>NC_135624.1:35113155-35416186 GCF_053574225.1 Canis aureus | reverse complement strand
AAGGAGGGTGGCAGAGGGAAAAGCAGGCTCCCAGCTGAGCAGGGAGCCTGATGTGGGGTTGGATCCCAAGACCCTGAGATTATGACCTGAACCAAAGGCAGACACCAAACTTACTGCCACAACATTATTTTTCTATGAGATCATTATTCACACTGTGTTGCAGGCACAGTGCATGGGGTTAAATCCAAATTATTTCCCTTAATTCAAATAATAGCAGCAACATTAGTTGACATATATTGGACTATTGGATGTTTATTTTGTCTGAGACACTGCAATAAATAACCAAATCCCCGATTTTTACTTTTTTTTTCAGAAACACTATGAGTTAGATAGAATTTCATGATTTTTTTTATCATTTAAGATAAAGTGAAATTGAATTGCTAGGTAAATTTCTAAGTTTATGATTCCAATAAGTGGTGGAGCTCAGGTTAGAACCAATCTATCTCCAGAGCCTGTTCTCTCAATCATGATGTAACATAGTGATCATTCCCACACTTACACTTTCCAAGCGAGTTCTCTACATTTTATCACGCCAACAGTCCCATGTGGTGGCTACTGATTATGTCAGTTGCACTTCCCAGTGAAGAAATTGTCCTAGGCTGTTTGTACAAATGTCCTTATATCAAAACACTTTAAGTTGTAGAACCAATATTTGAACCTCAGGGTGGTTCCTTCCTCTTCCTATAAGACATTTTTATTTTCCCTTCCACATGAATATGATTTGGCCATGGGATTTGCTCTGGCAAAGAAAATGTGCACATAAATGATGGACAGAGGTCTGACCATCCAGGTGGTCTCTGCCACTTTTTTTTCTTTTACTATCATTCCTAACATGTGGTGTCAGCACCGTGGGCATGGGTGCCAGGCTGTAGATACTATCAGAGTGAAACATAGGTCAGAACTGACTCATGAAACATGTAGTTTCTCATGCTGAGAAATAGACTTGCTGTTTTAAGTCCCTAAGATTTTGTGGGTTTTTTGTTTGTTTGTTTTTTGTTTTTGTTTTTTTTTTTTTTTTTGTGTGTGTGTGTGTGTGTGTATGTCCTCAATATAACACATCTATTGTCAGGTTTATATGAGGTCACCAGGATTTGTATGAAATCAAACTCCATGATATTAGTCCCCTGATATGTACTAAATCGGTACCCAGATCTAAACGGGAATTCTGTTGACCTCATGGGACAGGGAGAAAAAGAAGGACCAGATATTGTCTATAGACCTAGTGGTCAGCCCCATTCCTCTCTCTTCTGTAAGACTGGGTGGGCTGTTTAAACAGACAGAAGGAGGCATGAAGTGCAGGACCTGGAGCTGAGGTACACCTTCTCACACACCACAGATTTTGTGGTGCAGGTTCTGTGCTGGATCCTGTGGTTGGTCCTGCCGCACAGGCCTGTGAAGTGAGCAATGCCAGGGAGCTGGGAAGCTAGGAGAGCTTCACAAATAGTCCGATTATCAGGGGGACTCATCCACATGACCAGGGTCTGTGGCCATAGAGCTAGAAGGGGGCAAGAAGTCCTTGATATATCCTCACACTGGGTCCAATGGGGGCATATCTGTCTTTATAATCAGGCTAACCTCTGAGAAAGTACTGTGTGAGCAAAATTGTAAATGATTGAAGATCATATTATCTGAAAGAATAAACTGTCAAAAACAATACCTGAAACAGAGTAATGACTCAGTAAAAGGGTGATATCTCCTATTTTCTCTTTTTCTGACACAGAAGTAGTGTTGAGTCTGGGGACTAGTTCTAGAAATAACTTATTGAAAGATATAAGTAACATCATTTTCGGTAAACAAATCATATGTTGACAGAACATTTCTTTGCCATTCATAAGGGTCCTATGAAAATAATTTTGCATACCCTTCCATACACTATTTTCAGATGGAACTAGATCTTTCTAATGTTTTAGGCTAGTTCTTCCTGCTGCTATGTAAAACTCTTATTTCTCTTCCCAGTAGGAAAACCTGCTGACTATGTTCCTTCAAATAACGCTCCATGTGAAGGACATGAAAGCCACTTCCAAATCTGGAGGGCTACATACCATATGATTCCAACTGTATGGCATTCTAGAAAAGGCAAAACTATGAAGACAGCAAAAAGATCAATGGTTGCTGGGGGCTGGGGGTTATGAGGGGATAGATGAACAGGGAGTACAGAGAATGTACAGGGAGTAAAAATACTCTATATGCCATAATAATAGATACCTGTCATTAGACATTTGTCCAAACTCTTCGAAAGTACAAGTACAGGTGAATCCTAATTTAAACCACAGACTTTGAATAATTATGATGTGTTAACACAGGCTCATCAGTTGCAAAAAAAGGTGCAACTATGGTGGGGGATGCTGATAATGGGAGAGGTTGTGTGTATGTGAGAACAGAGCACACATGGGAAATTTCTATACTTTCCGCTCCATTTTATTGTAAACCTCAAACTACTTTAAAAACAAGTCTTAATAAGAATACAAAATATGTATCTCTGAAGCACACAATATGTGGCCATCAACAGCCAGAGGAACAGGGTAAGCAAGGTAGTCAAGGTTCTTGTCTACATCTGAAGGGGATAGACAAATGCAACAGAAATGAAACTGGATAATATTAAGATGGTGGTGTTCAAGGGAGCCCTAGGAATACTGTAGCCAGCCAAGCACCTACCTGGGATCAGAATTGATTGGGAATATTCCTCAAGGCAATTTTAAGACTGGCCAATTGTATCCACCTGTGAAAGCTGTGACCTACACCATAAGAGGTATCCCTTTTCTAAACTATAATGGGAAAGGCCTCCCTTGGAGGAGATATCATGGGTGATCTTGTCCTCTGTATAAACAACTGAGTAACTGCTATGTAACTACACCTTTCTAGTTTGATGGGGACAAAACAGAAAACAGAGGCGCATCCCTCCTATCCTGGAGCTTAAGACCTAGGGAGAAATGAAATCCTGAATGAAAATTATAAACTCAATAAGACAAGTTTTGTGACTAAGGTGATCAGATAAATTATCATCAAAATGGTGACACTTTTAAGAAAATAGAGGAAGCTTTGATACATAAGAATAAAGGTGTTATGCCAGAAAAATAAGAGTAAGTAGGACCTGTCCCTAGGAAGTGTACACAGATGATTAGCCTTGTTTTAATGGGCTGTGAAGGCATCAAGGAGTGGGTGTTAGTCTGTGTCCTTCAGAGGGATTTATAGCTAAGGAATAAGTTATCAAATGTAGGCCAAATATGCCTCCAACCCATAATTGCCCACTTTCCCACCCTTGGTAAAAGAGTATGACAACTGGAGGCAAGTGGATGAAGAGTCCTGCTCAAGCCAGCCTTGCTGGATATGTGAAGAGGTATGGATACTCAGAGGAAAGGTACAAAGAGACCCCATCTCCTGTCCCTTGTAGGCCAGTTCCAGAGATTGGATTTTTTTTTTCCTGAGGCAAAAGGAAATCATTTAAGTATATTAATCAGTGATGTGGCTTGACCCATTTTTGTCTTTAAAGCTATCTCTGGGTGTGCTGGAGAATGAATTGGAGAAGGCCAGGCAGGAGGAAGGAAGGATAGTTCAAGGACACTGCAATATTACAGCTCAGTGGCCTTTAGGGTAGTGGCAGTGGGATGGATAGAAATGGACAGAGTTGCAGGCTCTTTAAGAGGTAGAATCACTAAGATTTATTAAGTGAATGTGAGTTACTGAGAGATATAGGGGAGTTCGAAATGCATTTTATTGAGACAGATAACCTGAGAGAAGGAGGGATATTTACAAGTTCATTTTGCCAAGTTTTAAGTGTACTGGGAATGTCCAAGTAAAGACATTAAGAAACACTGGATAGTAAGATAGGATTTTAACTAGAGACAGTGCTTGAAGATCAACTATAATTTTAATGTAAATTAACATATATAAATGAAAGAATTCTCCAGTTTAATAGTCAATATAGAGAGAAATGGAACCCTCAGAATCGTCAATATTTCAGAGGCACAAAAAAAGCAGAACCTCAGGAAGATTCTGAGGAGTATTAAGAGAGGTGGAAGATCCAGAAGAAAATGCACCCACAGCTTCTCTCCACAGACAAACAAAAAGACATAGAAAAAGAGAAGTTCAAATGGCAAGTGTGGTTAACAGTAATTAATTGTTAAAAAACTGGATGGTGATCATACATTTGAACTATTTTTAGTTTAAACTATAACAACAGTTACCCAGGAGAGACCCATTTAACTTTCTTTTATTTTCCCCTCCCCATATGCCTACTTTTACTAGTGATAATCCTTTACAGGCAGAAGTTCTTTTTTTTAATTTATTATTTTTTATTAGAGTTTAATTTGCCAACATATAGCATCTATGTTACCCGTCTCCGCATGTCCAGTGTAGGAGACAATGTCCAGCTTCGTGGTCAATATCCAATAAACATTTGTGATTGGATTCATGGACAACAAAGAAGAGAAATAGAACTCCAGAGAATTTTTTTTTCTAGAAATCTTGATTTCCAATGCAGAGACAGCCTGAAGGAGTGGCTGTCTCAATTAATTTTAAGACAAAATTAATTTCGTAAAAGTACAGGGATGAACCGAAAATAGAAGCTCTAAAGAAGTTTCCGCCCAGCCTAGCTTTGATGAGTTGGGAGAGAAATTGAACAAGATAAAGCATTTTCAACCCTCAGCCAGAATATGCCAAAATCCATCTCTGAAGCAGGTCTTAATCACAGTCAAATTTCTCCTCAAAGTACATTAAGGTTATTTAAGCCTCTGGGCTCCATTCAATTGAGCAAGAGCAAACTCCTTTCTGTCTCTTCTGAGTTTTTTCTCAGTTATCATCATCGATGAATTATTAAGGCAACAAATCGTACTTAACTATGTTACTGACAAGTGCTCGCTAGTTTAATGCAAAGGTGGGAAATGATCATCTCAGGAGCACAACCACACAATCTTTACTATGGAAACATTAATGATCTCCTACTTTGCAGATCACCCAGAAATTGTGTGTCCTTGAATTATCAGAGCTTTCTTCCTTCTCTTTCTTCTCCTTTTTACATTTGACCTTTTGTTTTCCCACAGAATTTATGTGAAACCTCAGGAATATGAAGAAGGAAACTGGCAGGTCAGGGGACTTTATCAACCACTACTATCAAATGCCCCTTCCTTTTTTTCTTATAGGGAAAAGAGGATCTCACATTTGGTTCATTTCATATTATAGGGATTTGACCCCCCCCTCTGTTTTCTCATCTTTAAATGCTCATGCCTTTCAATGTTACTTTGAAGGTTAGTGAATAACCAGAGGCAGCTTTCCTATGAGCTTATGCAGCTTAAACAACAGAGTCCCTCACATGCAGGAGGGACTTCTAAACTGCTAGAAGGACCCTAACATCATGTTAGCATGGTTCTACATTTAAAGTAATATATTTTAACTTCAATTTTGGTTAAAGCCACTGTTTCTTTGCCCTCTGACTTCCTTACATCATACTTCTTGTGGGTAGAGATATTTGGGGAACTAGGTAAGAGGGGGTGAAGTACAGCTTATTGCAACGAGTTTTGTGATATGCAATTGCTTTGTGCAGATGAAGTTATGTTAGCCATACTGGGGAAGGAATAACTTCTACAAATACCCTTTCCATACTGTCTGGAAACTCCCTGACATGGAACTGAGTCAGGTGTCCCATCACAACATAAATATGTCCTAGAGTGCTTGATACTGGAAAGACATTATCATCTGCAGTATCATGAACAATTAAATGCACAAGTCAGAATTTGTAGATAGTTAACAAAGATGTTATTTTCATAGTTTTTTTATGTTTGTAGTATTTCTCATGTGTGATAGTTGTCATTCAAACATCTGTGCCTTACTGTGATTCCACGCCTCATTCTAAATAAACACCCACTTTGTATCTGTCATTTACCTGTTGTAGTATGTTCTTTTTCTTAGTCAAGGGTGCCCAAATTATAAAAACTTCAGACCTCAAAAATAGGAATCTTCCCCTGGACACACCTTAGAACAGTGTTTTGGGTTGAGCTCTTCTTACAGAGCACAGACTTGGTAAATTGTGTTGATGGTGATGGTAATGAAGTTGATGATTATCCATCAACAAGACGAAGTTCCTACTTCAAACAAAGATATGTAACTTTCTTTTTTTTTTTTTTTATTTTTAAAAAAAGATTTTATTTATTTATTAATGAGAGACACACACAGAGAGAGAGGCAGAGATACAGGCAGAGGGAGAAGCAGGCTCCCTGTGGGGAGCCCAATGTGGGACTCGATCCCAGGACCCCGGGATCATGCCCTGAGCCGAAGGCAGATGCTCAACCACTGAGCCACCCAGGTGTCCCTCAAAGCAGATATTTTAATCCTGTTACAAAGGTGTCCTTTTTTATATAAGATGTTTGAGTAGACAGAGATGTTGAGGGTTATCAAATGCATATTTTAGCATCAAGTCAAAAAAATCATACATGTTGTGGATCCCAGAAAGGCCACGATTCACTCACCCCTGCCTATATGTACTTTGCCAGGTCACTCTGCAGCACTTCCCACTGACAGGTAGAGGGTACTTTCATGCCTTGAGTCTGTCTGGACTGGCCTCACACTTGATATGTAACTTTCTAAGACAATACTTTCAAAAGAAACATGATTGGTTGATCCTACCTCCCTCTGTGTTGTGCTCATATTATCCAGGCTCTAACACTGCTTAAACACTGATGTGGTCCTTGTTCTTCAATGCTTCCCTTTCCTTAAAGGTCTGTGGTGGACACTCTTGGTTTTCTAATCCAACATGCATTTAACACCACTTGCCAGGCACCATCATAGAGATGGATAAGAACTCTTCTAACCTTTGGAGCTAGAGGTCATCCCAAGAAGCATATCTCTCCAATGAGCTATAAGACAGGTTCACAGGGATGCTCTGAGAAAAGTGTTAAGAGTGATATGTGTCTCTGATGTTATGTCTTCCTGTCTGATTCTTGCTTTGTTCTGCGTTAGGCATCACATGAGATTTTGAAAAGTCAAGGCACAAGGCTGCTGACACCACTGAGCTTCAGCAACAAAACAAATAAACAATCAGAATTTGGTTCTCTGAAATTTTCATTACATGAAAAATGTAAACCCTTATTCTGTTTAACTCATTGTTGTTGGTGGTTTTGTTTGTTTGTTTCGGTTACTTGCTGATAAAAATCACTCTTGAGGAGACATACTCCCATTTGGGTTCACATCTTCTTTCCACACATCCTGAAAAACTCACACATTTCAAGATTCAGCTAAATACAACTCTTTTCATCATGCATTATCCTAGGCCTTACGTAGACATTAATCTCTCTACCCAATATCTTTTGCCATACCCCTCTACAGATTTCACTTTTGAACATCTGAATATAGGAGCATACAATTATTTTAAGGCTTGTCTCTTGAACATGGAAGAATGCTATTATTTTTGGTATCTTTTATACCAGGGATTAGCAAACCTTTTGTGTAAGAGGCCAGGGAACAATATTTTAGGGTTGCAGACTATACACTATCTGTTGAAACTACTCGATTTGCCACTGCAGCATTGAAAGCAATCATGGACACTATGTAAATACATGGGCACACCTAAGACCTTATAAAAGCTTATTTATAAAAACAGATGGGAGGCCAGATTTGGCCCATGGACCAAATCTGCCAACCTCTGTAACAGAGAATATATAATATCCTCTTGAATATTTAGAAAAAAATGATTGAATAAATGAAAAAAAATGTATGAACAGACAATAACCAACAATAATTTTATGCTGTTTTCATCAAGTTTACACTATATATTAATCCTGGAATAAGTATATATCAGGCAGTAAGAATTAGTAATGTGAATGAGAGTATTTTCCAAAATGAGGAATTAAAAACCATTTGCTGTCCACAAGATAATTCTAGGTGGTAGGAAACACCATTAAGTACCAAAAATCACATAGTTTTAATGAAAGTCTCAGTTCAGTGCTAATCTCTCTTAAACAATCAATAATCTTCCTATTTAAAAAGAAACAAAGTCCTGACAGATAAATGACAATGGAGCAAGTCTTTAAAGAAAGCATATTAGCATTAATACTGTTTAGTATCTACATTTAAAATTATCTTATAGAAATCAATCCATATCTATATAACTTTCCTTAAAAATTTATTTAGCTAGATGAAAAGGAAAGATCACAAATAACAGTAAGAAGAGGAAGGAAGCACAAAAGCAGTAAAATTAAGTGTATCTGCAAAAATGAGTCAAGGGACTCACAAAATAAAAGGATATAAAGTATGAATGACGCCATATACCTAAAATGTGGCAGACAGAGAGAGAAGTAAAGAATGGATTCAAACTTAAAAGACCATCAGCTTAAGACAGATTGCTATCTGCAGAAGATGTCATATGCAAACCTAATGGTAACTAATGTAGGAAAGATATTGAGGTTTGGGACTGACAGCCAAGAAATAATTCCAGAGACATCTTTGATGTAAAAAGGCAGTTTTATTAAAGCATGGAGATACAACCCATGGGCAGAAAGAGCTGCACTGGGGTCACGAGGACTGGCCCATTAAATCCTTTTTTGGAGGGGGTTAGGGAGAGTGTAAGTCTCTAAGGAATTTGGAAGCAAGGTTGCAGGATCTTGAGGGGGCTAGCTTTTGCTGGGGAAGTGTCATTTATTACCGTCTAATAAAACCCTAGTCATGAGACCCTTAAGATGTATATCACACAAATGTTGGAGAGGATGCACAAATGTTGGAGAGGATGCAGAGAAAAGGGAACCCTCTTACACTGTTGGTGGTAATGTGAAATGGTGCAGCCACTCTGGAAAACTGTGTGGAGGTTCCTCAAAGAGTTAAAAATAGACCTGCCCTACGACCCAGCAATTGCACTGTTGGGGATTTACCCCAAAGATACAGATGCAATGAGACGCAGGGACACCTGCACTCCGATGTTTCTAGCAGCAATGTCCACAATAGCCAAACTGTGGAAGGAGCCTCAGTGTCCATCGAAAGATGAATGGATAAAGAAGATGTGGTTTATGTATACGATGGAATATTACTCAGCCATTAGAAACGACAAATACCCACCATTTGCTTCAACGTGGATGGAACTGGAGGGTATTATGCTGAGTAAAGTAAGTCAATCGGAGAAGGACAAACACTGTATGTTCTCATTCATTTGGGGAATATAAATAATAGTGAAAGGGAATATAAGGGAAGGGAGAAGAAATGTGTGGGAAATATCAGAAAGGGAGACAGAACGTAAAGACTCCTAACTCTGGGAAATGAACTAGGGGTGGTAGAAGGGGAGGAGGGCGGGGGGTGGGGGTGAATGGGTGACGGGCACTGGAGGGGGCACTTGACGGGATGAGCACTGGGTGTTATTCTGTATGTTGGTAAATTGAACACCAATAAAAAATAAATTTATTATAAAAAAAAGATATATATCAGTAGGTCACATGCTTGGAAGATGATTGCCAACATGTATCTGTGTGAGAGGCAGAGACAAAGGAGGTTTCTAAAGGAATTTTTGTATGTTAAAGTAAACTTACAGAATCCTGGGGGTTGGGATATGATTACCTTTTGTCCTTAGCAAAGTATCAACATTGATGCAGCTGAGTTCCTAGAGGAATGTCACTGCCTGTTTCCAAGACTTGTCAGTGGGCTGTAGGTAGTAAGGAAATTTAATTTTTCTTTTGTCTTTGTTTCCCAGATCAGTAACCACAAGTCAAAAACTGGTAATAGATACGCAAAAAAATAAAGAAAAAGGAATCCAAGTATATCACTAAAGAGTCAGCAAATCATGAGAGAAGACAGCAAGAGAAGAAAGGTACAGAGAATTATGAAAACAACCACAAAACGAGTAACAAAATGGCGATAAACACATACCTATCAATAATTATTGAATCTATCAATAATTATATTGCTCCAATCAAATATATAATAGGGTGACAGAGATTATATAAAAAAAAGATCTCTCTATATGGTGCCTACAAGAGACTCATTTCAGACCTAAAGACACACGCAGAGTGAAAGTGAGGGGATGGAGGAACATTTTTCATTCAAGTGAATGTCAATAGAAAGCCAGGATAGCAATACTTATACAAAACAGCCTTTAAAACAAAGACTGTAACAAGAGATAAAGAAGAACCCTGTATAATAATAAAGGGAATAAACCAACAAGAAGGTATAACAATTCTTAATATTTATGCCTCTCAACATGGGAGCGCCCAAATACATAAAATAGTTAATAACAAACAAAGAGAAACTAATCAATAATAATACAATAATAAAAAGGGACATTAACACCCCACTTTACAATAAATCAGACAGACATTCTAATAGATCAAAAGACAGATCATCCAAACAGAAAACAAACAAGGAAACAGTGGCTTTGAATGACACACTGGACAGATGAATCTAACAGATATATTCATAACATTCCATCCTAAAACAGCAGAACACACATTCTTTTCAAGTGCAAATGGAACATTCTTCAGAATAGATCACATATCAGACCACAAAACAAGTCTCAACAAATTAAAAAGTCTCCAAGTCACACCATGCATCTTTCCTGACCACAATGCTATAAAACTAACAGTCAATCACAAGAAAAATTGTGAAAAGACCACAAATATATGGAAGTTATATAACATGCCACTAAACAATGATTGGGTCAACCAAGAAATCAAAGATGAAATAAAAGATTACATGAGGACAAATGAAAATGAAAACACAATGGTCCAAAATCTTTGGGATATAGCAACGTTCTTAGAGGGAAGTTTATGGCAACTGTATTGGCTTACCTCAAGAAGTAAGAAAATCTCAAATAAACAACTTAGCCTTATACCTAAAGGAGCTAAACAAAACCCAAAACCAGCATCTGGAAATAATACAGATTAGAGTAGAAATAAATGATATAGAAACTAAGAAAAATAATAGAACAGATCAATGAAACCAAGAGCTGCTTCTTCAAAAAGATCAACAAAATTGATACTACAAACCAGATTCATAAAAAAAAACACAAATTAAAAAAAATCAGAAATGAAAGAGGCAAAATAACTGACACCACAGAAATACAAAAATTGTGAGAGAATATTATGAAAAATTATATGTCAACAAATTGGACAACCTAGAAGAATTGGATATATTCTTAGAAATATATAAACTTCCAAAATTGAACCAAGAAGAAATAGAAAATTTGAACAGACTGATTATCAGCAATGAAATGGAATCTGTAATCAAAGAACTCCCACCAAACAGAAATTCAGGACCAGAGATATTAACAGGTGAATTCTAACAAGCATTTCAAGAAGAACTAACATCTATTCTTCTCAAACTTCTCCAAAAAACAGAAGAGGAAGGAAAACTTCCAAATTCATTCTATGAGGCCAGCAGTATCCTGACACCAGATACCAGATAAACACACCAAAAAAAGAGAGAGAGAGAGAGAGAGAGAGAGAGAGAGAGAAAGAGAGAGAATTACAGGCCAATATCTCTGATAAACATAGATGCAAAAATCTTCAACAAAATATTAGCAAAGCAAATCCAACAGTATATTAACAAGATCATTCACCATGATCAAGATTTATTCCTGGGATGCAAGGGTGATTTGATATTTATAAATCAATCAATGTGATGCAGCACATCAATAAGCAAAAAGATAAAAAGCATATCATTTCAATAGATGCAGAAAAGGCATTTACTAAGTACAATATCCATTCATGACAAGTATCCTCAACAAAGTAGGTTTAGTGGGAACATACTTAAACATAATAAAAGCCTTATATGAAAAATTCATAGCTAACATTATATTCGATGAAGAAAAACTGAGAGCCTCTCCCTTAAGATCAGGACAAGGATATCTGGTCTTACCACTTTCATTCAACATAGTACTAGAAGTCCTGGCTCTTGCAATCAGACAACAAAAAGAAATAGAATTCATTCAAATTGATAAGGAAAAAGTAAATTTTTCACTATTTTCAGGTAATAAGATGCTATACAAATAACTCCACCAAAAACTAATAGAATTAATAAATAAATCCAGTAAGGTTGAAAGATACAAAACCAATATACTGAAATCCATTGCATTTCTATACATTAACAATGAAGCAATAGAAGAGAAATTAAGAAAACAACTACACCAGAAATAATAAAATACCTAGGAATAAACTTAACCAAAGAGATCAAAGACATGTACTCTGAGAACTATAAAATATGAGGAAAG
This sequence comes from Canis aureus, assembly GCF_053574225.1. Taxonomy (NCBI): domain Eukaryota; kingdom Metazoa; phylum Chordata; class Mammalia; order Carnivora; family Canidae; genus Canis; species Canis aureus. The sequence continues at coordinate 35,404,008 of NC_135624.1, read as the reverse complement.
AAACTGAAGATGACACAAAAAATGGAAAGACATTCCATGCTCATGGATTAGAAAAGTAAATATTGTTAAAATATCAATACTACCCAAAGCAACCTACAGATTTAATGCAATCCTTATCAAAATACCAAAAGCATTTTTCACATAACTAGAACAAACAATCCTAAAACTTGTATCAAACCATAAAAACCCTGAATAGCCAAAGAAATTTTGAAAAAAACCCCACAAAAATGGAGGTATAACAATTTTAGACTTCAGATAGTATTACAATGCTGTAGTAATCAAAACAGTAATGGTACTGACACAAAAATAGACAAACAGATCAATAGAACAGAAAATAAAGCCCAGAAATAAAACCACAGTTACATGGTCAATTAATGTTTGACAAAGAAGGAAGAATATGCAATGGGGAAAAAGACAGTGTCGTCAACAAATGATGTTGGGAAAACTGGACAGCAACAGGCAAAAAAATGAAACTGGACCACTTTCTTACACCATACACAAAATAAACTCAAAATAGATTAAGGATCTAAATGTGAGACCTGAAACCATAAAAATTCCAGAGGAGAGCACAGGCAGTAATTTTTCTCACAGTGTTCATAGCAACATTTTTCTATTGGGATTATATAAAAATAAAAATACTCTGCACAGTGAAGGAAGCAATCAATAAAATTAAAAGACAACCTACTGAATAGGAAGAGATATTTGCAAATGACATACCCAATAAAGGCTTAGTATCCAAAATATGTAAAGAACTTACACAACTCAACAGCCAAAAAAAAAATTAATAATAATATCCAATTAAAAATGGGCAGAAGACATGAACAGACAGTTCTCCAAAGAAGAGCTATAGTCAGTAACACATGTGAAGATGCTCAACATCACTCATCATCAGGGCAACACAAATCAAAACAATGAGATACCTCTTTACAGCTGTCAGAATGGCTAAAATAAAAATCTCAAAAAAACAACAAGTGTTGACAGGGATGTAGAGTAAAAGTTGGTGGGAATGCAAGCTGGTGCAGCCATTGTGGAAGACAGTTGGAGGTTCCTCAAAAAATTAAAAATAGAACTACCCTATGATCCAGTAATTGCTACTGGGTATTTACCCAAAGAATACAAAAACACTAATTTGAAGGGATATATGTACCCCTATGTTTATGGTAGCATTACCTACAATAGCCAAATTAGGGAAGTAGCCTGTGTCCATCAATCGATGAACAGATAAAGAAGATGTGATTGATTATCTATCTATCTATCTATCTATCTATCTATCTATCTATCTATCATCTATCTTTTTATCTATCTATCCACACACCAGATAAATAGATATATACCAAATGTATCTATGTATATCTGCAACAACGTGGATGGATCTAGAGAATATAATGCTAAGCGAAATAAGCCAGAGAAAGACAATTACCATATTATTTCACTCATTTGTGAGATTTAAGAAACAAATCAAATGAACAAACAAACAAACAGATCTAAATACAGAGAACAAACTGGTCATTACCAGAGGGGAGGCAGGATGGGGGATGGGTGAAATAGGTGAGGGGGATTAAGATTACACTTACTGTGATGAATACTGAGTAACATAATATATAGAGCTGCTGAATCACTATATTGTACACTTGAAACTAATATAACACTTTATGTTAACTGCACTTCAATTGAAATTTTAAAAGACAAAAAAAAAAATTATTTGGCTCCAGAGACTTAAGTCAATCCATGAAAAGTCATGGGGAAATCTTAAATGCTCACTACTAAGTAAAAGAAGCTAATTTTAAAAGGTTAAGTCTTATATGATTCTAACTATATGACATTATGGGAAAGGGAAAACAATGGCTACGATAAGATTAGTGGTGCCATGGGTTTGGGGTAAGGGGATGAACACAGAGCACAGAGGATTTTTAGGACACTGAAAATACTTTGTATGATATTATTATAGTGGATGCATGTCATTATACATTTGTGCAAGCCCATAGAAAGTGCACCAAGAGTAAACCCTAATGTAAACTATGGACTTTGGGTGAGTATGATGTGTTCATGTAGGTTCATCAGTTGTAACAAATGTACCACTTTGGTGGGAGATTTGGATATTGAGGGAAGCCTTATATTTATATAAGCAGGGGGCATATGGGAAATCTCTGTACCTTCCTCTCAATTTTGTTGTGAACCTAAAACTGTTCTAAAAAATTCATTTGTAATGAAGATTTTATTTATTTATTCATGAGAGACACAGAGAGAGGCAGAGACACAGGCAGAGGGAGAAGCAGGCTCCCTGTGGAAGCCCAATGGGGGACTCAATCCCTGGACTCCGGGATCACCCGCTGAGCCAAAGGCAGACACTCAACCACTGAGCCACCCAGGTGCCCCTAAAAAATTCTTAATATACATACTAAGAACACACTAAATGGCCAGTGACAAAAACCATAGGATGAGCAAGATAGCCAACATCCATGCCTATAGACACTTGAGATCTAAAGGGATAGCGACAATTAAAAGCAACAGAAATGAAACTGGGTGATGTTGTAATCAGGGATTTAGAGGGAGCCTAGAAGCATGGTAGCCAGCCAAGCCAATTCTAAACAGAATTAATGGATTTATTTTCAAAAATCATAATGAAGTGGCATGCAGAGAAACTAAAGAATTTTGGAGTTGACATGTGAATGACTTAAGTTAGAGCAATATTGTGGTTTAAGGGTGGTTTGATTACTCTGTAATCAAAATAACTAACTTCAAATCATGAACTTGCCATGGACCAGTTTTATATCTCCAGGAAAATGTTATGACTTACCTAAAGCTAAATTTCTTCATCTACGGAAAAGGTCACGGAGGGTGGGTCAACTAACATAATACATGGTTGGGTCCTTTATAAACCACTATAAAAATTTCAGTTATTAATGACAAATCTAGCTTATTCTGAAACTGAAATGCTTTCCGCATGTTTTTCTAAGTGATTAATATTCCTTTGCAGCCAGTGCCTGAGAGAGAAACAATCAAGTGTTTCATTAAACATGAACATATCAATATTCTGCTTTGGAATCAATGTACGGACATACTTGACTACCCATTAGTTTAAAGAAAAAGTAGGCATTAGCAACCCATTTTGGTTGTAAAATTGGTTATTTAACATATAACCACATTCTAATTTGTAACATGTTTATCAAAATATAGTGCCTTGTCAAGAATTGCCTCCTTTTAGGAAATTTATTGCTCAGTTTTACTCTAGCCTTATAATATTAGCAATAAATCCAAGGGTAATATTATGGCCTTTTTTCAATTGATTAAACTGAAATCATGGATACAAATTAAATGCTAGTGATTACATTTCATTGCTGATCTATAGTACATAATTTATGTAGGATCCACTTAAAACAGTCAAAGTGTTCAGAATATTCAGGAAGAAAAATAATATTCAGGAAGAATTAATCCACACTATACCTGAAAATTTTATTTACTGTTTACATTGTAGATAGATTCTATCTGAAATAGCACCTAAAGTAAAGGAAAAGCTTTAGAACCAAATGATTTCTGTAAGAACAGAGTTCATTCTATTAGTGGTGCCTAGCACATAGTAGGAAAGTAGGAATTCAATAACTGGCAGAGGTTTTGCATTAGTTTCCTATTGCTGCTGTGAGGTTTCAACACATTTAGTGGCTTAAAGCAACACATTTATCATCTTACGATTCTAGAGGCCTGGTGTGCAAAATGGGTCTCACTTGGCTAACGTCAAGGTGTTGGTGGAGCTGCATTCATTCTGGAGGCCTGATGGCAATATCCATTCCTAACCATTCTCACCTTCTAAAGACCATCTACAACCTTTGGCTCAGGGGACCCTTCCATGTTCAAACCAAAATACTTCTTCAAATCTTGGACCTCTGCTTCGTTCATCAGGTATCTTTTCTTTATTTTCTTTTTTTTTAAAGATTTTTATTTATTCATGAGAGACGGGGAGAGAGAGAGAGAGAGAGACAGAGACAGAGAGACAGAGAGACAGAGGCACAGACACAGTCAGAGGGAGAAGCAGGCTCCATGCAGGGAGCCTGACGTGGGACTCGATCCCCGGTCTCCAGGATCACACCCTGGGCTGAAGGCGGCGCTAAACCGCTGAGCCACCTGGGCTGCCCATCACGTATCTTTTCATTTTGGCCCCACTGCATCCCTTTTATAAAGACCTTTGTGATGACACTGGGCCCACTTGGATCATTTGGTATAATATTCCCAACTCAAGATCCTTCATGTAATCACATCTTTGAAGTCCTTTTCACCACATAAGGTAAAATATTTCACAGGTTCCAAGGATTAGGACATGGCTGCTTTGGGTGAAGTAGAGGTCATTATTCTAACTACCACAAGTCCGCAAGATCAAATTTTTAAGTACTAAAGTTTTTATTATTTGAATCCAGTACTATTCTTTCTGGATTAGGTCAACTAGATAGTACTGGTGCCATGAAAAAACATTGGAATCTAAAAATAATAGATAGGCTTTCTACAGCTTAGCATTAAGTACTTTCATACATTATTTCAGTTAATTCAAAAAACTGAGAAGATTCCAGATGGAAATATTGACATCTAGAAATTATAGGATGCATGGATATGCTTTCATTTTATTCATGAATAAAACTCATTCCAAAATAAAATATTGTCGTGTACCAAGTATGCAGAGATGTACTTTAATTTATTGATAATTTTGAAGTTAGCATGAAATTTTAATTTAGAATTATTCTCATGGGCTAATAATTTGTGCTTTAAAAGCAATAAAATTTTCACAGAACATTGTTTATACTGTACTACACTTACTCTTTTGTACTGATAGATGAAAACATATTCAGTCTGCAAAAATGACAAATATATTTGTTCCACAAATTACAGGACATTTTCTCTATAAGTTCTTATTTATTCTGTGCAGCATGTTGTGAGTTAAGCTTAGCAGATGTCATTATGTCCATTTACAGACAAGTTTCTCAAGTCTGTAGGTGTGAAGAGACCAGCCAAAGTCATTCAGGTGGGAGAGGTCAGAGAACTCCCACATAGAGCGCCATGCTCTAACCCTGTCAATTTCCACATTTGCTGTTGTATTTTAAACATAAACTATCTTTAAAATTACTTAGATTGTGTTATTTCCTAGTCCAAAACAATTTGGTGCCAAAGACAAAATGGAAGATAAGCAATTGGAGGGGTGAAGAAGGTCAGCAGCAGACATCCAGGCAAAGGTAGGAATATGTTAAATTAACATCTGTGTTGAAATAAGTTGCCCCTTATATTTCTGTGGTAAGAATCTAGGGACAGAATATCCCTAATGTGAAACACTAATTTTACTTCCTCTAGTGTAATTAACCTGACTCTAAAAACTGTATTTGGATGTTGATTTAATAAAATTCTTGTTAGAAATTGTCAAAAAGATTTTAGTTTTTGAGTTAGGTCCTGAGGCATAATATTTTTATTAAATCTTCCAGCGTAAAGCAGAAAAAAAAAAAAAAAAGACCATCACATGGCCTTTACCTCTAGGGAAATGTCTTAATCAACCACATGTTAATTTAACAAAATTCCATGGTCTCACAACAATTTTCCAAGGGCCAACTGACAGGAAAATAGACTTTGGACCTAGTTCACTGATTAATTATTTTGAAATGCTGTCTGGAGCCAACAACGGACCCTACTGTCCTACTCTGGGGTGATCCCCAAGGACTTGGTAGAGGGGATCCTCCCACTGGGCACCAAGCTAAGAAGCAAATTTGTTCATTTACTATGAATGAAGAAGAAAAAGAAATGGCTTAAAGCCATAAATACAGACTCTTAGGCAGTGGCAGTTGGCTTGACTGTGCAGTCAAAAGCCTTAAGGAGGTAGTAGATTATCAGAAGCAAGGATGTTTAGGGAAGAGGCATGTATATGGACTTACGAGAAAAGAGTGAGCCCAAAGGTAAAGATCTTTAGTTTTTATTTTTATTTTTTTATTTTTTTGGTAAAGATCTTTAGTTTCATTAATGTTCACTATACAGCAATCACCAAAGAAGAGATCCTGAATGCTCAGGATAATGAACCCTGAAGATATCATCTGGCCTTAGTTCTCAGCCATCTCCTGTGGCACAATGAGATCATGAACAGAAGAGCCACAATGACTCAGGTGGAAACTCTGCACGTAAATAACAGCATAGACTTTTATTCACCAAGTCTGGGCTATATTTTCCCACTGTTTTATGCTCATTCTGCTATTACTAAAGTGTTACACTGAGAACTTGATATAGCACCATCCATGGTGCTATCCTATAGCCCAGCTAGAGGACAGCGGGCTCCTTTCATGCTGGGTGGAGCAGATTTAGCATTACCACCAATGATGCCTACACTGGGTATGTGTTTGTCCTCCCTCCCGTGACAGGGAGAATTCTAAGCTGGCTCCCAAGATTTCCCACCCCTGGTCTATATACCCTAGGACCATGGACACCATCAGTTCTACCCCCATGATTAGGTCAAGAGGTACAAAGGTACAGCCGACTTTAAAAGGGAGCCTACACAAGTGAGCCAGACAGGTAGACTGAGCCAGTCTCTGGTCAGAGACTCAAAGCATGAAAAGGATTGGATGTATTACTGTGGGATTGAAGATGGAGGAGGGATATGGCTTCCTCTGAGACCTGACGGTAGCCCCTACCCACCAGTCAGCAAGGCAATGGGCACCTCAGCCCTTCAATGGAAAGAAATTGAATTTTGTCAATAATAAGTTTGGGGACAAAATTTTCCTCAGAGCCTCTAGGCAAAAATGACTGATTCAGTGAAATGGGATTTTGTATAACATTCCTTCAGAGCAAGTGACATCTCTTATGACAAACACTTTTGACAATGGGCACATGACCCTGAGATCCACTGGGGCTACCACTGACCAAGTCACTTGGGGCAGGTCACTGATAGATAATGACCTGCTACATAATGGAATGGCCAATTAAAGTCTCAGCTAAGGTACTGGATCAGAAACAACACCTTGTATGCATGTTTGGTACACTTCCTCCAGGATGTAATAAATGCATAGAACCAATAGGTAATACAGGATTCTGTGTTCCAGAAGGTAAAATCAATGGGTCTGGGAACTGAAGGGTGAGAGATGGCTTGACCCTTGCTCTAATGTTTGATTCACTTGGGGAATTTGTAATTCCTGTACTCTCAACTTTAGGCTCTGTCCTGGTTATAAGGGTGGGTAGATTGTCATCAGAGGATATACTATGGATTCCACTAAGTCTGCAACTATCACCTCGTCATTTTTTTCTTTTTATACCATTAAAGGCAACTGAATATCATTACCGTGTGTAGCAGGAAGAAGTACAATTAAAACTAGGTTGACTAATTTAGGAATAATTTAGTAGTTCAATGCCCTATAAATGAGTAACTGGAGCAAACAGCCTGAAAGTGCAAGTTCACTAATAACCCACGAAGCAACCTTTCCATAAATGGAGCTTGTGGATAAATGCTTCCTTCTGTTGTTCTGAGGAGCATTCAATCACGAATGCTCCACGAATGTTTGTGTTTCCTCAGTGGGCTCCAGCAGGATTGAGATTTAATCAAATATGGAGAATGAAGTAAAAATTCCATCTAATCCATGCAGTTTAGGCTTTCCCACTTAGAAAGGAAAGAAAATGTCATTACACATTTGTTCCCTAATATATCCTAGACAGAAAATCCTAATTAGGCAGTATTAAGCATCAATATCAAGATATAAAAATCAGATATAGAGCACCATCTTAATACCATCTCTGTGGTGGCTTCAGCTATATCCCTTCCAACAGAATATTTTTTTCAGCATTCTCTTTGTAATCATTTTTTTTTCTACAACTTAGCTGGCTAATCCTTTGGCTGGAAGTCCCCCCCCCCTTTTTTTGTCCTGTCATATAGTATGTACGATTGTGTCAATTTCATTCAATATGTTACATAAGTATGAAGGTAGAGACCAGGGTAATGTGCCTACAAGCTAAGAAATGCTAAGGATTGCTAGCAAACAACCAGAATCTAGGAGACAGGTGGTTATCAATTTCTTTTCCACAGCCTCCAGAAGGAACCGATCCTACCAATACCTTTATCTCGGACTTCTATCTTCTAGAATGGTAAGACAATAAATTTTTGTTGTTTGAGCCACCCAGCTTGTGGCACTTTGTTTTGAGGCCCCAGCAAACTAGCACAGTAACCATCTTTAACTTGCCACAGTTTACTCTCTGGGACAAGTTAAAGAATAGATGTACTTCTATCTCAAACAAAACACACTCACTACTACTCGAGATACTCAAAAGTCTCATCCTATCACTGTTTTGGGCTCAAACTGGTGGTCCAGAATCACGTCATCTAGATCAGATCCAGATGTAGAGGAAGCCCCTTGAGTGTGGGTCCTCTTAAGTTTAAAACTTGTGGATTAAAGAGACCTATGATCCACACCCCCACAACACACACACAGTATTCCGTGGTGAGCTACACATAGGAAATCCATAAGAGCTAGTTCTCTTCAGATAAGGGGAAATAGAAGTCATGCAGTTTTCAATGATCCATAGCAACTCTGAATCCAGCCGGGCACAGGTTTCCAGCTCCTTAATTAGGAAGTGATTCTCTACTACCGTTATCTGCATCTTTGGGGTTCTGGACTGTTCCCTCTGAGTCATCTATCCTTTTCTGTAAGAATTTGCCTTTGTTTGCAGCCAAATAGATTTCTTAGCCAGCTTCTTGCTCATAATTAGGGATTTAAAGGATTGTTTTAATTATTATTTTTTAACTGTCTCTCTCCTTTTAATCTAAACTGGTATAATTTCTATAAAAACTTCATGAAATTCCAGTACATCCAATCATTTTCTACTTTATTAGTCACACCCATATTTATATTTTGAAATTTTGAAAAGTCAGTAAAGGTGCTTGTGAGAAAATACTAGATTCCTACGGGCCATACTGACTGAATGAGTGAGTCTACAAGTCATGTCTTTAAGGTCCTTAGAGTTCCTTTTGTTTAATTAAGATGGTCTTTGAGGTAACTCCTCAAATCTTTCTGAGGTCTCATCAAATGGTTTTACAGAACATCCTTGATTTCAGTTTTACCAGGGACCATATGTCAAATCATTGACAATACTCTGAATTTGATCCTGTCCCTTGGGTCATGTCTTATTTTTAAATTATTTGCTCATGAAAAGAGTATGGATGAGTAATAATTTTATGTTTCAAGCCAGGTGAGTCACTTATGTTCCCTGTAAATTCTACTCAACAATCAAATAGATTCTTTAACTTATTATCTATCTGGACCTCACCTTTTCATTGACATCTGTAGGGAACCAGTTAGCACTTTCAACATTCTGCCTAAAAAGTCTCTTTAGCCAGATGCACCTATTTCTGTGATACAGCCACATGTGACAATTTTGCTGAACTTCCCACCTGTGCAGAACAGTTCATCTTCTCTGCTCCTCCTTTTTTTTTAATTTTTTATTTTATTTTATTTATTTATGATAGCCACACAGTGAGAGAGAGAGAGAGGCAGAGACATAGGCAGAGGGAGAAGCAGGCTCCATGCACCAGGAGCCCGACGTGGGATTCGATCCCGGGTCTCCAGGATCGCGCCCTGGGCCAAAGGCAGGCGCTAAACCGCTGCGCCACCCAGGGATCCCTCTGCTCCTCCTTTTGATGATACCTCAAGCCCTCACCCTCAGTGTTCTTAAGCCAAGTTTCAGTGTATTGATCAGACTCAAAGCCAATACCACTTGTTGAAAAGTAGCTTCTCCAATCCAAGGACCAAATCATGTTCCATTTGTTTTAAGCTATATCACAAAAAAACAAAAACAAAAACAAACAAATGAACAACAACAACAACAACAAAAACCCAAAGCAACACCTCAAATTTATGGGCTTAAAATATATTTTATGTTTCCTCATGGAATTATAGTTCAGACATTCACAAAAAAGGTCAGCTAGGTTATCTCGGCATCATAAAGATCAGTTAGGATCATGGGCTCACACAGGGCATCTGAAGTCCAAAATAGCTTCTTGTCTCACGTATATAAGTGCTTTGGTGTCCCCCGTCTTCTCTGTTTCCTCCTGCCATTTTATTCTCCATAGCCTCCTCTCCTGGCTTGGCTTTCTCATAGGGTGGTGGCCTCAAAACACACAGAATTACTTTAGCGCTGTCTTCCCCTACAGCAAGTCATCCAAGAGTGAATATTCTAAAAGGCAACTTTCTAGACACAGTCAATTAAAGCCACCAGTCTCTACCATACCTAGGCATGGATTCTGGTAGCACACTTCCTCTATATTTCATTATTCAAATATACGCACAGCCTCCTTTGATTCAAGGAAAGAAAATATACCCCAGCTCTTAACAGGAAGAGGGTCAAAATTTTTGACCCTCTATCACACTGTAGTTTGAGCTTTATGACTTTGCAACAAGTTATGTGACCTCCCTGAACCTGTTTTCTCTTCTAGTAAGTGTAGGTAGAAATAGATAATAATTATACCATGCCACTATAGCTATAATGAGGACTAAATGAGATACAGAGTGTGAAGTGCCTATTACAGTACCTGGCATAGAGTAATCTGTCAATAAATTTCATCAGTGATGATAATGATTATATCAGCATAAAGAATATTTCAATTTGCTTATATTATATTGAGCAGTTGACTTCACAGTATCCACTCAACAATTGAGACATAGTTATTTTCAAATACATGTTTTCAGCAGACAAAAAAAATCCCATGTCAAAGAGACTAAATAAAGGTCTATGGAGCTGTGGGAGGGCAACAAATTTCATTTTGTTTGGGGATGTAATGTATACTTTGTATTCACTTTCTGGTTCTTTTTCATTAATATTAACATGGTTTGTAACATCTCAGCTGGGGTTTATTAAGGTATTGTTCACAGGTATTGTGCTGCATAAATATGTCCCAAATTTCTAAACTAAGAGGAGAAGCAAATCAAAAGACATGAATTTCAAAAGACATCAACAAATCTGCCAAATACCTCAGGAAATGCAATCGTGCACATGCACACTCACACACTTACCCCTCACAGATTTGGGAGACTAACAGAATAGGAAATGACCTATGACAGTCATTTAGAACATATGTACATAATGGCACACCTCTGGGAGGAAGGTGTGCTCTTGTATTAAACTACATTATGTACAACCTTCCCAGTTTTCTGTCTTCCATCTTCATCTTGAGAACACACTTTCTTCCTCTGGAGATTAAATGATACTCTTAGGATCAGTTGCCTGAGTTAAGCATGAAAGACTTTCTCTGCTCTTTGTAACCATGATTATGGTAAAATGAAATTAGTAACTGAATGCATTGTAAAAAGAGGTGGGATGAAAATCAAAGTCTTATAAGCCTATTTTTTTTAATAAGTACATCATTTAAATAGTGTAAGTGTCTCAATCATCATAGTCATAAAGGTTGACTAGATCATGCCTCTGAGTTTACTGAGGTTATGTGGAACAAGCCAGCTTCTCAGTGAATTTGATCAGGGACCTTAACAGTGTCTTATCCTAAGGCTAGTCCTGCTCCTAGCAATGGAATGTTAGCAGTAAAGGAGACTGTGTTCAGAGCCAGCAAAACAGACTCTGCTTTTGCTATAGCACTAACAACCAGGTTTTAATATTCACTCTTAATTGACCACATAGCTCACACATCAACCCCTAATAACAATAATGATGACTACATTTTAATGAGCACTTGCTATGTGTCAGACACTGTTCCAAGCAGTTAACTAATAAGATTTAATTTATTTTTCTCCATAAACATATGAAGAGACAACTATAATTATTCCCATCTCATAAATAAGTAAAATGAAGCATAGGTTATTAAACATGCTAGGCCACAATCATACGTTCGGTCTGTGAAGGAGTTCAGCTCTGACCCAGGCAGTGGACTGACTGGACAACTTTCATGTAACTGTGTGCTAACCTTTCTCACTGAGCCAGTGATGTCACCAGCAAAGAAAGTACCGTTTCCCTTACGACAGCCAGGGACCCCTTTCCGGAGAGACATTGTCCACGTGTAGGGAGAGTGCTTAGCTGAACAAAAACACTGGCTTGACAGAAGAACAAAGCCATTCTGGATAGAAGAACATTTATTTAGTAGATTTACCAAACATGCTCTGTGCCTTGGCTTCATAGCCTCCGAAGGGCTGCCATGTAAAAGAGGAATGGGTCACGCCAACATACAATGCTCACAGGGATGACAGGCAGACTTCAAGTCAGTATAAGGAAATCCTACTTTCTAAAAGCAGAATGATGGGAAACAGTCTTCCCAGAGGCTTTAAATGGCAGATGAAGAATCTCATAACTCATGAGTCTTGAGATAGAGTTTATACACTACATAAATAAGGTTTCTGTGTGGCTTATTTCCATCCTCTGACTTATTTGTTCTAAGTCATAATGATTTGACTGGTTTTTTAAAAAATTAAAACGATTTTATAAGAGTTTTACAATTCAGTTACAATAGCTAATATAGCCATTTCTAGTTTTAAAATAGTATTAGGTTTTAAAAAATGGACTACTGACACATAATAAAACACGGATTAATATTGAAATAATGATGCTAAGAAAAATATATCATTCCAAAAAGAAAAGGTGTACATACTGTGTGGTTCCATTTACACAAAATTCAAAAAAATGTAAATTATAAATGTCTAAAAACAAATCAGCTGTTGCAGGTAGATTAAGAGGAAGTGGGTACACATGGAGGAACTAAAGGTGAGAAATCCTAAAGAGAGATGATGAAACTTTTGGGCTGTTGGATATGTTTATTATACTGATTATAGTGAATGTTTCACAGGCCTGTCATATTAGATGTTTCAAGTATGTACAGTTTCGTACATGACAATTAATCCTTAATAAAGCTGTTAGGAATAAAGAAAAGTTGAATGTTTAAAGTTATGCTCAACAAGCATCCATAAAGGGATATGGATAATATTTAGCTATGGGAATCTAAGACTGGTGGAAGAGAAGAAAAATAAAGATATTATTTTGGCAGTGATCTCTTGTTTGGGAATATCAGAGTTTGCCACTGGAGGAGGCTGCCATAGAGTGGTGATGAAGAAGGACTCTAGGGACCAAACCCTAGCATGCTCTGAAGTTAGAAAGACAAGGAGAAGCCTTCAGAGGAGAAAGTCAGCTGTGCATGAGGGAATGAATGAAGGGGAGGGTAGTGTGCAGAAATTAAAGTGAAGAGACTGTTTCAAGAAGGGAATTGTCAACTCTGTGAGATAATGCCAAAGTTCTAGTAAAATGAGCACTGAGAACTGACCACAGATATAGCAACATGGGGTTTGTGTCCCAGCCTAACAAGCATGATTTCCCTGGAGGGATGGGCACAAGCACCTGCCCCAAGCGAGTCAAAAGGGAATAGAATGCAACTAGGGGGAGCCAGACTAAACAGGAAATTTCTGAGTTTTACCATGAAGGAGAGCAAAGAATAGAAACAGGATGGAATGAAACGAGTTATTGCTTTACATGAGTCGTTTTAATTTGCTTGAGAAGAGAGATGTTTCAGCTGGTTTATATGCTAGTTTATATGGGTTAAGGTGAAGGTATATGTATAAATTTGGCAAGAAATTTATTTTTAGTTTCTGGGAAAAATAAGTTAAGCACAGTCATCAATAGAGTGTATGTAAAGGAAGGACAGAACGTGTCAGTTAAGACTTTGGAAAAAAGTAGTGTGGGTGAATGTGGGGTTGCAAGACGGTGCCTCAGGGCCCACATAACCCTCATCAACTGAGACTAGATGAAGTGTCCTTCTGCAGGTTTGCAGCTCTTCCTGGTAGCTGAGCTGAGCTTGTAGGAGAAGGACAACACAATTGGATCAACCTAGAGTTTATGTTTTCCAGAGAGAAAGGAGCAAGTCCTCATCAGTACATGCAAAGGGGAGGATAGGAAGACAGCCAAGGGCAGGAATGCAGAGAACACAGGACAAGGTGAAGGTCGGTGGGAAGGTGGTACAATCAGCGGGGTCTGTGGCCCTGGGTATTGAACCCATTCTGGAGAATGCCATGGGGCAGTGAAGCCTCATGCACGCCGCATGGGTTGCCCTGTTACTCTTCTGCTTCACATTTCACCTGGTGCTCCCACAGTTGCTCCAAATACCTCTCCAGTCTCTATTTTTCTTTTCTTCTTTTTAAAACTTGGATACCTAACTTAAACATGTATTGTACTCTATTAGATCTAAGATCACCAGTTCAAGGGAATGATGCTCCCCATCCCAGAGTGCCATCAGTTCACCTCATACACTCACTTTAGGCAACATTGTGATTGCAACACAAAGGAAGGAACACAAATTCTCTGCTTTAGTCCAGACCTCCTGTGTGCAAGTGTAGGAAAGTGTGTGTTTGTGTGTGTGTGTGCACACATGCACGCATGGAGTTTTTCTTAATAGAAAAGCCTTCACGTTAAGCAGCTCTCCTTTTTAATCATAGCAATTCAATAAAACAAACTACAGGAACAAGCAGTTTGTCCCAGGTTTTCAAGATTCAGTGCAAACTCCATTTTCGATAATTCATATTTTCCCAGGTGTGCTGGACATTTATTAGAGCTTAATCATTTTCTCTCTTTAATGAAATTAATTTTCTATTACATTTCTGGTATAAATGAGGCTATAAGAAAGAGTGGTCATTACTCCCTGTCAAAACAAAAGAGGAATTTTAAAGATGCATGATTGCAAGGAAGTCGGAACCAGGCATGCGCTACCATGAACAGATTATTTCAGTAACTATTTATCTTAAGAGAGAAATAATTCTAGTTGAACTTTAACAAATATATTCTAGTTATTATGCTAGACATTGGAGATTCTAAAATGGGTAATACAACAGTGGAGCTTTTCAAATAGTAGTAATTGTAAAAAATTGCAGTAGAAGGTATTTAACAATAAATGCTATTAACTATCTTACTTTTATAATAGTGATTATAAGTGAAATTTTGGATTATTATTAACATTATTCTTTCCTTTAGTATACACTCATAGATAAAAGGGCCTAAGGGTTGAATTTGGGGGAACACCAATGTGGATGAAGATATACCCATAAAAGAGAAAATAAAGGGCTATGTAAGCTCTCTGTCTCCCAGACCCATGTAGGACTGTGATCCTGTACCCCCAGTGGTTGGGTTAAGAATGGGTCAAAGAGTTAGATGATCTTAAATAAGTTCTCCTTCTAGACATCCCTCACCTTATTTTAAAACCCATCAGCATCTTTGCGGATGATTCATATCAGTACTACTTCTTCTCAAAAGCTTGCACCAGATGTGACTGCATTCTACCACAGCCTAATGGGAGGACTTATATCAAGTTAGCACTAAATGGCAGCCAATGTGATAAATGTCATAAAATAATTCTATAATCTCAGAGAATTGGTGGGAGAAGAGTTACAATACCTTTGTGTGGGTGGGACAGTCACAATCACTTCTCCTTTTGAGGGCTATCTGAGAAATCCTCTAAGAATAATGGGACGATATTTTTTTTTCTTAAATGATAAATACATGACTACTTTGCTGCGATATGTATTTGTTGAGGTAAAACCATAAAATTACATTTGTGGCTCTCAATACCAAGCAGACAGCTTTTCATTTCCTAAATTTCTTTACTTTGTCTAATATTCTTGGCAGATAGTTCAAACAAAAATAAGTGGCAATACAGCATTTAATTCTCACTGGCGGACACCTTGGTGGCTCAGTGGTTGAGTGTCTACCTTCTGCCTAGGTCATGATCCTGGGGTCCTGGGATGGAGTGCCACATCCGGCTCCCCGCAGGGAGCCTGCTTCTTCCTCTGCCTATGTTTCTGTCTCTTTCTCTGTGTCTCTCATGAATAAATAAATAAAATCTTAGAAAAATAATTATCACTGGCACATGTCATTAAACTAGAATGCTCTCCTTATTGTCACAACTGAGCAGAAACCTAGAGTGCCAATTTAGTAGCCAGTTAGCTTCCCAGAAGCCTCAGCAACAGTGCTCAGATTTTAGGTAGGCATGACAATTATGACAAAACACTTTAAAATAACCACAGTTGAGGGTGTTAAGATACTTAACACATCATGTTATGATCGCCTTGGTCTTTATTCATAAAAGTCAGGAAGACAGCTTACAGAAAACCAATTACTGAGATCTAGGAAGTAGATGTTGAGATATTTCTCCATGTGGATGTCTCAGGAGTATCATGTGAGGGAAAGGGGCCAGAGTAAAGGCATCATTTGAATGCATTCATATGCCATTGAACTGCATGCTGGGCCCTGAGAAATATTAGTTCCTTTTGTTAGTTCAGGAGCCCTTGGAAGATTTCAGTTCTGTCAGAAAAAAAAAAGGAGGGAAGAAAGGAAAGTTTTGAGAATAAAATAGCCACCATTTATTAAAGATTGCATATGTGACAGGGTTAAGGATTAAGGATAAGATGAGGCTTATCAAATTTTATAGCAATCCTGCATGGCAAACACTATTTCCTCAGATATTTTGTATCAGATGAGGAACCTGTGGTTGAAATAGTTTAATATATTGTTATAAATATCTGATATTAAAATAGTTTAAATCAATAACCAGTGTTGTGCTTTTTCAATGACTAGTCTATATTAAAAAGTTTGCAGTTTTTAATATATAGATGTTGGATCTGAGGGAGTGCAGATTGGCAGTTAGGGGACCAAGTTATTTGGTTACTGAAACAATGTAGGGAATAATCAATGACAGATTCAACCAGAGTAAGAAGGGAAAAGATAAGAAGAAATTATACATGAGAAGAATTTCTCAGGAAAAAGCAGAACTTGGATGCTGGTTGGAAAACTGAAATGGAGATGCCGTATGGGTGAAGAATTAATGGTGATGCTATTGGATGACAAGAGAGGAGAAGCATATTTGAGAAAAAGTTGGTGAACTTCTTATTTTGGATATATAGACCTTAAGATGGTAATAAAGCAATCAAATTTTACACTGTCTCCTAAAGTCATCCCAATAGATGGTAGGCTCTAGATCATCATCTAGAGCCATTCAGTCACAAACCTGTACCTTCAGAGTATATCTCTCCTGTGACCCAGACCCTATTTTTGACTACCTACTCAACTGTTTTGCTTAAAAATATTCAGTGCCTTGTGAATTAAGTAAAACTTGGTTCAAGATTAAACTTTTGAATCAAGCTAAAATCATTAACGTGGCCAAGTTTTTCAGTAATATCATGCCTGTGCCTAGACTTCTGGCCTGTTTGGCAGCAGTACTCCTCACTATGATGATGACAATATCCCTTTTACAGTGGTCTGTTTTGGTTTGTTGGTTTGTTGGTCTTTCCTTAATTAAATATCAACTGGAACATGCTCAGCTATCCCAACCTTCTTTCCCTCATTCTTCTTTTATTTTATTTTCTCAAGAATTATTCAAGTCTTAGGTTCAATAAAATATTTGTGGAATTTTGCATTAGTTGCCAAGAGTTGGTTGCTACTTCCATCACTAATATTCTCAAGAGAACACTATATAGTTCTAGCATTTATCAAATTTTAATTTTGTGTGTTATATTGTAAGCTCCATAACACTGACAACATGTATTTTGTTTCCTTTTGAATTCACAATTCTTAGCAAAATAACCAAAATTTAATATGTACTAAATATTTGGTGAACAATAAAAATAAGAATAAGTCCACAGACCAATTTTATTTATGATCTTAGATGTAAAAAATTAATAATGAGATATTAACAAATTATATCTAACAGCATAGAAAAATAATAATTCAACACAACAAAGGAAAAAATATATAAATATTGAGACCCACCTTAGGTTGAAAAGCCTTACAGATTATTAAGAAGAAGGTAAGAAGTGTATCTAAGAATGATACTTATTGATAAAAAGTAATGGTAGATAGGATTAAATAGTGAAATGGTAAAGCCTTTGATTACTGTTGAAAAGCCAAGAAAATGTATACTATCACTATTTTATTCAGTAAGGTCTTGGAGGGCCTAGCTAATAACCATGAGATAAGAAAACAGAATTTGCAGTATAAATATTGTACAAGAAGGCAAACATATCTTTGTTTGCAAACGTTATGATTATACATGTAGAAAGTTCATGAACCTTAATGAAAACAATTTATATCAAAGGATAATTTGGTGAGATAAATAGAAGAAAACAAATGAGTATAAAAATAACCTAAATTATCATTATAAATATATTAAACTTATGTCCTGTCTTAGTGTGCAAGGAGAACCACTGTGCGAATTTAGGGTGCATTTTTCAGAGTTGTAAGAGATAAGGCTAAATAAATCATCCATTATGAATATAATTTTTTGGATGCTGACTATGAGATATGCACGTTCCTAATTGCTTTATAACTATTAGCTTGTTCAATCAATGTTAACATTTTTTTGACAGAAATTACCTATCTTTTAAAATAAAGATACCAAGCCCCGATGTTTAACAACTCAACTGTGATCACAAAACCTGCAAGTCTGAGAACAGGGATGCTGAGGTGTCTTCTTGAATCTCATGCGCTGTTTGTAATGAAATGAAATCCTGGAGGCAGGGACAGATCAGGAGGGGAAATGCATTGGCTTTAGAGGCTGCCAAGTTCCTAGGGTCTAGTGTCATGTTCCTATCTTGGGTGAGGGCCAACGGAGTCCCGATTACTTCCACTAGAAATATATCTCGCCCAACTGGCCTCCACTGGGGCTCCATCAATGCTTGACAGAAAAATACCAGGGTAGTGGTGAGAATACACTGTCTTGCCCAGGCATGGTATGCAAACTAATGTGCTGGCTGGGATTACAGCCTGTTGAATAGGCAAGCAATGTCAGGAGCTGCCTGATGGTGAGGAAGAGCAGAGATAAAAGAGCAGTGACACCTTTTTTTTTCTTTCTTTCTTTTTAATTTTCTGTATTCTCTTTTTCCTTGAAGCTTCTTTTGGTCAAGGAAGTATCCTGAATTTATCCATGTGTTTGTAGTTCAGCTGCTCACTCCTGCTCTTTTCTGGGCTGGGCTTGTTAGGCTAAAGTCCAGGCTTTGAGTTAAGGTCAGATTAGCACCTCAGAGCTTCATCATTTGGGGAATAACATTAACG
Source organism: Canis aureus (assembly GCF_053574225.1). NCBI lineage: Eukaryota > Metazoa > Chordata > Mammalia > Carnivora > Canidae > Canis > Canis aureus. The sequence goes on along the minus strand of NC_135624.1, from coordinate 35,384,982 downwards.
TGGCTCATGTTCTTCTCATAGTAGAAAGGTTAACATGCAAGAAGTCCAAGCCAACCCATTTTGTTGAACGTTTCATTAGTAAAAGTAAGTCACTTGGACAAGTCCAAAATCAAGAAAAGGGGGACATATATCCCACTTGGAGGCACCATGAGGTTACAGAGATATGAGATTGCAGAGAAAAGGATCAGGGAACAATAGTGCAATCTATCACTCATGGTTCATATCCTTGTTGCAGAAATGGAAAAATGTCCTGTGGTACGGTCCTTCCTGAAATTCAACCATATCCATTTTACCTACAAGATATTTTTCTGTATCATTATGCCACCTACATAATTACCAGCCATTTTTATTTTCATTGACTGTTTTGCAAATTTATAGAAATCTACAGTAAAAAGGATTTGTGTTTCATCACCCTAAATGAAAAAACCACTTCACTCACCATGAATGCAGTATCATTATAAAATAAATTATTTCATTTAAATTATAGCAAGCCACTGTGACTATCAGAGCTGCTGAAACTCCATTACATATGTAATTAGCAAGTGCTATAGAAGCATAACATAAATCTTCCTTCTTGAAGTCACCAGGAGAATTTCAAAGAAATGAACGATGATGAGGCTGTCATGATTTATTTAATCCTCTATCTGGGCACCACCTTAAAATTGACTCCTGTATTGATAAAACCAACCTACACGTCACACATTAGGAAGCGCTGTTGTAGTACAGATCCCCTATTTCCCATTACACACCTGGGGAAAACAGGGCTCAAACACTTCGAGAGATAGGGCCAAGTTCACAGACAATATGAGAGACAGAACTAAAGCATCATCCTTGTCCCAACGTCCCAGAACACAGCCAATTGTGGCAGATTGCCTTAAAGTACTTCAGGGATGAGTTAACGCTACTTAATGAGGCAAGATTTAGAAAGAAAAAGAGAAACATGACCAGGGTTGATATGGGGGAAGTCAATGAGACCAAGTTTTGTTTATGGCTCTGGCACTGATTCATTGTTTATCCTCGAGTAGTTCGATTAATCTTCCTGTGTCTCTTGTTCCCATTTGTAAACTAGAGGTAATGAATGGGCCTTACAGAAACGATAGGAGGAATTAATAATAAGATAATGCATGTACAGTGCTCTGAACTCGTCAAGGAAATGACTCTGTGGATAAATGCTGCATGTTGCCATCATCAGGAAGGCAACTGGGGAGAGAGGACAAAAGGAGGAAGGAAGAGAAGAAAGAAGAGGGTAGGAAAAGAGCAAGTAGAATAAAATGAAGTGGGTCCAATGGATGAAAAACAAAAGAGAAAGGAGGAAAAAAGAAAAAAAATATGTAAGAATGCAGGAAAGATAGGAACATTAAGACTACATTCACCTGATCTGGTTAGGAAATTCTTGGCTCTGGTTATGAGCTGGAGGAAATAAGTAGATAAGAAAATAAAATAATACGAAAATATGACAGAGACCACCCATGTTGGAGGTTAAGCTGGGAGTGAGCAGATTTTGTTTCCACCAGTGCTGCAGCCCTGGGAAAGTCACTTTATTCTTTGGCCTCCAGTTTCCTGCCCTATAAAAGAGCAATGCTGCAAAGTTCTGAGGTGTCTTTCAGCTCTGAGGTTGTATGCATCTAGGGTGCTAGGACAAGCTAAAAAGAGAAGAGTGATAAAAAGAAAATTAGGAAGATGGGCACTAAGGAGGACATTTGATGGAATGAGCACTGGGTGTTATATTATATGTTGGCAAACTGAATTTAAATAAAAAAAATTAAAAAAGAGAACATTAGGAAGAAAAGCAAGGAAGACAAGTGGCCAAATACAAAGAACTCACCTGACTTCATATTGGCAATAATAATTCTAATCACCTTCAGTGGAGAAAAAATAGCATCTTTCTGAACCCTTGAGAAAACCAGTCTTTGTTAATTCACCTCCAAAACACTCTGTATCAAATGAGACAGGCAAACACATCTGTTCTCTCTTCCTTTCTCTCTCTTTCTCTTTCCTTTCTCTGCTATCCATAGAAAAAGAGAATTTTTTTATCTTCCTAAAACTGAGCAATTTTTAGTGAAAATATTTCAATAGCACAATAAACCAATGCACCGGGAACCTGTGGAAAGAGAAAAGAAAGAAAAAGGAGGAAACAAAAGGAAAAGAGGAAGGAAGATGAAATGAAGGCGGGTAGAAGGAAGAAGGAGCAGAGGAAGAAGGGAAAGAAGAAGAGAAGGAGGAAGAAGATAGAAGCAAGGAGAAAAGAAATCATGTGGATGTCGCTCATAAAGATAATGTTCTCTTTTGAGAAATAGAACAGGCATATTTGCACTTGGCTTGAAGAAAACCCTCCCCAGAGGAGTTAGCTTAGGTAAAGGGAGCAAAAGGAACATATGGTACCATTTACCACAGTTTCTAGGACTGAGTGGAGTCTCTCATTCCTTCACCCACAAATTTTGCACCATTTCTTAGAACTACATTGAGATTTTACTCTTCTGCAGACATTTCACGGTTTGAGGATGAGGCCCACTTTTCATCCCGTGTACCTACCAGCCTACCAGTTTCAGTGCAAATCTGGCTTTCTCTGTGGCTGAAGTTCTGCTCTAATGTTCAGGCCCACTGGGCAGCCCAGCTCTGCCCCTGCTACCTGGTGACAGGTAACACCCTCTACCCAGTGCTGCTGTTCACTTCCTGCCAGGCCATCAGAGAACATCAATCCTTAATATTCCTTACCCTCCTCAACAAGATGTGCCCATCACTTGGATACCTGGGCAATTTGGCATCAAACTCCTCAATTGATCCTCCTTGATCCCAATTCCAATCGCTTGCTGTGATTACACATGGCTAACTTTCCACGTTTTAGCAATTGTGTTTTTTCTTACCCAACTGCCAGAAGATCAGACAATAGGTTGTTTCATAAACTGGGGGAATTGTGAGCTGGTCATGGGAGTAGGCAGCCTTGATAACTCATGAAGAGACAACTACTCAAGTGGAAGTGAGAGTGCAGTAGGCTGCTAACCCTCAAGAGCTCTTGGGGTCACCTGCAATGTTAGAGCTGAGCATAGGGTATTAGAATTAAAAAGGGAGAGTTTATTAACTTGAAGACACTCCCTCATTTCCCCTAATACACTGGAAAGGATTCCAAGGCTTAATGGAAACTATTTGTTAGGGTTGTTCCTTGAAGCCAGGGAAAGTGATGGCTCATGCTGAGTGAAGTTGAGATCCCTGAATTTCCATAGCAGATGGTTCAGGAAGAGATTAAAGCGCTGAGAAAACTAGATGTTCTCAAGTGAATGTTATGTGATGAGAGAAGATTCATTAAATGCTCCCCACACACTGAGAAAGCACAGACGACTCACCCAGAATGTGCTGGTGAGAGAGTCCCTAGAATTACCGACAATTTCAGTGGTGATCTCCTCTGCAAGCCAGAGCTGATTGTTGAGGGGTAGGCACAGGGCTGGGTCCACTGATAGAAATAAGGATGATGAGGCCAGGAAGCAACAGTGGTCAGGGAGATGCAGTTAAGCACTGGAAGTCAAGGGGAGGCAATTATGCTAAAAATCAGAGAGGCTACATCTGCTGAATGTTGTGGAGGTGATTAATAATATATAGCATCCTTAGGAACAAAATAGAGACAAAATAGATAGGCAGACAATAAGGGTACCGCTTATTATATGCATTAATCATTTTTTAAAGAACAGAAGGGCAAGGGGCTGAAGGAGGTTACACTCTTAAAAAGTGAAGATCTATTGCCCAAGTCCCAGACCTGAAAACATATTAAGTAGACCGTCAATAAACTCAAAATTTGTTCATTGAAAAATCTAATAGTTTGGCTATACCCTGGCAAGACAAAGCAAAAGAAAATAATATCAATATCCAGAATGCAAAATGATACATCACTACAGGTCCTACATGTATTAAATGCAATTAGAATATTATAGAATAATAATTTCATGCCAAAAAATTTATGCTTAAGTAAATATACAGATTCCTGAATAAAACAATTAAAACTGATGCAAGACCTAACAGAAAATCTAAATAGACTTTAAATCTATCGATGACAGTTAATTTTAACTCCTGTCTCCCAAAACAAAATCATTCTCGTCCCAGATGCTGTCAGTAGTAAAAATCTCCAAACATTTAAAAAAGAAGTACATGGAATCTTATACAAATTCTTTGATAAAGTGGAGTACACCCAAATTCACTTTATGATGCAACATAACTTAGATACCAAAATATGACAGGGACATTACAACATAGAAATTTATAGGTCAATCTCTTTTATGAAAATGATGTAATACATTTTAATAAACATTAGCAAGCCACCTTCAGCGATATACTAAAAACAAAAGAAAAAAAAAAGAAATAAACCAAAAACAAGTTGCACTTATTCCAATAAATAAGTTTAGTTACCACAGGGAATCATCATAGTAATTTCCCATATTAATAAAAATAAGAGAAAACAACAAACACAAGGAACACAAACACAAGGAATCTATGTTAAAATTCAACTTCCATTCTTGGCCATACCATATGTATAGTCCTATTATTTCATTAATGAATAATAGACATTGAATCACAAAGTCTATTTACTGAAGCAAAGTATAGAGATGTCATGATAATAAGATGTTGAAAATATAACTATATATATTAGGTAGCATCCTTTCAATTTTGGATGTCATAGTTGGCTTGCTGTCCACAACAACTACAATTTATCCTAGTGGCTATAGCGGTTTGAGACTCAATTTTCTATGCTTCTTATCCCAATAGAGTATATAATTTCAAGATTGGTATCTTCCCTAATAAGCCTTATCCTATAAGAATTAAAAAGAATATTCTCAAGTATTGAAACATATTGCTTATTTCTGTATTCTGTAACTTAGATATTATATGTCTCATTTCCCAAACAGAAAGATTAATTTTTTTTAATTCTTTAGGGGATTGAAACAAAGCAATGACAGTATTTGGAAAGTAAATTATTGTTCTATTTAGGAATTTCTGCTCTCAGAGAATTGGTAATCTAGTTTTTGAATCATTTCATTTTAATTGTGGGCTATTCCTTAGAGGTTTTCCAGTGAAACCTTATTTTACAGATGAGGAAATTGAAGTTAGTTGATGTTATCAAGCAGGATTAATTAAGACAGTCTGGACAAGGCCTTAGAAAATCTTGGTTTCTTCTAATTCTCTTTTCCCTATGCAACAGATGATCTTCTCTATTTCTCACTGAATTAGCAGAAGAAGTAATTATAAGATAAATCACACTTTTAAAACCTCAAATGAAATAAGAGTAAATTAAAATACATGAAAACATTTGGAGACTTCTCCTATTTGCTTAATTTAATAATTCCCTCACTAATGGTATACAAAATACTTGCTTTGAGTTAAAAACTGTAAGGATTAAAGAGTGCTCTAAGGATGGAAAACAAAAACAAAAACAAAAAAACTCAAGTCTGAGATAGGGTCATATAGGATATATAGAATGTGTATACTCTGGGTGGAAAAATGGTGTTTTAGGATGCAAGAAAATATATAGTGTTGCTTGACTGCAATCATCATTTGACAAATAATTATTCATCCCAGAGTTACAATGACAACACTGTGAAAAATAAAGAAAATTTCATTAGAAAAAGAGTCAGGGATCCCTGATGGGGGAGCTCTCAAGCACAACCACTCAATCTAAGAAGTATACCTCCCATTCCCCAAGAGGAAGAAACTTACTTCATATACCCCAGCAGGAGGAAGGAAGAATTTCTCCTTGCCCAGCAACCACCATACTAAGAAACCATCCCTCTAAGCCCCCGAGAAGCCTTGTGGGTCCCTCCCAGTTTCCACCTTTCCCCATGAGAGCAAGTCCCTCTCCTCTGTTTGTTGGACTTGCTGGTGCTTTGCCATAGTCTGCTTGCCCTGAATTACCGTTCTTGCTATTGAGGGTAAACTCATTTTGCTGGTAAAATCACTGCCTCTTTTGTAATTTTTCTGGTCAACATTACCAATTAAAGATCTGGTTTATGAAAAAATCTTCCCTTTCACCTATTCAAAAACCACTGCTTGGCAAAAGCTGAGGAGGAACACAAGCAAATCAACTTTGGGATGAGAGAGCATGAAAAGTTCAGAAAATATCAAGAGGACTGAGTTTGGAAGCAGCCTTTAGAGTAGTTAGAAGTCAGAGGCTGGAGGTGGAGGCGGAGATCTGATGAGACAGGCTTCTGTAGTAGTCATTAGGTTGCTCACTGTCACTGGTGGTTCTCCTCTAAACACACAGTAGGATTGTGTTTTCTGGCTGAAACTCGATCTAACACTGGTGAACAGAAGTGACGATTAGGAATTCCTGGCCAGAGTATTTGATTTCTGGTCTGAGAACCTTCAGAGCTCTCTTGCTCTGGTTTGATATCCAACAACATTCAGGAGGGTGGCTGCCCTGTTCACCATGTTTCCTAAATAAGTATACTAAGTAAAGATCCCCTGGTGACCATGATAGATAAGTTACATTTGTGAAAAAAGAAACATTTTAATATTAATAATTAATAATAATTATTATTATTGTTAATAAATAATTATTAATAAATACATAATAAATATAAATAATAATATTTATTGTTGCTTCAAAAATGTCAGCAGGGACATTGGCATTATTAAGCTAAAAACTGAAGGGAGCAGATATAGGAGAAGTAGTGATTTGGAGCTCACGGACTATACCAGTATTGCCCCAAGTGATAATGTACTCTATTGAAGCAAACTCTGCATGTTGCTGGGGGAGTTCATGAATTAAAAAAGTTTAATGTTCCTGCTGTGTCAAAAATAAGGTTCTTTGTGGATTCGTTCTAAATGTAAGGGCAAGTGGGAAAATTTCAGATATCAGCTTTGAATAAGCTCAGTTTTAATTGATTGCTGAAATGTGAGTAGCCTGATTTTTTTTTTACGGGGTTTCACATGATTGTGACCAATACCATAAATACAAGAATAAATGAAGCGATATAGCAAAAAAAAAAAAAAAAAAAAAAAACAAACAAACAAAACAAAAAACAAAAAACAAAAAAACAAAAAAACAAAAAAAACAAAAACAAACTGTTGCTTCTTCAAAGTTTTGATTTGGGGATTGGCTATTACCAGGGTGCAACGGAGCCTGCCTGACATAGTCTGAGGAGATGTTTTGGAATTTGGGGCTGTCCACAGAGGAGTTTAGTTACAGCTGAACCATGATGTGTGCCCATGCCACTCAGATCCCCCCTCCAGGAAGAAACTGTCCCAGCAATAGGCTGAATCTTTCAGCTGCTTCAACAGGAGACTGTTTCCGCTGCACAGAAGCAGCTCATGTGTGCTCTCATCTTTCTGTGGGCAACGACATGTGGGGGCTCACTGTGGCCAGTTTTAAAGGCTTGGACATTTCCCGCTAATTCTAGACAACTGTGATGAGCCAGTTTGGCTCAGCGCTGCCTGAAGAGTTGGCTGAGGCTGTTCTTGGGCTTAGATCACACTCAACTTCTCCCCTTGCCAAACCTGCTTCCCTCCTCTCCCTTCTCACAGATAGGCACCCCCAAAACAACCAATGAGATTCTCCCAAAACAAGAAGTGGCTGGTGCTAACCCCCTCTAGGGGACATAATGCAGCCTCTGAAGACGGGAGTAGTTCTGGAAGGCTACCTGGGCTCTCCTGGCCCATCTGGATTCCCCAAGCTCGCCCCAGAGACCCCAGAAAGTCCTGGAAACCAAGTGGCACCTCCAGGACAAATGACCGGCAGCCTCGAGCAAGCCTTGGAGGATAACATTAGCTCTCAGGCCTTAGAGCAAAGCCTTGCATCCACCTCTGGAATTCCGGAATATGGAGCAGGGTCTTCCCAGAGGAGAACCTGGACCCTCAGGGAGCTGCAGGGGGAAGAGGCGCACGCGTGCCGCCCCCCGCCCCCCTACTCCGGGTCCCTGCTCCAGGGACACGGGTCTGGGCCTGGCGGCGCCCCAAGGCTGGCGGGCAGTCCCCGCGTGCTCTGCAGGAAGGGGCCTGGCCGCTCTCCAGAAGCACCCACAGGCTCGCACTGCACCCCCTCCCCGCCCCCAGGCTAAGGGCGCCCCGCCTAGGACACTGGGAGGAGCGCGGCCTCGAGCCTCCAGGGAGGGAGGCCCGGAGGCGGGTGGGGACCCGCCCTGGGGACCCGCCCGCACCCCAGCCCCGGACGCCCGCCGCGGGCCGCACGGACTCACCGCAGAGCGCGAGGACGCCAGGGCCTCCGAGGTGCCCCCACCCCGGGGCGACACCCCGAGTCCGGGCGAGGCGCGGAGCCGGAGCCCCCAGCAGACCTGAGCCGGCCGCACTCCCGCGGAGCTGGCGGGGAGCCTGCATGGGGGAGTCGCCGCGGGAACCGTCCTGGCCGCCGCCGTCTGGGCGCGGGTGCGCTGCCCCCCACGAGCGCGGGCCCCGGGTCCGGGTGCAGGGCGGCGGGAGGGCCCCGCGCGGGGGGCGGGCCACACCCACGAGGCCTGGGCGCCGCCCCAGCAGGTGACCTCGGACGCGGGGATCCAGGACACGCGTGCTGCGCAGCCCAGGGGCTCAGACTCCGCGGCAGCAGGCGGGCGGGATCCAGAAGGTTCCTGCAGACCCGCCGCGCTCCACGGATACGTCTCCCTCCTTCCAGGTCCGGCCCCTGGAGGGACCCGCGGAGGAGGGGGACGGGACCGCGGTGTGCCGGCGGGACCCGGGCTCGAGCTGGCCGCTGCGGAGCCGGGGAGCCGGCAGGTGGGCACGGGTCTGCGGGGAGGGCAGCTGCCCAGCAGGGCGCTGCAGGCCGCGGCTCCCTCCTGTCCAAGGGGTGACCTCCCACCTGCTGACTACCTGCTGACCTGGAGGGCCCTGACCTCCCTCTGCCCTCCCGCGTGTGCAGCTGACTCTGCTGGAAGGCCCCAAGTCCTCTCCTAACCTCATGTTTGTTTGCTTGTTTGTTTGTTTGTTTGTTTGTTTATTTATTTATTTATTTATTTATTTATTTATTTATTTATGAGAGACACGCACAGAGAGAGAGGCAGAGACACAGGCAAAGGGAGAAGCAGGCTCCCTGTGGAACTCGATCCCGGAACTCCTGGGGTCATGCCCTGGGTGGAAAGCAGACGCTCAACCTCTGAGCCACCCAGGTGTCCCTCAACTCATTTTTAAACTATATTGCAAAAAAAAAAAAAAACAAAAAAGGCTTCAAAGAGAACCCTAAAGAAAGTTTCCTTTAAGTTAAAAAAAAAAAGGCACTTGCTAATAAATGTTCTATGTGATGAACTCAGAAAGCAAAGGTGGATAAAATTGGTGCACCAATGTGAGAAAGCAGGCCAACCATGGTGGGTGGATTGCATGTCACTAGGCAGCCTTGAGGTTGCGGCAGTGGTGGAAGGTGCAGTGCCTTCGTCAGTGCTCAGTGGGGTGTGCCTACTCCCAAACTCTGTCACTAGTAGTGAATCAGGATATCGTATCTGTGGGAGCAAATGTGCTACCTACTACAGTGTTTTAGCCATTGGAGAAATATAATAGAAATAGTAGCCAGGAAACAAAGAGATGGGTGACTGTTTTGAAATTCAGTTAATGGTCTGAGAAAAAAAGAGAAGGGCTCAAAGCCCCATGTGAAAACCAGGGGGTCTTCTTTGCAGCCTGCTGGTAGGTTCTTATTTTCTGCATTGGAATTTTAGAGAAGGCCAAAGGCAGCTATCAGAACTTAATTATCAGATAGCCAAGTGACAAAGAATGTCATATTACTGATCAAGGTGTCTCTGCCACCAATGTCAGGATGGTGATTGAGGAAGAATGGGACTCCTTCACATCTGAGATGAGGACGTGTGGATTCCATGCCCTGGGATCTTGAATATCCAGATTCACCTGAAGCCTGTGATCTTTCAGCTGTGGCCCACCAAGAATTTTCACAGTGAGTATCCCACTCCTATTTAAGGATAATTAAGATGTTTTTTTGCCCTTAAGTACAACCTTTTCTACTCACAAGTGGTTCCACTTTTCCTACAGGACATAAGTCTTTACCCAATTTTAAGCCACAGAATAATCCAGCCAGAAGCATTTTAGGTCTGATACAAGAAGGAAGGGACTATATTCTTCAAGTGGCAACATCTATTCATGTTATAGATTTAAGCATAAATTGGCAGCACATAGAAGGCATATGCATGGAACTAGGTAGATTCTGAGGGTGGTTATTTTGGGGATGAGGAAGAAATACTGGGTAATGGGGAGTTTTCTGTTTTATTGATTGATTGATTGATTGATTGATTAGAGCATTATTCCAAGGTACTAGTTTTTATTCCCTGGCAAAGACCTTAGAAAATGGTTTAGTATTAGTATCTACTCAATACTAGATGGTTCCTAGGAGGAGCGTTTGTAAAACAATGGTCCGTATAATGTGAAATATACTACTAGGTGTTTATCCAAAGGATACAAAAATAGTGATTCAAAAGGGCACATGCACCCTAATGTTTATAGTAGCAGTGTCCACAATAGCTAAGATATGGAAATAGCCCAGATGTCCATTGATAGATAAATGGAGAAAGATATGGTGTATACACACACATGCACACACGCACACACACACACACACTGGAATATTACTCAGCTATCAAAAAGAATGAAATCTTGCCACTTGCAATGATATGGATAGAACCAGAAGGTATTATACTACGTGAAATAAGTTAGTCAAAGAAAGACAAATACCATATGATTTCAGTCATGTGGAATTTAAGAAATAAAAAAGATGAACATAGGGGAGGGGAAGGTAAAATAAGATAAAAACAGAGAGGGAGGCAAACCGCAAGAGACTTTTATGTAGAAAACAAACTGAGAGTCACTGGAGAGGAGGTGAGTAGGAGGATGGGGTAACTGGGTGATGGGCATGACGGAGGGCACATGATGGAATGAGCACTAGGTGTTACATGCAACTGATGAATCACTAAGTTCTACTCCTGAAACTAATACACTATATGTTAACTAACTTAAATTTAAATTAAAAAATTAAAAATTTAGAAAAAAAAATATCTGAATCACTATGGCAAACCGCATAGAAAATATTTAAAAGTCCTAGGGAGGTGACCACACCTCCAGGGGGCGCCCTGCAGCATTGGATAGAATAGATATAAAATACTGAGCCTTTGTGGCTCAGTTTGAGACGCATTTGCTGATTTACTCCAGGTAACCCCTCGGTTGTTGTTGGAACCTCATAGATCAGCTTTTCCCTTTGTTCCATCCTGCTTCCTTCCTCCCCTTTCCATACGGATTAATTCCAATTGCATTCCATCATAAACATCCTGCACACTAATCTTCATCCCAGAGTGTGCTTCCTGCAGAAGCCAATTTGTGATGTATGATTATAAGCATCTGGAGACAAATTTATGTGTGAGTGAGTTGCTGAGCACCACTTGCCAGTCATCACACCAACATTTGTGTTACAGAATTAAGTATCATCATCTCCATTTTATGAAGGAAAATATTGAGAGTTTCAGATTATATGACTTGTTCATGATTAACTAATAATATTAACTACACAAAGTCTCATATTTCCATGGCAGAAGCTTTTTTCTGCCACTTTGTTCTCTATATAATGGCTTCCCCAGAAAAGATTTGCAGAAACCTTGTGGTTACAGAAAGCTTCAATGAGAGTCAAGAGAACAAAGCTTAGTGACATCCACCCTACTTAATCTAAAGCAAAGTTACCATTATCCATTGTAATACCGTGACAAATGATTTTGTTCAAAAGAGATGCTGCTACAAAAAACAAAACAAAACAAAACAAAAACCAACTGAAAAATCACTGCCCTGCCATGACAAAATACAATTCACTGAGCTTAACAGAAAAACTGAAAGAGAATTATCATCCTAAATATTTTGATTCACACACACACACACACACACACACGTACCCATTCAAGGTATTATAAATCAGAATATGACATTTTTGTAACTTTAACTGTCTTTTAGTTATTTTTATTGTTCTTTATCTGTTTAGTAAACTGTGATTAATTTTGCTAAAATTATTATATCATATGCTTTTATTAGTTATAATATTTATGATAGTAAAATTATTAACTTTCCTATAATATTTATGGATATAACTGTTCTGTGAGAAAACACATAATTGTGAAATCCAAATGGTTTAAGAATATAAATATTAAACTGGAATATAGAACGTCTAAATCATTTCAGTTTTTTGAAGTATACTTAAGGTGTATGTTACAAAGATAATTATGCATACAGAAGATTTATAGGAGACCTATCAATTATTTTATGAAGAATTATAATATCTTAAAATTATATTTTTAGACTCGAGAGATTCCCAATTTTATTTTCAGTAACTTGATTTACACTTTATCAGTATAAAACTCTTTCAGATGCTTAATTTTATATAGCATAGAATATATATTTTTATATGTTACTTAATATTTTGATATAGTCAAAAATAAAATGAACCAAAATGGAACAAAATAACAAAATGTAGAGAGATAGTTAAACTAAATGTTTGAAGAAGATATTAAACACATTTGAATAACCATATACCCACATGAAGCAATGTTATTTCATTCACAAAATAGAAATAACAGTCAATTTTTAGCTTGACAACTGAAGTATTATATTCATTGGAAAGAAATACCATTTTCAATATTTCAAAAATAGTAAATTAGTTTATGTATTTTGAAAAGCTTTTGAAGAAACACAATATCAGAAAAAGAGATACTGGCTGTAAAGTACAAAAAACTTCAAACAAACCTTTCAGCTCAAGACTTCATGCTCTGAATCCCAAGTCCAAATATTTAAGAAAATAATCTTTGAGGTTTAACTTGAGAGGGGTATCCACCTTTGATCCAGTAATTTTGACTAGCTTGAGTATATTACAGGTATAGGTAGTAGGTATCAAATTATGTGGGCAGTGTTGATAGTAGACTTTGCAGAGAAAGGGAGTCAATGTGGGCTTGGAAAATAGTTCATAAGAGATATGTTCAGGAGAAGAAAGAAAGAGATACAGATGGAGATAGAAAGAAAGATCAGGAGTTTCTCTTTAATTAACTAATTAATATCTCTTTAAAACCCAGAGAAATCCATGCTAGATAATGACCATTGCCTACAACCATTACCTTCTCTTCCCTGTCTTCTTTGCTAACCACCACAATAGCTTTCTAACTTCCCCCAGGATCCACTTGCAAGTCTCTTCATTTTCAGTAACAAAGGAAGAATGATATTCTACAAAAGCAAAAGAGTTGTGACATTTATTTCCTCAAAACCTTTTAAGGACTCCTTACTGCTCTGGAGAGCAATGACCAAAGTTCTTAGTTTGGCACGTTGAATAGTATCATAGACTTCTCCAGCCTCATTTGCTTATGTATTTCTCCTTGTTCACTATGTTTTATCAGGCTGACTTTCTTCAATTTCCATAAACTAAGCATATGATTTCCTCTGCCCCTCTTTCTGAATTTATTAACTTCTACTTATCTTCATTTCTCTACTCAATTGTTAAGTTCTTTATGAGGAGGGGGGCTCCCACGATGTCTACAGAACTTAGCTGACTCTTGATATGCTGTTAACTTTTGCTTTTAAAAAAAACTGTGTATCTTTTATTATTACAAGGTTTTGTATGCCCAGCTAATGTAAGACTCCATTGATAAAATGTAGACCCCATGAAGGCAGACCATAGGTCTGTTTTTATTACCTTTTTGGTATATATATCCTGCACAGAAAATCTCAACAATTGTTATGGTGATCATTATGAATGATTAATTAAATAAAAATAATTGATTCTTATTGTATGAGTATTGGATCCAATCGAATCATAGTTCATACGGGAGTCCTTATGAAGTTATTTTCTGTTTCCAGGAATAAAACTCAGAGTAGAGGCAAAGAAAGAAAGAAAAGAAAGAAAGAGAAAGAAAGAAAAGAAAAGAAAGAAAAAGAAAGAAAGAAAGAAAGAAAGAAAGAAAGAAAGAAAGAAAGAAAGAAAGAAAAGCTCTTGACCCAAGGAACAATCCAGAGCCACAGCTTGCATGATTCCATGGTAGATTATACATGGTCTATGTAAATGGTGCCCCCTGGAATGGAGAAGCCATACCCAAAGCTCTTTGAGATCCCTGACTCTATTTGAGTGGGAGAAACACTGGCAAGTCTTCATGCTGCTTCCTATCTTTTCTGGGCCAAATTTTTATAAGTAAAAGCAGAGGTAGGAGAGAAGAGGAGAATGTGAAGCTAAAGAGGAAGGATTTTGTTTTACAGCACATTCTAATGCAGGTAGGTGTAATGCAGCTGACAGTAGAGAAGAACTGGGGCATTTTTCTAAGAGTCTGCAAGTCCTTGAGGAATCAATCATATGCCTATATTTTATTATTTTTCAGATGCTACATTTTAAATATAAATGCAAGGTGTGTGGTTATAACAACATTTTGTCAGCTGGATTTATAGTTAAGGTAATCAGGCTACAACTAAATTAGAGGGATGTCTAGTGACCGAAGAAAAGATTTTGTTATAAATTGTCTTTTTTAGGGAGAGCCCCAACCCACAAATGGAGTTTCAGTTTCATGTTGCTGTATCAGTAAGAGGATAATAGCCCTAGGTACAGAGAGGATTCATCTGGATTAAGTTGTCTATGTATGTACATACTTCACAGTATTTATTTTCTTAAGACGTTAGATGGATAAGCAAATACCCTAAAATGAAAACTAGTTCTATATTAATATGTTGATCATCATCAACAATGTCTCATTATCGCCAATATCCTTTTACCTAAAACATATTTCTGTTACTTAGATCAGAATGTACTTCCATTTAGCAGTTTGGGGCCTTTAAAGGATTGCCTTGATAAATGATTGAGAGCAAAACAGCTTCATTTAAAGATTTGGAAGAACATTTCTGTTCCCCTAGTCCCTGCCAGAATCATAGATGTAGGCAATTCCATCTGTGAAATCATTATTATCTAAATATAATAGTCTTAAGATAAAATACAACATAATAGTTCCCAAATATATAACATATAATATTAAATAAAAATATATAATATAGTATATATATATAATAGTTCCCAAATATAGTAGTTTCCAATTTTAATATTTCCCTCCTAAAGTCAGAAAAAAAAAAACTGAATTCCAAGACAACTTTTAGAGCTATTAGTTACAGTTTTTGAAATGGTATCTTTCTGAGAGAAAAACACAAAATCTTGTAATTTAAAAATAATAGTTAAAAGTCACTAGTGGTTATATTCATCTTTACTCTTCTTCTAAATAAAGGAAGGAACAAAGCCATTAACTATATGGTAGGCATTAGGGAAGATTCAAGGTGATAATGAGGCATTTAAAGTGGGTAGCGTGGAATAGCTTTACACGTAATTTTGCATTTAATCCTCCTAAGTATCCAGTAAAGTAGGTTATATTCTGCCTCTATTCTATAGATAAGAAAACTTACTCATGATCACTCACTAAGTGAAGAAACCAGGATTCAAAATCAAGAGCTCACATTCTTAGCCACTATTTCAAAAATAAATCTCTATTACCAGTGATGTAAATTAGTAGAAAATGAATGTGCCATGCCAGTAATAAGGCAAGGGCTTTAGGACAAATAAATGGAATGAAGAAGAGTAATTGCAACCACAAAAATGAGGTGAGTGAGGGACAGATTTGGACCACAAGCCTTTGGGGCTGAGACTTAGGACTGAACTGTGAAGGTACCAGTCCCAGGAATCCCACCGTACAAGGGCCCCATCACAGCTTGATTATACTATAGTTAGAGAAGTTACATGTGAGTTTGGAGAATAGAAATAAAGAGCCAAGAGTAGAAGAAGGCCATGGGAGGACTTTCTCAGAGTTTTGTATTTTGGTTGGGATAAAGGTATGAGATCACAAGACATCAATTTGAGAAATAATTAAAAGGCAAGAAGACATAGCTGAGAAAAATGAAGGGTAGTCTATGGAAGTTGACTACTGAGAATTTCTTGGGGACCATAGAATTTAAAATTCTCCTTATTCTTGTATTAGCGTTTCTTCACTGGTTCTATTAATTCATAAAAGGGAACTCTGTTACAGGGAGACATTAAAGCGAAAAGAGTTTATGCCTCTCAAGAGATTAATATGAATGAAAAACGCAGTTACCTATCTTTACAGCAGTCTTTAGGATCATCTGTAAAATCACCAGCTGGTATTTTTAATACTCCAATTAAAATTTTTCACATACGTTGACTCTCAGTTTAGTTCTAATTGATATATGGAGTTTATTTAATTTATCGAGGTCTTTTAAAATCTTGGCACTCTGATAAGTGCTTTTTTACAAGGATCATTCTTGCCTTTATTTATTGATTAAATAATTTGATTACTTTCAATATTGTTGGCATTATGTATGATTCTAGGGATACAAAAAAGAATGGTCATGTATGTTATCTGTTGATGCTTTTGCTCTGCTCCTATGAGGACCATGTCTCTTCTCTCTCAGATAAGATAAGCTAAGTCTTACCTTTTAAGTCTCAGTTCAAAAATCACTATGTGATTGTGTGATTGGATCTTTCTAATGTACTACATGTACATAAGGGCAGAGTCTTTGTCTGATTTATTTTTATTCTCAATGCTAAAAAAACTATCTGAAACCAGGCTATGGAAAAGAAATCTTACAATGACATTAAAATGAATGAATGAATGAATGAATGAATGAAGTATATTCTGATCAGGTGGTTAATTGCCTACCACAGACAGCAGATGATTACCAAACTAAATCCAACCATACATTAAAACAAAACAAAAAAAAAGATCATTCACCATGATCAGTTGGGAAGTATTCCTGGGATTCAAGAGTGGCTCAATATTCACAAAACAATCAACATGATAAATCACACCAATAATAAAAAAGGATTTAAAAACCCATATAATAATTTTAATAGGTGCAAAAAAATTTACAAAGTATAACATCCATCATGATAAAAACCCTCAAGAAAGTAGGTTTAGAGGTAACATACTTTAGTGTTATAAAGGCCATATGTGAAAAATCCACAGCTAACCTCATACTAAATGGCAAAAAAAGATCAAGAACAAGACAAAGATGTTCACTTTTGGCACTTTTGTTCAACATAGTGGTAGTACTATGTTGTTCAACACCGGTAGTACTCACCATAGCAATCAGAGAAGAGGAAGAAATAAAAGATATCCAAATTGGTAAGAGAAACTTACAAAACTTGCACTATTTGCAGATGATGTGATGCTATATATAGAAAATTCTAAGCACTCCACTAAAAAACTATAAAAACTAAAATATGAATTCAGTAAGGTCGCAGGATACAAAATCAATATACAGAAATCTGTTGCATTTCTACACACTTATAAGTAGTCAAAAGAGAAATTAAGAAAATAATCCCATTTGCAATTATACCAAAAATAATAAAATACCTAATATATTATCTTATTTATTATTAATTAATAAACTTAATCAAGGAAGGGAAAGATCTGTATACCAAAAACTATAAAACAATGATGGAAAAAATTGAATACAGCACAAAGAAATGGAAAGACCATCCATGCTTATGGATTAGAAGACAGAGTAGAAAGGCCAGAAATAAACCCACAATTATATGGTATATTAATCTTTTTAAATTTTTTAAAATTCAATTAGCCAATATATAGTACATAATTAGTTTCAGACATGGTGTTCACAATTTATCAGTTGCATATAATACCCAGTGCTCATCACATCACATGCCCTATTTATTGCCCATCACCCAGTTACCCATCTCCCCACCAACCTCCCCTCCAGCAGCCCTCAGTATGTTTCCCATAGTTAAGAGTCTCTCTCATGGTTTGTCTCCCTCCCTGATGACTTCCCCTTCAGTTTTACCTCCCTTACCCTATGACCCTCTGTGATGTTTTTTACATTCTACATATGAGTGAAACAATATGATAATTGTCTTTCTTTGCTTGACTTATTTCACTCAGTATAATACCCTCCAATTCCATCCACATCAATGTAAATGGTAACTATTCATACTTTCTGATGGCTGAGTAATATTCTATTGTATATGTATACCACACCTTCTTTATCCATTCATCTGTTGATGGACATCTCAGTTTTTTTTTTTTTTTTTTTGCACAGTTTGGCTATTGTAGACATTGATCTTTGACAAAGGAAGCAAGACTATGCAATGGGAAAAAGAGTTTCTTCAACAATTGGTGTTGAGAAAACTGGACAGCTACATGCAAAAGAATGAAACTGAAACATTTCCTTATACCACACACAAAAATAAACCCAAAATGGATTAAGGACCTAAATATGAGACTAGAAACCATGAAAATCCTAGGAGAGAGCACAGGCAGTAATTTCTCTGACATTGTTCATAGCAACATTTTCTGGCTATGTTATCTGAGGCAAGGAAGACAAAAGCAAAAATGAACTATTGGGACTCCATCAAAGTATAAAGCATCTGCACATCAAAGGAGTCAATAAAACCAAAAGACAGTCTACTGAATAGGAGAAGATATTTGGAAATAACACATCTGATAAAGGATTGGTATCCAATATATATAAAGCAATTATATAATTCAACACCACAAAAACAAATAATCCAATTAAAAATGGGCAGAAGACATGAATTGACATTTCTCCAAAGAAGACATACAGATGGCCAACAGAAGCATGAAAGGATGCTCAACATCACTAATCATCAGGGATGCAAATGAAAAACACAATGAGATATCACTTTACACCTGTCAGAATGGCTATACTCAAAAATACAAGAAACAGGTGTTAATGAGGATGTAGTGAAAAAGGAACACTCGTTTATTGTTGGTGGAAAGTGAACTAGTACAGTCGCTGTGGAAAACAGTATTGAGGCTCCTGAAAAAATTAGAAATAGAACTACCATATGATCCAAGAATTGGACTACTGGGTACTTACTCAAAGAATGCAAAAACACTAATTCAAAAAATATATGCACTTCTGTGTTTATTGCTGCATTATTTATGATAGCTAAGTTATGCAAGTAACCCAAGTGTCCAATGATAGATGAAATGATAAAGAAGTAGTATATATACACAATAAAATATTACTTAGCCAGAAAAAAGAATGAAATCTTGCTATTTTTAATAACATGGATGGATCTACAGCATAATGCTAAGTGAAATGAGTCAGTCAGAGACAGATAAAGACTATATGATTTGACTCATATGTAGAATTTTAGAAAGAAAACACATGAACAAAGTAAAAAAAGGAGACAAACCAAAAAAGTCAGACTCTTAACTATGGAGAGCAAATTTATGGTATCAGAGGGCAGGTGGGTGGGGGGATGGGTGTAATAAAGGGATTAAGATTACACTTATGATGAACACTGAGTGATGTACAGAATTGTTGAACCACTATATTGTATACCTATGATTAATAATGCTATATGTTAATTTACTGGAATTTAAATACAATGAATTACAAAGGAAAGGCAGGTGATTTCATCAGAGTATGATATGTGCACAAACTGCTAGGAAAGAACAATGAAATTAGCAGAAATTAATAAAATACAATAAGAGGGGCAATTACCTCAAATGGAGTGGTCAGGGAAAACTCAGAGGAGGTTATTTTGGCTATGACATGATGGAAAATTAGGAGTTAATTGGGGAAATATGGATGGAGGTAACTGAGCAGAGAAATAGCTTTTAAAGGTTTCCCTTGCTAACATTTTGGGTACTCCAGGACTTCTACGACTGTAAATCTGTTTTTCTATATTGTCAGGCTGTTCCATCTCTGAATCAACCACCACCGGGTTAGAGAAGAAATAGCTATGTATATTGAGAGCCTCAACTATATACCTACACAGGTAGATACACACACACACATACTCATATATACACACATATGTATTTACATATAGTCTAGATACATAGGTAATTTATTTTAATCTATATGCCAATTTTACATTTAGGAATCAGAAGCCCAGAAAAGTTAAGGTCTTGACCATACTCCTCAGTTGATACGTGATCTCCCTGAAGGTTTGTGTCTTTGAGCTACCCACAACAAATCTAAGAAATAGATATGGTTATACATTTGAAATGTATTTTAAGATCTAAATTGAATTTGTATTCTGAAAATACATTTTATTAACTGCCAAACTTGGCAGCTTATAAAAACAAATAACTTTATTTCAACCTCACCAATCCTTTATCTGAGTTACTAAAAAGCATGAAGTAGTCTTGGAATATTTCTTAGATATTGCAATAAACTCTCAAATTGCTTGTTATTAAGGTTCAAAGAGTAAATTTTCTAATATACACTGGTACAGTTATCTGAAGTGACTACACGTTATGTAAATGCCACACTTCTTTAACATGTCATGTTGTAGACTCAAATCAAAACAAGAAGGCATTTAGAGGACAAGCATATTGGCCTATATCAAGATTTACTATAATAAAGAAAAAACCTAATTTGTTCATGCAAATGGCCTCAATCCACAGACTTTTAAACATCTCCTTCGTGCTTTGGAACCTGAGAAAAATAAATTAACACCCAATAAGACTGACATTAATGATGAGGAACCATAAAGAATGGCATTTAATAAGAATACCCTGGCCCTCAGATGAAAGCAATATGAAAACACTGAGTCTAATTTTGATTAGGGTACAACTTCTGGTTTGAGGTTAATAGTTTGAAGAAAATTATCTATAATTAGAGTTTTCAGAAATATGCCCATAAAACAATGACACTAGATACAAAGTCTTGTAATAGAAAAGATTCAAGCATGCGTTTAGAAGGAATAATTCTAGGGACTGAGCAAAAGGTCGAGAAAAATGTTTCAAGAATATGCTCTATAGTGGGACAAACTGATCATCTGTTGACCTTATCAGACAATATTGACCCCATCAAATAGCATAAATCATGAATTAAGAAATTATATTTACTGCTATGGCCATTACACTTCACCAGAAAATAGATTCCCTTCTATTTGGGTATATTGTCATGTGGTAATTCAATTTCTCTTGGGAAAATAGTTGAAGAAAAATGCAAAGGAGAAGTTCTCTTTTTTTATTTACTGGATAAATCAATTGGAAATGATCAAGTTTCCAAGCTATAATGAGATCCTCACTTGCTTTTGAATCACAATTATGTAAAGTTGTAACTGGGATTTGAGCCTATTTGTAGGAGTTAAAGAAGAACTGTAATGCACACTCTACTCTGATTTGTTGAATTCATTTTATTTTATTCTTCACTTTTTTTGCTTTTAGCAACTTTATTCATAATAACCCCAAATATGAAATAAGCCAGATGTCCATCAACTGAAGAATGGCTAAATCAACTGTGATATATATGTATATTAGAATATTATTAAAGTCACTCAGCCACAAGTTGACTGTGTAGAGATATGATGTGGCTTATTTATTCATTCCTCATCTTTCCTCGGTCCCACAAGGTGAGTTTTCTAAATCTCATCTGTATCTCTATGTACTTTTCTGTAAAGCCCTGTGACTGAGACATGGTAACTTTAGGGCTCTTCCTTCCTGTTTGCAAAGAGAAGTTCTCACGATTTTATGCACTATTGCATCTAAGAACCTGCATCAGCACCTGGTCCATGAGATTTGGGTCCAACCATTGCCAGGACTGAGAGAGGAACCACTCCTACTCTCAGCAGGTGAGGATCTAAGCATTCAGGTGTCCTGGCAATCCTGTGTCTTACTTTTACCTAAGTTTTCTTTTTCTTTTAATTTTTTCTCTTAGTGCTTTATACGTGGTATTTGCAAGGAATTTTACATACCAATTATTCATTGGTAATATGTAAGAATGGAATATACCTTGGTTGTATTAATCTTGAATTCTGTGACCTTGCTAACCTTCACTTATTGTTTCCAGGAATTGTTGTTGTTGTTCTTGACTCTTTGGGGTTTTCTATGTAGAAAATCAAATTATCTGTAAACAAAGACCATTTTGTTTCTTCTCTCTTGATATGTACACCTTTCATTTATTTTTATTATCTGTTTGCACTAGTTAGGACCTTCTTCATAGTATTAAGTAGGTGTGGTGAGAGGGGACATTCTTGCCTTTTTCCCAGTTTTAGGAGAAGATTATCTAGTTTCTCATTAAGAATGATGTTAGCCAAAGGTATTTTTGCATTTTTCTTATCACATTGAGTAAATTTTCATTTCTAGTTTGCTGACAGTTTTTATCATGACTAGTTGTTACGTTATGTCAAATGCAATTTCTGGATCCATTGATATGATTATATGATTTTTTTTCCTTTAGCTTGTTGATATGATGGATTACATTAATTGGTTTTCAAATGTGAAATTATTTTTGCACATCTAGAATAAATCTCCCCTGGTTATAAATATGTAATACTTTTCATAATTATTGAATTCAATTTGCTATTATTTATTGAGGATTTTTAATCTATGCTCATGAGCAATATTGTTCTATAGATGTTTTATTTTTTCTTGCGTTTTCTTTATTTGGTTTTTGTAGTAGAGTAATTCTGGCTTTGTGAAATAAGTTAAGAAGTGTTCCCCCTGCTTCTATTTCCTGGAAGAGATTGTAGAGAATTGGAATAATTTTTTCCTTAACCTTTTTAGCATCATCTACATGTCAAAGAATCTTATAAACTTCTTCCCACCGTGAAATTTCCTAAGCACATAGTATTCTTATAATTGGTGGTACAAGAAGAGGACTTACTACCTCTGTGAGCCTATAGTCAGATTCTGATGGTCGCCCTGAGATGTTACTTTCAGTAGGTAAAGCTGTTGGGAAGATGAGCTGGACACAGGGTTGAGAGAAGGAGCAGTCAATCGGGAGCCATAGGACACATCTGTGTCTTTCTGTTCCTATGTCTCATCTTTACAACTTTGTAGAGTAATGATGTCTGCTTCACTTCTTCCTTCCAAAACATGGACACATTTTTCTTTTGCCCAATTCTAAACTAGACTCCTACTATGCCTACAGAGAAGGAGAATCAAGGAAACATGATCCCCAGTCTTAGATCAGTTGACGTCACACAGTCTAGCCCACAAGTGAAATAACTTGCCTAATGTTTCCTCAGTTATCATTTCACAGTTTTCTTAGTTTATCCTGAATGATAAGGCTTTCTCTCTATGTTTATGACCTCTCCATTCACTCACTCAGAAAAGGAAGAGGACTACTTCTTTGGGACAAGATTAGTACAACATTTGACCATATATTAGAGTGAATATTTGATTTTTCTTTTTTGTGTCACCCTGTTTGTTGGTACTACTGAACATCCATGTATTTTGTGTCATAAAATGGGCCTATGCACAAGCAGGGCAAAGAATGGTAGAAAGGAAAGCTTTTCCAATAGAACACTAATTTACATTAAGTCTAAGGACTCTGTCCCTCTGGGATTTAAGGGAAAATAAATGTTTTCTCTACCCTGTTGCACTTAGATTTGATCTGTGCTTCCCCCTACTTTAATCATATGAATGACAAGAACTCCTTGGACAAATTAGTTTTTTTTTTAATTTTTATTTATTCATGAGAGACAGAGAGAGAGAGACAGACAGACAGAGAGAGAGGCAGAGACACAGGCAGAGGGAGAAGCAGGCTCCATGCAGGGAGCCTGACATGGGACTCGATCTGGGTTCTTCAGGATCACGCCCTGGGCTGAAGGCAGGCTCTAAACCACTGAGCTACCTGGGCTCCCTGACAAATTAGTTTTTGATTTGAGAGAATTCCAACTTTTGTATGATTTTATTTCTGCCCAGTCTGTGTAAAGCTGTTGACCACTTGGCAGAGGAAATAGGGTGGGTGAGCAGTATCCAAATCCTACCCCTTATTTAATATTGCACAGGGGGTAGCCAAAAGTATCAGACTTCTACCTTAAGTTCAAAAAGACATATTGGGGCATTTTTTGTAAAAATGGAATGCATAGAGGGCACACATATCGAAGCATACAATGGAAAAGATTCTTCTTCCTGTAGTTTCTCTGTAGTTGTCAGGGAATAGTCCAGGGATAAGGGCCAGGGAATTATAACAGAGGAGGCCAGGAATGTTCACTTTGAAATCTCCCACAGCCCCCTAGACCACAGAACCACTGTCCTGGCCAGATAAGATCTCAGAAGGCAAGCAACTTTCCATCCTTCCTGAATTTCTGTTCCTTTATGTGTGCATGATTTCCCTTTCATTAGAGAGAAAACTTCATTCTGCCTAAATTGGGTTATGAGAAACCCACAGAGCAAGCCTCCCAGCTGCTTTTGTTCTAGGCCATTCCTGCTCATCTAGCTTAGGATGAAGTAGTGAGCTTCAATCATGGGAGCTCTTACAGTAGTCTGGGGTCACAGATTTGCAAATAGTGACTGTTAATATAGTGGATTTTTAATGCTTATCTCTTTTTTTTCATGAAATTGCCTTAGAATTCTGGCATTTTTAATGGTCCTTTAGCAAAAAATTTCATCAATAGTCATGTTAGGGTCTCTCTGTTATGGTTATGAGACTACACTTTATAGTATAAAAAATATGATTTGTTCCAAATGTTTTGTTGTATAAATTGTTTAAAGAACTTGCAGGGGCGGCACATTGGGATCAGAAACTGGGCACTTCTTCGTGGCTTTTAGTAGACATTTTCACAGGTTAGAAATTAGAAACCTAAGTTTGTGAGAGAAAATGAATTCCCTCTTTTCTCACAGCTATTAACTGGTTAAACCAAGATTTACAGGCAGGACTTTGTCTGTAGTGATGATAGACTTTCAAATGTTTAACATTGCCAGGAAATTCACATTTCTGTGTCCAGAATGGGTTCTGTAAGGGCACTTATTCACGAAGTAGAGATTTTAATATAATTATGGATTTTAATGTAGTCATAATTATAACTTATTTTTATAGCAGTATATAACTTAAGAAAATTCATTCTCTCAACTAACATACAGTGGAAGAACCAGGCATTTCTATCCCTATGCTTTTCCTCTAATAGGATATTAAAGATCTAAGAGTTGAGTATATGGATTTTTAGTAAATATTCTTATTTAATCCTTGTTTTGAAAACAGAGATGAAAATCTCTTCTCTGTGCTTTGCTTTTAGAAACTTTTTGGCATTTTTTAAAAAGATTTATTTATTTATTTGAGAGAGAGAGAGAGAGAAAACTTGCACAGGAGGGAGAGGCAGAAGGAAAGAGTGTATTAAGCAGACTCTAGACTGAGTTTAGAGCCCTATGCAGGACTTGATCTCACAACCCTAAGATCAGGACCTGAGTGGAAACCAAGTTGGACGCTTAACTGACTATACCACCCTGGCACCCCTACCTATAGCTGGAGAGGTACAGGCATAAATAGGGAAAGAGAAAGACTGAAGATTTATTTGAAAAGCAGAGAAACAGTCCCACTGGACACCCTAACTCTCCATTCTGCTCTTCTCAGATCATCTCAGTAGTTGCTGAAGACTTGTGCTGATGTGTGTATATGTGTGTATTTCTGTCCAATTATTTAGCTTTGTGTTACTTAGAGTTTTGCAATGGCCTTCTTCGTTAAGGTTGTAGGGGAGGAAAAGTTTCCTTTGACCCTCTTCGGCTTCCCGGCTTGGTCTGAAAATTAAACTGAAAAACACAGATTAAAAAGCATTCAAATTTATTTAAATAAGTTTTAACTAACATGAGAACCTTAATAAAGGAATAACAACCAAAATATTTTAATGCTAAATTTGATGAAGAGTGGATAGTCTTGGAGAAATAGGATTGGTCCAGGAGTATGAACTAAGAGTTGTATTTTGAGGGAAACTTAGTGAGGCCTGTTCACTTGGATTCTTCTCTGTGTCCCTTTGTCTTCAAAGATAAGGATGATTCTTTTCTCTGTATAGGGTGGGATCCTCTTGATGTGGGAAACAAAGACAGAAAAAAATTATTAAATTTTCATACTGCTTACAGCCCATTGACAAATCCTTGAAACAGGCAGAATGACAGTCCTCTAGGAGCTCATCTTCCTTGATGTTAATTCTTTGCTAAGGACAACAGGTAATCTTAGCCCAACCCCCAGGATCCTGTAAGTCTACTTTAACATATAAAAATTCCTTTGGAAACTTTTTTTATCCGTATTCCCCTCCCTAAGATACACATTGGCAATCATCTCCCAAGCATATGACCCACTGATACATATATCTGAAAGGTCTCATGACTCAGGTTTTATTAGACGGTAATAAATGACCCTTTCCCAACAATAGCTAACCCCTTCAAGGCCCTGGAAACCTTGCTTCCAAAATTCCTTAGATACTTACTCTATACCTAACTCCCTCCCAGCTTGAAAGTATATAATGAACCACTCTTCATGGTTGCAGTGCAGCTCCTTCTGCCAATGCGTTCTGTCTCTATGCTTTAATAAAACCACTTTTTTTTTGCAGCAAAGATATCTCAAGAATTCTTTCTTGGCCATTGGCTTTGGACCCTAACATCTTTTCCTACCTAGCCTCTCACATGAAGTTTTTATGATCTCTTTCAGGGAAGAAGGGTGGGGGATGATGGTCAGGACGATGTTCCACCTTCTGCCATTCTCAAATTCCTTCAGCTTCAAATATTCAGTATGCCAAGGTGCTGAATTTTATTTGAAGATGTAATGTCCTTTATGGCAGTACCACAATTTATTCACTTTTATTTATTCATTCTGTATGGGTCTCTGGCTGGCATAAGATATGGCTGGTTATTCAATAAATATCTGTAAATAAGTCATTACCTTGAGAAGAACCCAATCCAATATTTTGTGCATGTGTAATAGATAATATTTGTGTGCACTCATATCTCAACATTCAGTTTCACACACACATTTGACTTCCTACTGTAAGTACCTGCCGTTCTCTGACAGTCTTTCTTGGGTCATAACTACATGCTTAGAGTGGCCATGGCAAGGAAGTGTCTCCTGCAGGAGTAGCTCTAAATGCAGAGTTGCTCTATTAATACCCCAGCCACCTCTCCTTTAGTGGGAACAGTGTTCAAGAGAATTTTATGCTGTCTCCAGGAGGTTGGCAGATGAATTTAGCTCCTGCTTTTCAAAGCAGTAACCTACTCACTAGTCTACTCTGTACTGATGTGTCTGTCTCACTCCTTCATCTATCTCATTTCCCTGTCTGACTCCCCACTTCTGTACCAGAGCTTTTCAAGTCCCTCTACCTAATAACTGTTTCCACTAAAATTCTTGCCCAAGGAGCTGCTTCTGGGAGAACCTTCTCTAAAATAACTTGTTATTCTTAGCGCACCTGGCTCTCATCATGGACTGATAAATATCAATTACACTGCCCTGACTTTGCAGGGTATTTCTATGGAATTCGGTAGGATGATATCATGATGCCATGGAATGGAAAATTTGTTTTGAGTTCACACTTCAAATAGGAAATGACTCTTCAGATCAAGAGGATTCTGAAATAGTTCTCTTGTTGCCATAATGTGAAGAATATCATCCAGGAAGTAACCCAGTGATCCAAGAGAATAATGACAGGGTTGAGCATGGGCTCAGATTAAAGAGAGATATATAGAATTGATACATGGGCCTTAATAAGGAAAGCAGGGAGCTAGCATTTTACAAGAAAATTGGAGGAAAGTGAAACATCCGTAGAAGTCTACTGAAAAAAGATGTTCTTTGTACAAGCTCTTCAGTTAACATCGAGAGTAAGGATTC
Source organism: Canis aureus (assembly GCF_053574225.1). Classification (NCBI taxonomy): domain Eukaryota; kingdom Metazoa; phylum Chordata; class Mammalia; order Carnivora; family Canidae; genus Canis; species Canis aureus. The sequence continues at coordinate 35,357,448 of NC_135624.1, read as the reverse complement.
TAAAGCAATGAAGCAAAACTTCTGCTCAGGAAAGCTCAGGACAGGCCATCAAGTTGTATCTGGAAAGAAGCACATAAAAGCAAATAGGGAACAGACATATGCCAGGCCTAACCTAGTATTTGGCATACAGAGCTCTTGCAGTAAATTCCAGAAGTGAGTGAAGTTCCTGTCTATGCTAACTAATGCTTATTTGTCAAAATGCAAACTATGTGGCACCTGCAACAGAATCACCAGAAAAACTTGTTTGTAATGCAGATTACTGATCTTCACCCAGAATTACTGAATCTGCATTTCTCAGAAGCAGCCTTGACAAAATAATGGCTTAATCATTAGAGAAAATGAATAGCTAACATTTACTATGCGTTTTAATTGTCAGGCACTATTCTAACCATTTTGCATGTACTATTAATTATTTTAAAATTCATAGACTCCATGAAAGAAGTAATAGTATAAAGTCCATTCTAGCAGTGAGATGCCTGATGCAGCAGGTTGAAGACTTTTCCAAGGTTATGCAGTTAATGGTGAAAAAGTTGGGATTGGAACCCAAGCTGCCAATTTCCATAATACTTACTCTAACCCAAAATATGACATTGCCTTTCCCTTCCAATCATTCATTATCATACCTAGTCTATGTCTCAAGGTGGCTGTAAGGGGATTCAGGATGATACACCTGCTAAAATGCACATATAAGGGAAAGGTATTCCATTAGGCACAAATAATTTTTAACTTTAGAGTAGAATGTATTTATCAGGGCATAAGAAACAGAAGCCAACTAAGAGAGAAAAGGTCTGAGTGTAGCAATGATAATGATCTCAATAACTATAATCATATTTATTTTTATGACTATAAAAGACATTATACTCCAATGTTGACCACATCTCAACCTCTTGTAAAGCATTGGAAACCATACAAGACAGATATGGTTATCATCCCCGTGTGACAGATATGAAAACTGAGTCTCAATGGAATTGAGTGACCTCTCCTGGCTACACAGCTGCTGTCGGGTAGATCCAGAATATCATTTCCATTCTGCTAACAGCTATTTACTTACAGTATAGTAAAAGGAAGATCGGAGTGAGTCAGAGAATGGGAGAGAATGGGACTATTGAAACATCTTTAGTAATTGAAGTTCAATGCCACATATATGTTTATTACCAGTAGAAAGAAAACTTGTTGATGGGCTCTTAGGGATATTTGCAAAGTGCAAGATGGATAAATGAGAGAGATTCTGAGCTATTTAGCTGGTTCTTTATAAAACCAATTGGCCTTCATAGCTTATAAATCTAAGAACAGACAAGGTGCTACAATCCATTCTTTGGGATCTGATCACAACATTTTCAAAGTTGAAAATTTTTTTAAGGTTTATTTATTTATTTTAGAGAGTGGGGGGAGAAAGAGCAAGTGGGGGAGTACGGACAGGGTGGAGGCACAGAGGGAGAGGAAGAATGTCCAGCAGACTCCCTGCTGAATGTGGAGCCCTTCAAGGGGCTTGACTTCAGGACACTGAGATCATGACCTGAGCCAAAACCAAGAGTCCAGTGCTTGACTGACTGAACCGCCCAGGTGCCCCTCAAAGCTGAAATGTTTGAAACCTGCAGGCTTTGTGCCTTGGAATACACAAAATATTAATTCTTAAAGCTAAGAAAGAGTTGCCACACTCAGCCAAATTTTGCTCTTACTAGATATTTAAAAGTAGTACATGACTTTTAAACGTTCACAAAAAGGCGTAGGACAATCCACATGTATCATATTACAGTGTCTCAGTGTGTTTTCCTCCACATATTTTTGAAATGTAATATTCCCCTCCTTCCTCTTATATCACCCGTCCACATCTGCTCACATCTGCTTAAATCCTTCTAGATCCCAAACTTAACCATCTACACCAATTATTCTGTATCTATTCCTCCTATTTCATGAGCCAGAAGAGGTCTCCTTCCTACTTTGCCAATCTCAGCATGTCCTTCAACTAATTACTCTTACATCACCTTTCAAAGATCTCTCTGTCTCCTCTCTTCTCTCTCTCTCTGCCCTGAAACATTCAGCAAAGAACTGGGTTCAGCTTCTAAACCAAAATGGTTGGGTTCTCTGTGATCTTGATGCAACATTTTAATGATCTCTCACAGGCGTTCGATTGTGAGCAAGTACCTGACTTTCTTATTTTGTTGTGTGCTTTTTGAGGGCAGGAGTCAGATCCTGTTCATTCCTAAAAAAGCCCTAGTGAAAGCTGATAGATGCTGGGTTCTCACGTTGTGATCATCCAACATGCCCTGAATAATGATACCGGGTTTTCCTACTGCCTCTTTAATGGAACCATTTCAACCATGGTAATGATGAGTTAGAAGTCGCTGTCAGTTCCCCTCTTCATCGATAAGTATCAGGCCAACGTGTGATTTCCTCAGAGAATAGTTTCCAAATGTGACTAATAAGCCACAAATTGCTCACAAGCAAACCTTGCCCTGGTTTCCATTATGAATTCTATAATGTGTCTGCCAGTGGCTCTGCCAAGTCTGAAGGAGGTGGGCACAGAAACTCATACCTCGTTGCTGATTCCAGACAGGCAGCCCAAAGCCCTTATTCATATTCTCGACATCTTTATTTATTTTTTTTTTAAGATTTTATTTCTTTATTCATGAGAGACACAGTGAGAGGCAGGGACACAGGCAGAGGGAGAAGCAGGCTCCATGCAGGGAGCCCGATGTGGGACTTGATCCCGGGTCTCCAGGATCCTTAAACCGCTGAGCCACCCAGGCTGCCCAATATTCTCCACATCTTTAATTTCTGCTTCCATTCTGGCTGCCTCAGCTTACTTGGCACACCTCTTCCCTTTGAACTCCCATGCTGGATGTCACTGGCCTCCAGACAAATTATAAAGCATACTTAATTCTTAGAATCATGTTATTAGAAGATGATGTCAGAAGTAAGTGAAGTCTATTAAAAACACAGACACAGTATGTGTTGGAGTCTTACAGGTGTGAGTACTAAGTTTGAGCCCCTTATTTTATTTTTGGGTGAGGATTCTTGCTTTTCTATGGCACTGAATTGTTGACTACTAGTCTTCATGTTTGTTTAAACTAGACTCACACTCAAATGTCTAGAACTGCCTGCCTATAGAGTAAAGTAAATAAGGAAACCAGCTGGAGCAAGATGATAGGGTATGTGTGGGTTTCTGGCTACTGTAAGGTGTAAAGCCATCCTCATGGCATCCCATTCAACTTTTAAGCACTGTATGGGCATATTAATTTTCAAGTGTATCCCCTGGATCATTATTTTGCAACCAAAAACTAATCGGTCTACCTAAAATCTTTCATAAACTCTAAAATCAGAAAGATATGCTATTGTAGGGATATAAGGTGTCAAAAATAATTTAAGGGAAGTTTTATATAAATGAATGAATTCAGGGGATCCCTGGGTGGTGCAGCGGTTTAGCGCCCACCTTTGGCCCAGGGCGCGATCCTGGAGACCCAGGATCGAATCCCATGTCGGGCTCCCTGCATCTAGCCTGCTTCTCCCTCTGCCTATGTCTCTGCCTCTCTCTCTCTCTCTCTCTCTCTCTCTCTGTGACTATCCTAAATAAATAAAAAATTAAAAAAAATAAATGAATGAATTCAGATCCACCATAGACCAGCAAAAGTAAATAGATAAATGGGACGATATAACAAGAACGCATGTGTGCAAATTCTGTCATTTTTCTACTGTTTCTTTTTGCTGCTAGTTATATTTTTATTAATTGCTAGATATCTATAAAGGAGAATGTGTAATAATGCACTTAAGATTTAGAAAATTATAAAACAAGCCATTTGGCTTAAAAGTGATGGAAACTTTGACATGAAAAACCTACCTGAACCTCTCTCAAATCCAATCATCTTTTCCCCTGCTCAGAAATAACCATTGTGCTGAGAACTGTGTTTATATCCTTGCTTTGTATTTGCAAGCAATATCTTTTTTGGATTTTAAAGTTTTTAAACTTTCCATAAATGGTAGCATACTCCATGTGCCATTTTACAACATTGTCTGCTTAACATTATGCTTTTAACGTGCCTGTATTCATTCTTTTTTTTTTTTAATTGCTGTAGAGGCCACTATTTATCTACCACCCAGAAATAATGAGCAAAGGACAGCTCAAAGCATTATGCACAAGACTCCAGGTGCATTTCTATAAGAGTTTCTCTAGGGTGGAGTTCTGGAAAGAGAATGGTAGGGTCGCAGGTGTATTGGACAGCTTGCCCAATGTTGCACAAACTCTTGGTCTCACCCATGACCCAAGCAATGGGTGTAATGAATAGTCTCTTGAAAATTGACCTGCTTTGTGTTAACAAAAAGATGTATCGTGTATCTCTTGTGTCCTGCCCCACAGTTTTTCTGAGGAATCAATGGGAAACACCTGCAGGAGCCTGCTCACTAGTCAGCATATCTTCTTGCAGAAGTATCCTTGCATTAGACCAACACACCCACCTGGTGTGCGTAACTCCAACTCTGCCAGATAATGGCTGGCTGTTTTCAGAAGTTATTGTCCTCATGTACACTCTCACCAGCAGTGAGTGCTAAGGAGGAGCACTCTGCCAAGACATAACACTCTCAGACTCTGCTTCTTTATGTTACCAATCTCGTAGGTAGGACACAGTACCTCAATATGATTTCATTTTTCATCTCCTTGAACATCAGCTAGGTTGATGACTTTTTCACACATTTGATAGCCATTTAGGACTTCCTATGTAAAAGGTGTGTTGATGGTATTTATTAATCTACTTATTGATTTTTTTTTCTAATAGAATCAAAGTCATTCTGTGTAAGTTTTAGGTACATAAGTCTTTAGATTTACATTTTGCAAATCTATCCTGACAATTTGCACCTATGCTTTCTCTTTTTTGTTTATTAATGAGCAAGTATATTTAATTTATCACGAAGGGGATTATTAATAATTTCCTTTACTTTTAGAATATTCTTGGTCTTGATTAAAAAGGTTTTGTTTTGTTTTGTTTTGTTTTGTTTTTTCAGGGTACCTGGGTGGCTTAGTGCATTAAGCATCTGACTCTTGATTTCGGCTCAGGTCATGATCTCAGGGTCCTGTGATTGATCCCTTAGTTAGGCTCCCTGCTCAAGGTGGGGGCGCTGCTTCCCCTCTTCCTCTCTCTCTGTCCTTCCCCTCTCTCTGCTTTTCTAAAAAAGAAAGAAAAGATTTCTGCTAGCCTAAGGTTAAAAAAGTGTTTCAAAGGATACAGTCAACAAAACTCAAAGACAACCTACAGAATGGGAGAAGATATTTGCAAATGACATATCAGATAAAGGGTTAGTTTCCAAGATCTATAAAGAACTTATTAAACTCAACAGCAAAGAAACAAACAATCCAATCATGAAATGGGCAAAAGACATGAACAGAAATCTCACAGAGGAAGACATAGACATGGCCAACATGCATATGAGAAAATGCTCTGCATCACTTGCCATCAGGGAAATACAAATCAAAACCACGATGAGATACCACCTCACACCAGTGAGAATGGGGAAAATTAACAAGGCAGGAAACAACAAATGTTGGAGAGGATGCGGAGAAAAGGGAACCCTCTTACACTGTTGGTGGGAATGTGAACTGGTGCAGCCACTCTGGAAAACTGTGTGGAGGTTCCTCAAACAGTTAAAAATATACCTGCCCTACGACCCAGCAATTGCACTGTTGGGGATTTACCCCAAAGATACAGATGCAATGAAACGCCGGGACACCTGCACCCCGATGTTTCTAGCAGCAATGGCCACGATAGCCAAACTGTGGAAGGAGCCTCGGTGTCCAACGAAAGATGAATGGATAAAGAAGATGTGGTTTATGTATACAATGGAATATTACTCAGCTATTAGAAATGACAAATACCCACCATTTGCTTCAACGTGGATGGAACTGGAGGGTATTATGCTGAGTGAAGTAAGTCAGTCGGAGAAAGACAAACATTATATGTTCTCATTCATTTGGGGAATATAAATAATAGTGAAAGGGAATATAAGGGAAGGGAGAAGAAATGTGTGGGAAATATCAGAAAGGGAGACAGAACAGAAAGACTGCTAACTCTGGGAAACGAACTAGGGGTGGTGGAAGGGGAGGAGGGCGGGGGGTGGGAGTGAATGGGTGATGGGCACTGGGGGTTATTCTGTATGTTAGTAAATTGAACACCAATAAAAAATAAATTAAAAAAAATAAAAAAATAAAAAAGTGTTTCTATATTAGCTTCTTTAAATTGAACCATTTTGCTTTCACCTTTAGATACATAATCCACTAAGAATAAATCATTTTACATAATGCATTTTATTTTAATATGGGATACCAACTTTCCCAGAACCATTTATAAAAGTGTTCTTTTTCCTACTAGTCTAACATGCCAGCTATTTCATAGATGAGGACTACAAATAATATTTACCCCCTGTTTTATCTGTCCTATGAAGTTTTATCTTTATGTTATGTTAAAGACTAAAGACTTAATTTCTTAATTTGTCTAGGTTAATAATAATATTTATTATCTGATAAGGTAAGTTCTCATATTCTTCCTCTTTACAATACTATCTTTATTATTCTTGACATTTTGCATTTCTATAAACATTTTGTACTCATTTTGTTGATTTAAAGAATATTTTGTTGGGATTTATTGGCAATTTTTTGAAATTATTATTGAATTTGGAAAAATGTTAATTTATAATATTAAATTTCCCAATCCAGGAAATTATCATTGCTCTCTATACTAATGCTTTTAAAATTTATATAATATTTATATATTTTTTGACATCCATGAAAACATTTTATTGTATTTACTCCAAAATTCTGTATATTTCAATGTTGTATTAAAGTTACTGTTTTAAATTAAGCTTTAGGATATTTTTTCCAGTAAGAAGATATGATTAAGATAGATGATAGATAGATAGATAGATAGATAGATAGATAGATAGATATAGAGATATACATACACTGTCTCATTAATTCTAGCTATTTATCTTTGGATTATATTGTTTCAAGCAATCAAACTGTTATTTAGGAATGAGAGATTTCTTTCTTTTTTTATTTCATATACATTGTATTTGTTTTTATTCCCTGTAAATCTTGCCATGATATCCAATATAATGATAAACAGATGTGGATATGGCATGCATCCATGCATTTTTTTCTAATTTTAGAGGGTGTTCAATAATTTACCATTGGATGTAACATTTGTACTTTTTTATTTTTTTTTTATTTTTTTTTTTTTATTTTTTTATTTTTTTTCATTTGTACTTTTTTAAATAGATATTTTACATCAGATTAATGAAGTTACATTCAAAATACCCAGAATTTTGTTCAGTTTTATTTTTTGTTTGTTTCATTTTGTTTTCAATCAAGTGCTGTTGAATTTCATCAGATGCTTCTACTGTATCTAATGAATTGATCATATATAAATTTTTTTCTAGTAGCATGTGAATGTGGTATTAGAAAGTTTTCTATCTGTGTATGAAAATACAAACTTCTTCCTAGACACACAGCTAAATTTCACTTCCCAGTCTTGTTTTTCAGTTACATATGGCCAAGTGGTTGGGTTTTAGCTAAGAGAATGTGAGTAGAAATGAAACAGATCACTCACTGTAAGGCCTGGCCTCTATATTTCTGTTGCTTTATCTTTATCTTTTCTCATTTTTTTCATTTCCATTAAATGGAGATGGAAATAATTATGGCACACTTGGAGCAGAGATGGCAAAGCCAGGTCATGTCCCTGACAGTGGTCTATATTTTAATTATTATGAGACTACTCAAGTGTAATTTTTATTCTTGAGTCAGTTTTACTGAGATATGCTTTTCTAGACACCTGTCGAGTTTGTGTAAATTTTTCAAATTTTAACTTAGTTTTTATAACATTTTTTATTAAATATATTATGTCTCTATTTGCACTTCTATTACCTTATAAATCTTAGTATTTTTTGTTTTGCCTTCTTTACTCTTGGTCAAATTTTCAATGCATTTGTCTTTTGAAGAAAACAACTTTTGAATTTGGAAATTGAGAGTTGGATTTGCAAATTAATAATAGAGATTTGCAAATTGAGATTCTCTCAATTTATGTTTGTTTGTTGTTTGTATGTTTGTTTGTTGTTTGTTTTATGTTTGATTTATATAATATTAATTTTGGTCCTTATATTCATTATTTGGTTCTACCTGCCTATGTTGGATTTATTCTACTCTTCTTCACATAAATTCTTTAAACCAGATGCACAGATCATTAATTTAAAACTGACTTCTCTAATATAAATACTACAAATATAAAACCACATATTTACTTGAAAATAGTGCTTTAGCTCCAAATAAGAAGTATTTTTTGTTTGTTTGTTTTTTTTAAGATTGATTCATTTGAGACACAGAGAGAGAGAGAGAGAGGCAGAGGCACAGGCAGAGAGAGAAGCAGGCTCCATGCAGGAAGCCCAATGGGGGACTTGATCCCAGATCCCAAGATCATGACCTGAGCTGAAGGCAGGCGCCCAACCGCTAAGCCACCCAGGCATCCCAGCTGAGAAGTTTTTAATATAATACATTATAGCTGAGTTTTCAATATTTCTAATTTATGTTATAATTGATTGATAAGTGGACTATTCGTATACTAATTACTTCACATTTTTGAGACTAGCTATAGAGCTAATATCAGTCTATTTTTACTAATACGGTCTTTCTGTGCTTGAAAATAATATTTTATATGCAATTGTTAGATGTTATATATATGACTGTTAGAAGCAGAGTTTCCAGATAAGATGCGGAATGCCATATTACATTTAAATTCAATTGTTAATAAAAATATTTTTATTTTATATTCCAAAATACATGTTGTTTATCTGAATTCCAATTTGAGGGGGCATTCTATTTTTTCTCTTCTCTTGCGTCTCTGGCAACCCTAATAATGACAAGCCTATTAATTTTTTTATCATCATCTTTTAAATCGCCATTTTTTTTTTTTTTTATTCATGATAGGCACACAGTGAGAGAGAGAGAGGCAGAGACACAGGCAGAGGGAGAAGCAGGCTCCATGCACCGGGAGCCTGACGTGGGATTCGATCCCGGATCTCCAGGATCGCGCCCTGGGCCAAAGGCAGGCGCCAAATCGCTGCGCCACCCAGGGATCCCTAAATCGCCATTTTTGTCTGCTTGATCTGTTAGAAAAAAATGTTAAAATCCGCCCTGTGGTGTTGAACTTGTCAGAATTTTCTTTTATTTATGTTGAGTTTTGTTTTATACAGTTGGAAATTAAATCATTGCATATGTACAAATTCATGCATTTTATATGTCTCAGGTTAGTTGAATAGTTTTTTGCTAAATTATTTACTGATTCTCTATAGAGGCAAAGAGGAACATAGGTGTACACATACATAGAGAGGGCAATACTAGCCAACTATTAGAAAAAAAAAATATAAAGGTAAAAATTCCCCTTAACGTCCAAGTGTCACTGATCTTTACCTGATGCTCTTTGCATTTTATTTTTTTAATTTTTTTTTGTATATTTTTATTGGAGTTCGATTTGCCAACATATAGCGTATCACCCAGTGCTCATCCTGTCAAGTGCCCCCCCTCAGTGCCCATCACCCAGTCACCCCCACCCCTGCCCACCACCCCTTCCACCACCGCTAGTTCGTTTCCCAGAGTTAGGAGTCTCTCATGTTCTGTCTCCCTTTCTGATATTTCCCACTCATTTTTTCTCCTTTCCCCTTTAATCTCTTTCACTATTTTTTATATTCCCCAAATGAATGAGACCATATAATGTTTGTCCTTCTCTGATTGACTTATTTCACTCAGCATAATACCCTCCAGTTCCATCCACGTCGAGGCAAATGGTGGGTATTCGTCATTTCTAAAGGCTGAGTAATATTCCATGGTATACGTAGACCACAGCTTCTTTATCCATTCATCTTTCGTTGGACACCGAGGCTCCTTCCACAGTTTGGCTATTGTGGACATTGCTGCTATAAACATTGGGGTGCAGGTGTCCCGGCGTTTCACTGCATCTGTATCTTTGGGGTAAATCCCCAGCAGTGCAATTGCTGGGTCATAGGGCAGTTCTGTTTTTAATTCTTTGAGGAACCTCCACACAGTTTTCCAGAGTGGCTGCACCAGTTCACATTCCCACCAACAGTGCAAGAGGGTTCCCCTTTCTCAACGTCCTCTCCAACATTTTTTGTTTCCTATCTTGTTATTTTCCCCATTCTCACTGGTGTGAGCTGGTATCTCATTGTGGTTTTGATTTGTATTTCCCTGGTGGCCAGTGATGCAGAGCATTTTCTCATGTGCTTGTTGGCCATGTCTATGACTTCTTTGATTAAATTTCTGTTCATATCTTTTGCCCATTTCATGATTGGATTGTTTGTTTCTTTGCTGTTGAGTTTAATAAATTATTTATAGATCTTGGATACTAGCCCTTTATCTGATAGGTCATCTGCAAATATCTCCCATTCTGTAGATTGTCTTTTAGTTTTGTTGACTGTTTCTTTTGCTGTGCAGAAGCTTTTTATCTTGATGAAGTCCCAATAATTCATTTTTGCTTTTGTTTCTCTTGCCTTCATCGATGTATCTTGCAAGAAGTTGCTGTGGCCAAGTTTAAAAAGGTGTTGCCTGTGTTCTTCTCTAGGATTTTGATGGCATCTTGTCTCACATTTAGATCTTTCATCCATTTTGAGTTTATCTTTGTGTATGGTGCAAGAGAGTGGTCTAGTTTCATTCTTCTGCATGTGGATGTCCATTTTTCCCAGCACCATTTATTGAAGAGACTGTCCTTTTTTCAGTGGATAGTCTTTCCTTCTTTGTCAAATATTAGTTGACCATAGACTTGAGGGACCATTTCTGGGTTCTCTGTTCTGTTCCATTGATCTATGTGTCTATTTTGTGCCGATAGCACACCGTCTTGATAATCACAGCTTTCTAGTACAACTTGAAATCTGGGATTGTGATGGCCCCGGCTCTGGTTTCTTTTTAAATATTCCCCTGGCTATTGGAGGTCTTTTCTGATTCCACACAAATCTTAAGATGATTTACTCCAACTCTCTGAAGAAAGTCCATGGTATTTTGATAGGGATTGAATTAAGTGTGTAAATTGCCCTAAGTAGCATTGACATTTTCACAATATTAATTCTGCCAATCCATGAGCATGGAATATTTTTCCATCTCTTTGTGTCTTCCTCAGTTTCTTTCAGAAGTGTTCCGTAGTTTTGAGGATATAGATCCTTTACATCTTTGGTTAGGTTTATTCCTAGGTATCTTATGCTTTTGGGTGCAATTGTAAATGGGATTGACTCCTTAATTTCTCTTTCTTCAGTCTCATTGTTAGTGTTTAGAAATGCCACTGACTTCTGGGCATTGATTTTGTATCCTGCCACACTGCCAAATTGCTGTATGAGTTCTAGCAATCTTAGGGTGGAGTCTTTTGGGTTTTCTATGTAGAGTATCATGTCATCTGTGAAGAGGGAGAGTTTGACTTCTTCTTTGCCAATTTGAAGGACTTTTATTTCTTTTTGTTGTCTGATTGCTGAGGCTAGGACTTCCAATACTATGTTGAATACCAGTGGTGAGAGTGGACATTCCTGTCTTGTTCCTGATCTTAGGGGAAAGGCTCCCAGTGCTTCCCCATTGAGAATGATATTTGCTGTGGGCTTTTTGTAGATGGCTTTTAAGATGCTGAGGAATGTTCCCTCTATCCCTACAATCTGAAGAGTTTTGGTCAGGAATGGATGCTGTATTTTGTCAAATGCTTTCTCTGCATCTATTGAGACAATCATATGGTTCTTGTTTTTTCTCTTGTTGAATGATCTATCACATTGATTGCTTTATGAGTGTTGAACCAGCCTTTCATCCCGGGGATAAATCCCACTTGGTCATGGTGAATAAGCTTCTTCATGTATTGTTGGATCCTATTGGCTAGTATCTTGTTGAGAATTTTTGCATCTGTGTTCATCAGGGATATTGGTCTGTAATTCTCATTTTTGGTGGGGTCTTTGTCTGGTTTTGGAATTAAGGTGATGCTGACCTCATAGAACGAGTTTGGAAGTATTCCATCTCTTTCTATCTTTCCAAAAGAAATTCAAGTTTCTTTAGTAGAATAGGTATGGTTTCTTCTTTAAATGTTTGATAGAATTCCACTGGGAAGCCATCTGGCCCTGGACTTTTGTTTCTTGAGAGGTTTTTGATGACAACTTCAATTTCCTCCCTAGTTATCGGCTGTTCAGGTTTTCTATTTCTTCCAGTTCCAGTTTTGGTAGTTTGTGGTTTTCCAGAAATGCATCCATTTCTTCTAGATTGCCTAATTTATTGGCGTATAGCTGCTCATAATAAGTTTTTAAAATAGTTTGTATTGGGATCCCTGGGTGGCGCAGCGGTTTGGCACCTGCCTTTGGCCCAGAGCGCCATCCTGGAGACCCTGGATCGAATCCCACATCGGGCTTCCGGTGCATGGAGCCTGCTTCTTCCTCTGCCTGTATCTCTGCCTCTCTCTCTCTCTCTGTGACTATCATTAAAAAAAAAAAAAAATAGTTTGTATTTCCTTGGTATTGTTTGTGATCTCTCCTTTTTCATTCATGATTTTGTTAATTAGAGTCTTTTCTCTTTTGTTTTTAATAAGGCTGGCTAATGGTTTATCTATCTTATTAATTCTTTCAAAGATCCAACACCTGGTTTTGTTGATCTGTTCTACAGTTCTTCTGGTTTCTATTTCATTGAGTTCTGCTCAAATCTTTATTAACTCTCTTCTTCTGCTTGGTGTAGGTTTTATTTGCTGTTCTTTCTCCCGTTCCTTTAGGTCCAAGGTTAGCTTGTGTATTTAGCTTGTGTGGTGAGTTTTTCTAATTTTTTGAGGGATGCTTGTATTGCTATGTATTTCCCTCTTAGGACTGCTTTTGTTGTATCCCAAAGATTTTGAACGGTTGTATCTTCATTCTCATTAGTTTCCATGAATCTTTTTAATTTTTCTTGAGTTTCCTCATAGACCCTTTCATCTTTTAGCAGGATGCTCTTTAACCTCCACGTGTTTGAGTTTCTTCCAAATTTCTTCTTGTGATTGAATTCAAGTTTCAAAGTATTATGGTCTGAAAATATGCAGGGGACAATCCCAATCTTTTGGTCGAGACCCGATTTGTGACCCAGTATGTGGTCTATTCTGGAGGAAGTTCCATGTGCCCTTGAGAAGAACGTGTATTCAGTTGCATTTTGATGTAAAGTTCTGTAAATATCTGTGAAAAACATCTGGTCCAGTGTATCATTTAAAGCTCTTGTTTCTTTGGAGATGTAGTGCTTAGAATATCTGTCATTTGCAGAATGTGCCATGTTGAAGTCTCCCAGTATTAGTGTATTATTATCTAGGTATGTCTTTACTTTGGTTATTAATAGATTGATATACTTGGCAGCTCCCACATTAGGGGTATAAATATTCATGATTGTTAGGTCCTCTTGTTGGATAGACCCTTTAATTATGATACAGTGTCCCTCTTCATCTCTTACTACAGTCTTTGGGATAAACTTTAGTTTATCTGATATGAGGATTGCTACCCCTGCTTTCTTTTGAGGACCATTTGAATGGTCAGTGGTTCACCAACCTTTCATTTTCAGGCTGTAGGTGTCCTTAGGTCTAAAATGAGTCTTTTGTAGACAGCAGATAGATGGGTCTTGCTTTTTTATCCAGTCTGAAACCTTGCATCTTTTGATGGGATCATTTAGCCCATTCACGTTCAGAGTTACTATTGAAAGATATGAATTTAGTGTCATCATTATACCTATTCAGTCCCTGTTTTTGTGTATTTTTTTTGGGGGGGGGGGAGGGCTTCCTCTTTCTTTTACAGAGTCCCCCTTAATATCTCCACAGGTCTCTGTGGAGAGGTCTGCTGCTAACCTAATACTTCTCCCCATATAAGTTAGGGATCTCTTGTCTCTTGCTGCTTTAAGGATTTTCTCTTTATCTTTGGAATTTGCAAGTTTCACTATTAAATGTTGAGGTGTTGAATGATTTTTGTTGATTTTAGGGGGGTACCTCTCTATGTCCTGGATCTGAATGCCTGTTTCCCTCCCCAAATTAGGGAAGTTCTCAGCTATGATTTGTTCAAATATGCTTTCTGGCCCTCTGTCCCTCTCAGCACACTCTGGAACCCCAATTAAATGGATTTTTCCTTCTGAGGCTGTCATTTATTTCCCTTAACCTTTCCTCACGGTCTTTTAATTGTTTTTCTCTTTTATCCTCAGCTTCCTTCCTTGCCATCAACTTGTCTTCTATGCCACTCACTCTGTCTTCTACCTCATTAACCCTCGTTATTAGGACCTCCAGTTTAGATTGCATCTCATTTAATTGATTTTTAATTTCAGCCTGATTAGATCTAAATTCTGCAGTCATGAAGTCTCTTGAAACCTTTATGCTTTTTTTCCAGAGCCACCAGTAGCTTTATAATTGTGCTTCTGAATTGGCTTTCTGACATCGAATTGTAATCCAAATTCTGTAACTCTGTGGCAGAGAGTACTGTTTCTGATTCTTTTTTTTTAAAGATTTATTTATTATTTATTCATAGACATAGAGAGAGAGAGAGAGAGAGAGGCAGAGACACAGGCAGAGGGAGAAGCAGACTCCATGCCGGGAGCCTGACACGGGACTCAATCCCGGGACTACAGGATCGCACCCTGGGCCAAAGGCGGCACTAAACCGTGGAGCCACCCAGGGATCCCCTGTTTCTGATTCTTTTGTGGTGAGTTCTTCTTTGTAGTCATTTTGCTCAGTGCAGTGGCTAAAAATGAATTGTACTGGAAAAAGGAAGAAAAAAAAAAAAAAAGAAAAGGTATCCCCTGATTCTATATACTGTAAATCCCTAGACTTCCCCTGGAGTTTTCCAGTGCTGCTTGGTCAAGAACTTACTCTTCCCTTGTTCTTCCAGCTGGTCTTCTGGCGGAGGGGCTGCAGTGCTGATTCCCAGGTGTGTGTACCTGCAGGAGCTGCTCTGCTCCCTGCCAGGTGCACAGTTCAGTGGGAGCTATTTATCCTGTGAGGCCTCTGTTCCCTGGTGGCCCCGCTCCGTCCCAGGCACAGGGTGACCCTGGGAGGAACAACCACACTGGTGGTGGCCAGCTCTCCAGCCCTGGAGGCAGCTCCAGCAGTGACTACTGCAGTCTCCCAGTCTGCAGGGGCCTGGATGCTCCGGAGTTGGTGGGGGGGGGCACTGATCTACATGGCTTTGGGCCACCTGGGGCAGGAGCATCCTCATTGTCCTAGGCCTTCCCAGCCTCTGCCTGTCCTGGGGGAGTGCAGGATCCTGGGCTGTGTCCCCCAGTGCCCGGGGCCCCGGGGCCTGTGCTGCTGGGATGGCGCTTCTGGGGCTGCGCAGCCCCCTCCATGTGGAGCCCCCACCTGAGCTGCTCCTGGGCCCCGCTGGCTGTGCTCCAGCCCTTTACCACTCTGGGCCTGCGGTGTGGGACACGCTTCCCTGGGCACCCTTCCTCTGTTAGTGACCCTGGGAGCCTGGGGGCTCGATTGCCCCTCCTGGGATCCTGCCTGAGTTCCCTGCTAAGCGCCTTTCCATTTAAGGCCGGGAAGAGTCCAGTGCAGATTTTTAAAGTTCCTGCTTCTCTGGGGCTGGGCTTTCCTGTCCTGAGGCTCGCGCTGCAGCCTTAGCCCGACTTCTGGGGTGGGGGGCCTCCCCCACTGGATTCTTTTCTATTTTATTTTTTTCGCCTTTCTACCTTATTAGAAGCTCAACCTCTACTCTCTGTAGCGTTCCCACTGTTCTCTCTTTAAATCTCAGGTTGAATTCGTAGGCTTTCAGGATGATTTGTAAGTTATCTAGGTAAGTTGGTGGGGACAGGTGACTTGGGGACCCTACTCCTCCACCATCCTTCTGTCTCCCTGCTCTTTGCATTTTAAATTATTATTAAACATTTACAGAAATGAGCAATGTTTAGCACTCTGAAAATGACTCTTTTCTTTTTCAAAGTTTTATTTAAATTCTAGTTGATTAACATAATAGTGTAATGTTGGTTTCAGTAGTAGATTTCCGTGATTCATTACTTACATACGACACCCAGTGCTCTTCACAACAAGTGTCCTCCTTAATACTCATCACCCAACTAGCCTATTCCCCACCGACCTCCATTCCTTAGTTTGTTCTCTTGTCATTAAGAGTATCTTATGGTTTGCTTTTCTCTCTCTCTCTTTCTCTCTCTCTCTTTCATCTCTTCCTCTATGTTCCTCTGTTTTGTTTCTTTTTTTAAAGATTTTATTTATTTATTCATGAGAGACAGAGAGAGAGAGAGAGGCTGAGACACAGGCAGAGGGAGAAGCAGGCTCCATGCAGGGAGCCCGACGTGGGACTCGATCCTGGGTCTCCAGGATCAGGCCCTGGGCCAAAGGTGGTGCTAAACCACTGAGCCACACAGGCTGCCTCTGTTTTCTTTCTTAAGTTCCACATATGAATGAAATCATATGGTATTTGTCTTTTTCTGGCTGACTCATTTTACTTAGCATAATACACTCTTTAAAATGAATCTAAACATCTTCTTTATAAGAAAATACTACAAATTCAAAAAATGTATACAACATACATAGACAACCTATTGGAATTTGAGAATTAACATAATACCACTCATGTCCAAAAGTTTGGAATCTCTTCACTGGGACTCTTGGTAAGTCCCTCATTGGGTCTTACCCAGTCCCAATGCTCTAACCTTTTAGTGAAACTTACTTTGTCTCTTTGACTCAATGTTAAGTTTATAAAATTCATCCATGTTATATGGGACTGTGAATTGGTGATTTGTGTTAATCTACGTGTCAGTTGGGTGACAACACCAGTTTTACTACTGATGACCATTTGAGTCTCGTCCAGTTTTTCACTAACGTGAAAAGTGATGCTGTGAATAGTTTTTTAATTTCTCCCAACATTTATGTGCATTTTTCCTACTGGTGATAGAGAAGTGTTGGAATAGCAGATGTATTAGATGGTGCCATTGTTCACTAAAATGATTATATGAACTTGTCCTGCCACCAGAAGTCTGTGAGCAATATCAGTACTCCCCATCTCAGTTGCTCTTGACATTGGCGGGTTTACTCATTCATTCATCATTAATATTAGCCAGTTTTCTGAATATGTAGTGTTATTGAGTTGTGATTGCTAATGAGACTAACTACTTTCTCACAGATTTATTTACCATTTCTATTTTCCACTTTGTGGAATGTTCCCTTTTCTGGTATCCTATCTGCTGTCTTATTATTGGTTTGTAAAAGCCATTGATATAATCTCTATAAGAGCCCTTATGACTCTTAATGGTATCTTTTGATTTGCATAAGCTTTTAATTTGGTGAAGGCAAGAATATCAATCTTCTCCTCTATGGGGAGACGGCACATGTCATGTATTGTATATAGCATGTCCTCCCTTTCCTAAGGTCATGAAGATACAGTCCTGAGGTCACACTAGAAAGAGTGGCTATGCCAGAGGCAAATCAGAAATGGAGGAATTCCAAAGATTGATTTTCCATTACTACCAGCAAAAAAACAAACCAAACCAAAACAAAACAACAACCCCCCCCCAAAAAAAACCCCACCTTAGTCCCATCTGAAAACACAGCCAAAAAAAAAAAAAATCAAAATTTCTACCAAACAAAAAGTGGAGATAATGAGTGGTCATTATTAGAGTTGTACAAAACGAAGTGTGAATAAATCATCTGTCATTTCTTATTAATGCGTTAGACCCAGCATTGGATGAACAGGGAGGAATAAACAAGTACTTCAGAGCAGTCTGTTTAGCCAAATGGAACAAATTCTGTGGCTTCAGGTCCTGGGTAGTGCTCAGTAAATTATCTTTGCCCGTGAACTAAATGGCACCCCTTAAAGAGTTCATCCACCTCACATGGATGAGCAGTTTACATCAGATAACAAATTCTTCACCTCCATGATCCCGCCTGCTGCTATTATCTCAAAGATTTGTCACTGTCCTTTCACTTATATTTCTGGATCAGGCTGGGGAATTGAATGGCTTTGAAGCATAGGCAGTTTCTCCTTTGCCAGTCTTCCAGACATGAATGTGCATATGGTGAACTGCTTTATGGGAGAGACAAAAGATATTTAGGAATGTTTTCAAGGGTGGAAGGATCTATCGTGTTTTTGTTTCACATAGCGTATCACCATGTTGTGCTGTAAAATTGGGTTACTGAGAAAACAAAGTATATTTATAATTAATATATTAATAGTAGTAATTTAACTCTAGATATTTTTGTCAGTAGCTGATACTATGTTCTTTATATACCTGCATGCAGTGGGATGTTTTAGATTGAAAGTACTCTATCTTTTATGTTCCAGACATGCACAGGTACACACACATACATATATATGTAAATTTGTTTAATCTTCACTGAACAGATGGTAGCTATAATTATATAATTAGCCCAATTTTAAATATGTAGAAACCAGGGTGTAGAGAGGTTAATCATACCTGAATTTACATAACTGATAAGTAGTAGAAATGGACTTAAGCTCACACTGGTCTAAATGTTACACTGGGCGCTTGAACTTCATACTAAGTGGACTAGGACCAGAAAGGTGGCATATTAAAAAGACTCAGAAAAGGAACTGGATTTGATGCTTGGAAAATGCAGGTCATGAAATTCCAGGTTAATAGCAAAAAGAAACAAGTGTTTGTAAACCCATTTCAACATGTGACAGCTGGGGTGCAATTGCTAAGTTCATCTTATCAAAGATCAAATTAAAATTAAGGCAAATGCATCAGGGAAATACAAATCAAAACCACAATGAGATACCACCTCACACCAGTGAGAATGGGGCAAATTAACAAGGCAGGAAACAACAAATGTTGGAGGGGATGCGGAGAAAAGGGAACCCTCTTACACTGTTGGTGGGAATGTGAACTGGTGCAGCCACTCTGGAAAACTGTGTGGAGGTTCCTCAAACAGTTAAAAATATACCTGCCCTACGACCCAGCAATTGCACTATTGGGGATTTACCCCAAAGATACAGATGCAGTGAAACGCCGGGACACCTGCACCCCGATGTTTATAGCAGCAATGGCCACGATAGCCAAACTGTGGAAGGAGCCTCGGTGTCCATCGAAAGATGAATGGATAAAGAAGATGTGGTTTATGTATACAATGGAATATTACTCAGCTATTAGAAATGACAAATACCCACCATTTGCTTCAACGTGGATGGAACTGGAGGGTATTATGCTGAGTGAAGTAAGTCAGTCGGAGAAGGACAAACATTATATGTTCTCATTCATTTGGGGAATATAAATAATAGTGAAAGGGAATATAAGGGAAGGGAGAAGAAATGTGTGGGAAATATCAGAAAGGGAGACAGAACGTAAAGACTGCTAACTCTGGGAAACGAACTAGGGGTGGTAGAAGGGGAAGAGGGCGGGGGTGGGAGTGAATGGGTGATGGGCACTGGGGGTTATTCTGTATGTTAGTAAATTGAACACCAATAAAAAATTAAAAAAAATTAAAAAAATAAAATTAAGGCAAATGAACATTGAAATAGTCGATGTCCTGGCATAACCCTATTCTTGGTCAAATTCATAACGGCAGTGTAAATGTCTGTATGTTAACTTCCCAAACTCATAAAGTCAGTATGTAGTCAAGCTGGAATTTAAAACCAGGTCCAGGTCCATTTGGTGCTAATTTCAGTGATGTTTTTCCCTATATATGTTTTCCTACCTTGGTTAAGGTATGGAGATGCCTACTACTGATTTCTGAGAGTCTCAGTGAAAGAGCACCTGTGTGTCAATGGAGCATGGAAATGAAGCTGGACAGGAAGGTGTCTCCTCTAGCTTATGTCTTAGCAAGGAAAGGCTGACTTTGACATGCCTTTAGACATTAGTTTCAAACTGATAAACAATTAGACAGGGAAAATGTGAGAGATGAGTTGAGAAGTCAATGTTATAATACCCGAAATTACATAAAGAAGCACTCCTTTCCAGTGCAGTTCTCTTGTTTCAAATCATCTTAATCCCTCAAGTGTTGATTAATTTCCATTGTTTTTGTAATTCAATTCAAACTTTCAATGGAAGCAAGACTTTCAAACTTATTTTTAACTAAAGACTCAACTTTTTCTTTGCCCTTTCTGGAGGATATTTGAATCTTTTCTTGATTAGATAAAACACCCTCCCCTTCTGGGAATGGATAACCGGTTGTTGTATTTCTTAAGAAAAAATCCTCTCTGACCCTGAAAAAAGGTGAAGGAGACCAGCTTTTGTATGTGAAATGACTTGGGCTCCAGCTTTTTGGTAATACAATTCTTGGAAGAAAAGAAGAAAATAGGGGTTTTTTTGTTGTTGTTTTTGTCTTTTTATGGAAGGATAAAGGGCATTTGGTTCTAAAGTTTGAGAAGCCAAGAAAGGGAAGTGTAGGGATATGAGGATGCCAGGAGTCTTAGAGCTGGATCTGTGCCAGAAGGATGTAAGTCTTTGTCAGTAGATGCTTTGTGGTGGGTTTGCAGGAGGGCCCAGGCAATGAACATCATTCAGGTGTTTGGAACTGGGTGACAAGCATTAAAGAGGACACATGATGAGTGGAGTTATGCTTTTAAAAGGGATAGGACCTTCGTGTTTAGCTAAGCCCTGGTCTGTACCAGCTGACATAATCACTTTTCAAGTGATAGAGAAATCCATAGTACTGATCATAAAAGTGTCCTCACCAGTCACACAGTTCAGTGACTTCAGGAGTGGATGCGGGGTCCAAATGATGTCACCTCTAGGCTCCCCTGGGAACTTTCTGGGGATGCCTCTGTACAGCTTACCCCCTCCCAATACTAAAGCTTTTGGAATGACAGGAGACACCTGTGCCCTTGCCAGAAAGCGTGATTCTTTCACTGTACCTGTCATTAAATCACTGAACTGGGCATACACAAGTACCCAGATCTGGGATACTGCAGGTAGATTACAGAGACTACGGTGAGTATGCTGGAAATCATCATTGACTGGGCATTGTAAGGATGAAAAGTGATCAACTAGAATTACTGTTAAACTATGATGTGCCAAGCATTGCTATAGTAACTCTGTCTTTCATGTTTTTAATTCTCTCTCTCTCTTTTAATCCTGAAGATTACACAGTGAACTAGATATTTTCATCTGCACTTTAAAAACTGGAAGAGTTGAGGTTTAAAAAGGTTCTAAAACTTGCTTATGATCACTTGCCTCACAAGGCAAGAACCAGGATCAGACACTTCGTTGGTCTAACATCAAAGCCCTCCTCCTCTTTTATGATGTAACACTGTTTCTTCGTGTTAATTCTATGAAGAGCTTTAGGCAAATCATTTAAGTACTTGGGACCCCAAACCACACATCTGGGGATATAGAACAAAATGATTGTCCATTGTAATTTCTTGAAGGCTTGCACTCCAGTGTGGAGGTGAGGAGTGGCCCACTTTGCAAATGCTTTCCCCTTGAATAACACATGCTATCATATATTGAAATAACCAAAGTATATAAAAACTGTTTAACCTCTCTCTCTCATTCCTGCTTTGCTGTGTATGCTTTTCTTGGAGATTCTGGGAGAAGGTGGGAGTGCAGCAGAGTTATTAAAGCAAGTGCAGCCTTGCTTTAAATTTGTTCCTTGGATAAGAAGAAACTTACTCTTGTCCTTGGCAGGTAATGGAACCATGGTAATTTCAAACCCATCCTTCTTTCCCCATCATCATCAAGAGATGGACACATTCTAAATATATTTAGGGGATGCCTGATTGCTTCCTCTCCATTCTAAGTGAGTTGGCTTAAGGGTCATGGTTGACATGGGAACAATGAATGGAGGATGCTTCTCAGAGATTCCCTCACAGTGAATCATGCCAGTTCTCCCTGTCACCCTGAGTTGTCTTATTGGATTGATACAGACAGCTTTATGAGTTGGATAAAGATAACCAAAGATAAATTCCACAGCATTGGTAATGAGGCAGGAGAGGGGGATAGATCTACAGACTCGAATGCCAGTCCTGAATCTTTCATCTGAGTCAGCTCCTAGAAATGAAGGTCACATCATGGTCAAGGCAAAATGATAACAGGCTCTGAGTAAAAGTGCCCCTTAGATTTAGCTAGTGAAGGGGGAAAGAGAAATGTGGGACAAGCAAACATCCTTCACCATCCACCATCCCTCTCATCAAATGTGCTGCGAATCCCACTCAGCTGACCCATCAAAATGGTGAGTGAGATAGAGCCCTTCAGAGAAAAGCAGTGGCACACTCATGGTGTGTGGTATTTGTGGAGGTGTTCCCAGAGGACACCTGGTGAACGCTGTTACATCCCTGTCTAGCACCATCTGGCCACTGTTCTCCCACGTGAAAAGGAGAGACTACAAAAACAAAGCCAAAGCTTTGGCCTCAAGACAGATCCAGATGAGAGAGAGAGAATATTTATGTCCATCTTGGGACCCTCCACACATCTTTGAAAGTATCCTTGTTCTTGATATCTTACAGTCTATCAGCTGATCGTAAGCTGACATTGTACTTGTGTTTGCATTGCTTCCCTATGTTTCTTTCTTTTTTTTAATAATAAATTTATTTTTTATTGGTGTTTAATTTACCAACATACAGAATAACACCCAGTGCTCATCCTGTCAACTGCCCCCCTCAGTGCCCGTCACCCATTCACCCCCACCCCCCGCCCTCCTCCCCTTCTACCACCCCTAGTTCATTTCCCAGAGTTAGGAGTCTTTATGTTCTGTCTCCCTTTCTGATATTTCCCACACATTTCTTCTCCCTTCCCTTATATTCCCTTTCACTATTATTTATATTCCCCAAATGAATGAGAACATACAATGTTTGTCCCTATGTTTCCATGAGCCCCCTAGCCTTCTCTTGTGGGTCTGCATAGTCTGCAATGTCTACTAGAATGGTCAGTAGTAAATCGCAAAATGGTGGAATGGAAAAATAAAAAGGCTCAGGTCTTAGCACACCATTTAATAATTGTGAGGATAAAAAATTCTAGCAGATGGATGTGTTGTGGATGAAGTAGGATTTTTTTTTTTCCCTATGACTAGAGACACACAGAATCCAGGAGCACCGCTGAGTCATTAGTGAGGAGAAGGGACAAAATGAAGCATTATGTCTAAGATGCAGCTGTTGCTTTGAAAGCAAGACATGAGCCTGTGGATCAGGGTGTCTGAGGACAGGTGAGCAATAGAAAACAAAGATAATGGGATGTGAAGGGTCTGGTACAATCTGAGGCCTGTGTTTTCTCCCCAAGGAGATCTGGGCTACTGATTAGGGGGTATGTGTCCTGGCAGTAGGACTCAGGTAGGAATTGTAGGGGAGCCACAGGGGAGTTGAAGGGTACCAGAAGGTCTCTTCCTGAGGAAAGTTGGGCATGGTGATCACAGGGACTGTCTACAGTATAAAATGCAAGGAGCTAGTTTACAGAGACACAAGGAGGCTTGAAACAAAGAACTTACAGCCAAAGTCAGCCGACTCTGAAGCACTGAGCATTTCAGAAAAAGGGGAGATATCTAAGTAGACAACTGAGCCTCCCAGGATGCATGAGGTGGAGGAAACATTGAGGACACTGGGCTTGTATGAACTGGGTACTGGACTGTTGCTCAGGTTAAAAAGCAAAGAGACAGGATAGACTCTGAATAACCACGAATAATTCAATCCCTGAGCCATAGTTTTCTCATGCAGAAAATTTTAAAAACGGCACTCCCCAACCTAAATTATAAGCATCAAACAATATCATGGATATGAACAATTATATTAATGATTTTTAAAAATGGTTTTTATTGTGTGCCATGCAATGTGTTTTATAGGTGTATCCCATCTATTTCTCCAAAAGCATAGTGCTAGTGTATCCTTGCTACAGCCCTGTGAGCTACAAATTCTTTCTATCTCCATCAAAGTAGGCCCAGAGAGAATCTAGGTACTTTTTTTTTTTAAGATTTTATGCAGAAAGAAGCAGAGATATGGGGAGAGGGTGAAGCAGGCTCCCTGCGGGGAGCCCGATGCAGGACTCAATCCCAGGACCCTGGGATCACAACCTGAGCCAAAGGCAGATGCTCAACAACTGAGCCACCCAGATGCCCCAAATCTGGGTAATTTGTCCCAGTCACACAACTAGTAAGTAGCAGAGCCAATCCTTGAGTCTAGGAACTTATGCCAAAGCTCAAGGTCACAACTATTAAGCTGTGTAACCACTCAAATTCTAACAGGAGAGTCTGTGCAGGAGGGTGGTCTGGATGAAGAACTCTCAACATTAAATGCCTACTTTCAAACAAGGTTCATAAACTATCTGAACAACCTGTCCTGGGAGACACACTTCCTGCCCTTTTATAAATGTACAAGCCAAAAAATATGTGTTCAAAGGTCTGATTCCTTGACATTATCACAAACTTTAAAATGCTGACATAAAATCCAACCAGACATTTATGCTTGTCCCTGCTGCTGCTACTTGCACATGGTAGATGCTAGAACACAATATCCCTCCCACCTCCCCTTCTCTGTATCTTGAGAGCAGAACCTATTAAGCTTTAATTCTGATACATTAACACAGATACAAATGCCTCCATACAGTCCCATAGATGATAGTTGTCTCCACACACACACAGTTTAGCCCATGTTAGTTCCTTTATACAAATACACACACAAACTGACACATCACTGGATGACTACAGAATCACACCACGCATAGAGTCAAACACTCTTAGCTCTTAGCGGCTGCCACTCTACTCCTCTTCTCTCTCTACTTTTCCCACACTTCCTCATTGGCTTCCTTAGCTTCACATGCTTCTCTTACTGTTGTTACTAGTTTTTTTTGTTTGTTTGTTTGGTCATTTTTGTTCTTTCTTTCTTTTTTTTTCTTTTTTCTTTTTCTTTGTTTTATGCAAGGTGCAAATGTTCTTTTGTGTATTTATGGAGCACATGTTAGTAAGCACCCACCCCCTGCCAGGCGTTATGCTGGACACTAAGGTTAGAAGTATGAACAAGTCAGAGAAGTTACCATCCTCATGGAAGACATATTCTAGTGTCAGGAGGTAGAAAAGACAAAAATCCATAAACAAATATCATTTCAGAGCATGGAGAATGAAGGCATTATCACTTTTGGAATGCATTTTTCACTTCACTCTTTATTCATTGAGCTGCTATCAGGCACTTATTTATTATCTTCCAGAAAGTATACCAGGGGCTAGGGATAAAATGATGAGAAAATGTAGACTCTAGTAAGGAAACTCACAGTAGTTGAGCAAATGCAGGGAGCCTTAGAATCAGGAATTCCCTGTGTGTGAAGAGGCCAGATCCTTTTGTATAGATGTGTGTGCTGTAGAGAATCACATTCAAACACAGTGACCTTGAGGACAATCCATTAGTCCATGGAGATGTTTGAGACAGAGGCTTCCATGGCATCATGAGCTGAAGTGTGAGTAGTGGTTAATGGAGAGAAAGTGAGCGCAGACTATTTTATGAAGTTGGTATTGAATAAGACCGGTTAGGGGATTTATGGAGAGGCAGAATGAAGGGATGCTTTTCAATGTGAGTAAAATGTCATATGTAAAAGCCAAGAAAATGTGCCCAGAGAAAGGATGACGGCTGAACATAAAGGGGAGAGAAAGAGGACAGGGCCACAAAGGAGCAGATCACGAAAGTGTTCAGAGTTTGAACGGATGCAGTGGTTCCTCTTCCTGAGACTGGAGAAAAGGAAATAAAGATTTGCATTGTTGTGGGCAT
The DNA here is from genome assembly GCF_053574225.1 of Canis aureus. Lineage (NCBI taxonomy): Eukaryota > Metazoa > Chordata > Mammalia > Carnivora > Canidae > Canis > Canis aureus. The sequence continues at coordinate 35,331,795 of NC_135624.1, read as the reverse complement.
CTTTAATGACCAGGGGAAAGGAATTGAGGGAGGTTGAACAGTTGGCATCCTCTGTCCCTGAAAATAGTTAAAAGCCCAAGTCTTAGAGGAAGACTTCTCAGGTAGGAATGTCACCAAATACTGTGTGACTTGGGTTCCAAGCTCAGTCTCCCTGCACTTGGGTTCCTCATCTCTAAAGTGAAATATTGTGCCTCATAGGCTGGTCCTCACTGAGCTGGTGTGAGAATATGACGGGGTGATAGGCACAGAGCAAGCGCAGACTATTACTACTACCATTTTATTATGTATTATTTGTGTATTTGTTCATGTATTTACTATTATTATAAGAAAGTTGAACATTTTATTAGTAACCCATGATTATTCCTTAACTCCGTGTTCACTATTTATTTCCAAACTATAAACTCAGCATCTAGAACATACTTCACAGCAGTTGTGCTTCCAATATCATAGGCACGAGTTCTAAATTTAGCCCTACCCCCAAGGCCACTGTCCTTGAAACCAAAGCAAGCTGTGCTGTTGGCATTGCTAAGGCTCAACATTATTAAAAGGACATGGATAACAGATTCACAGCACCCTTCTGGTTTGATTTTTGGCAACTTGCTCTTTCATATGGTACAAATAATCATAAAATTAAACAGCATCCACTTGTAATTTTATAGCAATTGCTCGCATAGCCTTTGCCAGGTTTCCCATAATAACTTCATGTATAATTAGTATGTAATCTTCAGGCATAAATAACACTCTAATTAGTCTGTAATCTGTAATTATAATATACTTTCAGGCAAGGTGTGTATATGTGTGAGCGTATATATGAGTGAACTGAGGCAATCTCAAAAACAGCCTTTTTAATAAAATAAAAGGGATAATGTGGATTTCATGTGTAAACTATTTTCAGTGCTATTAAAGAGTAGTGAAATTAGATAAAACCTGTTCAATGAATTTCTATGTTATATTATATGCAGTAATAGTTGTATTTACAAATGGCAGTAACAAATATACATATTGCTGGTCATGATTGAGCAAATGCATCATGAACACAGATATGCAAAGAAGAAATGACCTCTGGCTGTATAATATTTATATTCAGAGGGTAGACATGACATCATTATGTAATTTAAGCATTGTTGTAAAACCTTTTTCCAAATTAAGAAGTATTTAGAGATCAGTAAGCAAATTAATAAAAAGTTGAGCTTGCATTTGAACTCAGACTTTTAGATTAAAATTATATATTCTTGTGGTACCACCATTTTAAAATGTGAATCAAACTCTTTGGAAAGAGAATGATGAAGATATACTGGCCCATACAACCAAGAAGTCAATCTGTGTCTGTTTGGGGGAAGGCACCTTTGAAAGAGGGAGGAGAGAAGAGGAAGTAAAGGAGTGGATGCAAAATTATCTTCTTTTTAAGGTGTTTACCAGAAATGTTAATGAAGGGAACACAGGGAAAAACAATTTTTCTCATTTTGTATTAGAAAAGAAAAACATCCTGCTGTCAATTAACAAAATCTGAGATATGAAAGTCTACAGATAAAAAGGATTAAGAATGAATTACGTGTGTCTGAGTACAGCTAAACTTCCCTAAAAGAGCCAGAGAATGACATCAAAAGAGGACAATGTGATTAAGGCTGAGACAGTATTAGATTAATTCTAGACCATGTTTAATTCCCAGTAGGTTTTGGTCAGAAAGACAATTCCATTCCAGAACCAGCATCTGTTTAATCCAAAGGATGATTCCAAGGGAGGATATATTTTCCTCAACCTCTTGTGGTTTGCCTTTTCTATGCTTGGGACCATAATTGAATGGAATCATTTATTTGTTTGCAATTTTCTGGTTGTCATGATCACTTGTGACCTTATAATGTGAATCTTGTTTTTTTAGGAAGTTTAAATTTCAGCAATAGCTTTAGCTGTGCAAGCCATGAACATCGGCAGTGAATAATATCTTTTAATAAAATTTGCATCAATAAAGTTTAGCACCAAAGACACCTGGTATTCTTCACCTAATAGAGCATTTGTTAGTTTGCAACCTAGGGAGCTTCAAAGGTGTAATCTGAAACTGGTCTCCATAGGGGGAGGGCAAGGAGACACCAAAGAAAGAGGCGGGTCACTCCACATGGGTAAGTTGGCAGGTTTAATAAGCAAGGGAATTTATAAATGAGAAAGGAACTGACTTTTGTCCTGGGTATAAAGTGGGATCTCAGCAACTGCCCTACAAATAAAAGTTTATGTTGAGGTGTTACCTGGATTCAGTCATATGAATCATTCAGATGATCTCAACATCTTATCACTGTCTCAAAGATATATGTTTGGGGCAGCTTCTGAGAGTGGGAAGGTAAGCAGAATGCACATGTAAGGAAACTAAAGGGAGTGAGGAGCCTCTGTTTGTCCAGACCCAGCTCAAGGATTGACCAATGGTTATATCCTCTTGATGATCTTCCCCAACAGTATCATATGAATGTGCCCAATGTAAGAAAAAAACAAAAACAACAAGTTGTTTTCCTCCTTAGGATGATTTTAATGTGCTACAATATGGGTTAAATTAATCTATACAATTATTCAGTCAATAAGATACTTTTGAGCACCTTCTACCTGCTTAGGAGTAAATGTGCACTTTGGTCCTGACCATCACTATGGAATTCCACACTTCGAACATGAATACAGCTATGAATCAGGGAAGTGTAGCCAATAATACAAATGAGAGTATTTAAAAAATGTAAGGCATTGGCATTCAAGTACCACTTATGGGGATTTCTGAGAAGAGTCACAGGATTCAGATTTTAAAAGGTGGTGTGCCAGGGAAGGGAATCTGAAATAAGAAATTGAGGAAATCACTGGGGGCTCTTGCCTGAGGACACTCAGGATGGTCTTTATAACCAATATGTAGACCCTTGACAAAGGAAATTGAAAGAGCAATAGAAAGTAGATGGGACCCAGTGAGAAGACTCGTTTAGACAAGTTGCGCTCTCTGAACCAGTGGGGCCCTGAATGGGAAGCTGGCAGGCAGATTCAAATTCATCAAACATTTGATAGCAAGGGACAGAATGCAACTCAAGTGACTTAAATTAGAGTCTCACACAACTGAAAAGATCACATCTAAGATTTGTTTCAGTCTTAGCGGAATTGGGGAACTCCAGTGATATTTCTCCCTCTCTGCTGTTTTTTATTTTATTATCCTCATGATGACTTTATTCCCAGGAAACCTTTCTCTGAGGAATAACATGCCACTATGAGTTCCAAGATTAGGCATTCCAGAGTAGGAGAGGACCTCTTTCCCAACGTGTTCGGCAAAATTTCTGCAGAAGTCTTCCGTTGACTCTATCTTGAATTTGGTTTCCAGATGTTAGACCACTACTATTGCTAGGAGGATCCTATTGCTGATGGCACCTGTACCACATAGGCTTAGTGTGGAAGGATCATGGTTACTAAAGGCAAACCAGTTTCTGTGACCAGAAGGAGAGGAACGGATGCAGAGCACGCAAGTGCATCCTCTGAAGGGATCACCAGACTTCTCTCTCATGTATGCACACACATGCACACACACCCACTTGCAACCTTAGGTTATAAGTACAAATTCTCTGCATATGCCTAAGAAAAACATTAGAACTCCAATAGGTAAGTGGCAAGTGATAAAGGATTAATGCGGACAGAAGAAAATACAAATGCTTGGTTGCATATGGAAAAAATGTGCTCAAAGGAATGAAAATGAGGGCAATAATGAGGAACCATGTTTCAACCTAATCTAGCCATTGTTCTGTGAAATGAATAGCTGGTATAAGTATAAATTACTGCTGGTTGCTTTAGAGCATTTTAGTCTTCAACCTATGCCAATAAACTTAAAAAGTGTGTGTGTGTGTGTGTGTAGTAGTAGTAGTAGTAGTAATAGTATTGATTTTTGGAAGCTAATTTAAGGAAATAACACAAAAGAAGAAAAATAATATATAAAGATTATTTCAGTATATTGCAGACAGTAGCAAAAATGAAGAGCATATGAAAATTAAGATAGGAATGAACTGATTTATTTTATAGTACAAAATTATCAAGTTATCTTGAGCAAGCTATTCAATCTCTCTGGAATCTAAATTTCTGATTCGTAATACAAGAAAAATATTACATGTTTAATAGTTTTTGTTAAATAATAATGGATTGATAATGTGAATAAACTAGTGCAGTGAATATGGTTGGTTGGGAAATTATAGCTTTATTGTAACTAGAATCATAATGAGTTGTTTTATATATCTCCAGGAAGGAATTCCATTACATAATGTTAAGTAAAAACACATCCACAGAATAAATGCCCATGAATAAAAAAATTGAGGGATTTCTCATTATCATCACTGTTATGTTAGGGTAGCTGTGTATGACCGGCTTTTCCCCCCTCTATTTTCCAAATTTCCTGTGGTCCTATATTTCAGGGGGTACTTGTGACTCTTAGAATAGCTAATGTATGTGAAAGCAATTTGCAAAATGAATAGTGTCATACTAAAAGAAAGAGTGATGATAGTGATTATTTTAATGAAGTGGGAAAGACAGGGGGGCTTGCAGTATTAAATTAGCATGTTGTGATAAAACACAAAAGTGTTCAATTTGTAAAGTGAATATAATTTAAGAGTTTGCATATGTCTCCCTCAACTCCAGAGGAGAAGGGTCTGAGGGCAGCAAGTCCTGGCTGGGTGGTGTACCAGGGTCTTTAGCAGGAAAAGCAATGGGGTTGCTCATCCTTCTCTTGTCAAAATCTGAAGGTAGATTACTAAGTCCAAATATTAGCTAAATGAGACCTGACTGGGTTATAAATCTAAACAGGCTGCAGAACAAATGAGGCCAGAGTGTGAGCAAGTTCTAAATGGAAAGGATGGGCCTCAGTGGTTGAGCACCTGCCTTTGGCTCAGGGCATGATCCCAGGGTCCTGGGATTGAGTTCCACATCGGGCTCTCTGCACAGAGCCTGCTTCTCCCTCTGCCTGTGCCTCTGCCTCTCTCTGTCTCTGTGTCTCTCATGAATAAATAAATAAAATCTTTTAAAAAATGGAAAGGAGGGGATCCTAGGGTGACTCAGCGGTTGAGCACCTGCCTTCGGCCCAGGGCGTGATCCTGGAGACCTGGGATCGAGTCCTACGTTGGGCTCCCTGATAGAGCTTGCTTCTCTCTCTGCCCCCCACCCCTGCCCTGTGTCTCTCATGAATAAATAAATAAAATATTTTTAAAAATAAATAAATAAAAATAAAAACAAAAAAATGGAAAGGAGAAAGTGGGAATTTGTGTGTGTGGTTCAAGCTACTGTTGGCTTTATTTGAAGCACCTACAACCCTGAGCATAGAGGTGCTTCCGGTCATTGGAGGAATAGACCAGAGAGTGAGTCATGAGCAGACAGAGGCTGAACATTGGAGATGATCAGGAGATCTAGATTGGACTGGCACGGTGAGTGCTTAGCAATATGACCACAGATGAAAATTTGATCTCTCTGAACCTCAGTGTCCTCAGACATAAACTATGGCACAGATGTCTACCTTCCATGCATGGCTGTTATGAAGAACTAAGGTAATTAATGTGGAATGCTCAGGTGTCACCATGTACTTCTGCCTAGAGAGGTATCCTGGTGAAAAAAAAAAAAAAACATAATCCATGCAGATAAAAGTTATTTCTAAGTGCCTCTAGTCCTTCATTTTCATATACATGTATATGAAATATCTATGTATGTGTATTTCAGTCTCCATCAAGGAAATCCATAGTTCCCTCAACATCTCTTAGAAATCTTTTTTTCCCTTTAATACCTACCACTCTCACTCCCAAGCCCTGACTCCATTTACCTCCTTTTCCTTCTATGACGCTAACATTCCTCTTGATTCTCCCTTTCAAAAGTCCACGAATCAGGGGTACCTGGGTGGCACAGTCAGTTAGGTAACTGAATCTTGATTTTTGCTCAGGTAATGATCTCAGGGTTATAAGATCGAGCCCTACAGTGGGCTCTGTGCTCATCATAGAATCCGCTTGAAATTCTCTCTTTACCCTTCCTCTGCCCCTCCATCCCTCCCCCCACTCTCTAAAATAAAAATAAGTAAATCTTTTTTTTTAAAAGTCCAAGAATCAGTCTTAACAAACAGGACCTTTTTTAGAATATAATGATGGGCAGAAGACAGACAGCAATATTATAGACAGAGGTGAATGTGTGTAAGGTAAATGTGTTAATGCTTGCTGTACCCTAGAGTCTCCACAAATAGCAAAATTATTATTGTTGTTATTTTCTTGACTTTTGGCAAGCCCATTTAGACCTTGAGTGCACTGCCCTTCTCTGATTAGTGGGGTAATAAAATATTTTTCAATGGGCTTCAATGAGGATTATACAAAATGACCTATGCTATGTTCACAAGTCAGTGCCTATTAAGAATTCCTCTATGATACACCTACTTAATAAGATTAAAGAAATAACATTTGGACTAGGAAATTATTGCATTCTTATTACTCAAGTTTCTTAATCAGATACTTACACTTTTGCTTTGAGTAACTGATCAGAAACTTTACATATGAAGTGGTCAGACCAGTGGTTGTCCATAAATAATAACTCTTACTATCATTATTATCTTACCAGTGAAACCTGATTTTTTTCAAATCTGTCACTCTCCTTAGTTCTTCAACATCTTCAGTATATCTAGTAACTGTCTCTTGTTTCCCACCATCAATTCAAATATCTCCATTGCTATAATATTGATAATATTGATAATTTTGTTGAACACTTACTGTGCACGAGACACTTTGACAAATGAATTACATCATTTGGGTCTCACAGCATTTTTATTATGTGAGTAAGACTATTATCCACATCTTATAGGTGAGATGTGGAGAGAGGATGGAGCTCAGCCAAGGTATATTTTTTTTTTGTAAGCAACAAACAATAACTCAAGCCCAGTATTTGCTTCTGGAGTCTTTGTCATTAATTGAGAATGTTCATCACCTCCCTGAGTTAAGCCCTTACATTTCCAGCCTAAGCAATCATGAGAATGTCCCAAGTGGCTTCTCAGCCTCCATTCTGTTCTGTACTATGTGAATGAGTTTTTCTAAGAGCAAATCTAAGCATATCACTCCCCTGCTTAAAATTCTTTGATAAATAATCAACAGAATAAGTTCTAATCTTGAGTATGCGACTGAACAAATCTCCATGTTTGCCTCTGGCCTCTTTGTATATTTCCATCTCTTCCGTCAGCGCTATTCTATAGTTACTGTTATCAATAGCACTTCTGGAATATACCTTAATATTTGCACCTCTATGTCTTTGATTATCTTTGCTTTGTTCATTCTACTGTTTGACCTACCTCCTTTCCTATCTAGAAAATTCTTACTTAGTCTTTGAGGCTCCACTGCATCAGCCAACTGTGAAGGTTTCGTGGTCTTCCTTAGATGAACTGAATCCTTCTTCATTGAAGCCTCTACTGTCCCTTTTCTTCTTTTTTAAAACCCAGGCAGGGGATCCCTGGGTGGCGCAGCGGTTTGGCACCTGCCTTTGGCCCAGGGCGCGATCCTGGAGACCCGAGATCGAGTCCCACATCGGGCTCCCGGCGTGTGGAGCCTGCTTCTCCCTCTGCCTGTGTCTCTGCCTCTCTCTCTCTCTCTGTAACTATCATAAATAAATAAAAATTAAAAAAAAAACAAAACCCAGGCACCCTGACATGTAGTCCACCCAGCGTTTGAGTTGTTCAGTTGTTGGATACAGTGCTTTATTTCTCCTGATAGCATAGAGTCTGTTACATAGGAGACATTTAATGAATACAGCTTTATTAAATTATGTAGATGTAGCAGGATGAGTTGAAACTGTCACCATGGCTATCAGCAGCTGATAAGTTATGTGAGATTCAGAAACACACTGTTTGGATGGAGCACTGTTAACACCAGATGACTGAGCGCAGGAAGCAACATGCCAGAAATCAAGGGTATAATTTTGTAAAGAATAAGGCCAGTCAGTTTAATAGGAAGGATATGGATCTTCCATGTAGACTGCATGGAAATTTATTAGATTACATTAATTACTTCTGCTGAAAAAGGATAATTTTAATGGTGGGAAATTGAGTTTCCCTTCAATTTTTAGGAGAAAATTTGCTTCTGTGTCACCGGCAGAGGGAAATAGGTTGGTTGCCGTCAAATAAGGAAAAGTTTAAACAGAGAAAAACTCCATAGGACATCCTCCAAAGTCAGAGGGGAAGAATTTTCAAGATGTAAGAAGAGACTAAATCCAGGTTTCTGTTGCCTGGTTGAGAGATGTTGGCAGATCCTATGCAAGAAAAATATCTTTCAGGGACCAAGGAAAGGACCAAGGGCTGTGTAGGAGCTCAGCAAAGTGGTGGCATTCAATTTTTCTGCTTTCCAAATACCTACAACCAAGAGAGTTTTCTTTTCTTAACTAAAGAAACTTCACTGTGAATTTAAATGAAATTAAACAAAACCACTTAAACCTTATATTGTATTTAGACTAGAGAATGTAAGCAAGGAGCTGTCCCGAAAGATTATTCTGTGGTCATCTGATAAGCACCAATACATTCTAAAGCAAGAGACATATTTAGGCAGCAGTTATAGTCCAAGACTCAGAAATATCGATTCACTTAACTCCTGTCTCGTTATCCTAGGAGAACACTGAGAGACAAATCCTGCAGTCAGAAAGACATGCATCATGTATGAAGATGTACTCCCAGTGGCTCACTCACAGCCTCAATGGCAGTGGCTTTGCATTTTATTCCTTGTCCAGATATACATGGAATCACTTAGCCCTTCCGTGGATTTTATAAATGGCATGGTTACGGCAGTTAAATAATAAGGCTAAGAACATCTCCCATTTACTGATGGTCTCATAGGCCTCTCCACTATGTGTATGATAAGCTCTCCACTACAGTATCTTCACCCTTTATATGATATCGTAAATATAAATTTTAGTATCTCCATTTTATAGGTTAATAGATTATGTTAGAGTAGGTCATAGAGCTTACCCAAGGCTAATTCTCTGTAAGGTGGTGGAATTGATATTTGAATCATAGTCTGTTTGAATCACAGGCTCGAAGGTCCATAGGTTTTCTTAATACAGCATCCTTCTAATACTAACTGGCTCTCTGGTAGTATTCACAAATGTATACATGTCCACTGATAAAGACAGAAAAGTCATTGCTAGATTGATGGAGGAAGTGAGGAAAGGAAGCAAGCTTTCTGGAACCATGAAAAAGGAAAGGAAGGAAAGGAAGAAAGAGGATATAAAGAAGAGAACACAGGATAAATTTAAAATTACCAGCTAAGAACCCAGGCTTCTCACCAGATGGTTCCTAAGAATAAAAGGCCCAAAACGAATCAGGGAGGATTTTCCGTAAGGCGGTTAGGTCTCCTAAAAATTCTCATCTCAGTAAGTGCAAATTAAATGTAAAAATAGACATTTCCCATAACATCCCCTATGTAATCTTGTACATTTCAAACTTCAGAAGAAAACTGGATAAAACTGAGTGGAGCTATCAGAATGTATGGGTCAAATCTGATCCAGCCATCACTAAGACAGGAGAGTTGCTGGTTGGAGGTCCAACACTTCTGTTTGCCTTTAAAACCATTTTTAATAGCCCTCCTCACACACCTTCTACATTCCTGGATGCAGAATGCCTCACTGCCAAGGACTGTGATTGCTTCTCAGTGCTCACCATGCCTGAGCTCATGCCCAGCACATAGCTGGTGCTCGCTGCTTCCTATTTTTCTTCAAATCTGGCCCCTGCCATATGGAAGAGATTAACTAATCACTCAGCCCCTCTTTGTCTCCATTCCTGTATTTGAGTTCAAGTAGCAATGATAATAACACCTGTCTCAGAGTTATTGCCAGCAGTGTTTGAAATAACATGTAAAAATGCATAGCACAGCAGCTAGCTCTGTGTTGAAAAATAGACTCAAGGCTACGGCTTAGAGAATATGCAGAGTTGAATAAGACACCTTCCCAATTTCAAAGAATTTATAATCTAGCAGGAGGATAAGGCAAATTTAAAAGATGTTGGTACAATAGAATGAGTTTGAAGCCAGACATTGGTGTGAAAACCTGTGTCTTCTACATACTGCGGGACCTTAGAATATTACTTAAAATCTCTGCACCTCATGGTCATCTTAAATGGAAAGACCCCTTAATACTTATCTCAGGGAGGTGCTATGAATGTGAGAGATACTGTGGGTTGTGAACTTTGCAAAACATGTGGCATATTGCACTCAAAAATAGTATGCATTATGGACTTATTAATTCAGATAACAACGAACTCCATGAAAACATGATCCAAGAATATATATAACAAATGTCAATGGAGGCGCATGAGTATATTTGATACTGAGATAGTTCAGAAGAGAGGCACATTCAGTTGCAGAGAGAAGGACATGAAAGTAGTAGGATAGGATTTCAAGAAACAGAACATGGGGAAAATTTCAAGCAGAAAGAACAGCTTGAACAAAATGATGGGTTCAGGAGAGTTGGCACGGTCTTATACTAGTTCATTCTTTTAACAGGGTGTACAATGGAGAATAATGGAAAAGATTGAGGTTTTGATTTAAAAGCCAAGGTGATTGTGTGTATTGAGAGCAGGGGAAATTGTTATTGTAGCTGTTTTGGAGGGCCTAGAGATTTCAAATGTCAGGAAATATACTCAGGATAAGAAGAACAATTGGAAGAATGCATCAACAGTCCAGCTAGTGACGATTAGAAGTAATGACCATAGCTAGCATGATGAATGTTTACTATGCGACTGACATGCAATATTTTAAATGCACTATTTTTTACATCCTCACATTATGTACAATTTTAATCTATATTTTGCAAATGAGGAAATCAAGGCTGGGACAGGTTGAGTTAAAGCTCTAGGCCAAACATCAATCAAGCCATTTGGGGCCAAGCATTCAAGTGAGACATGTTTCACATCAAAATCCATATTCTCAGATGTGTTCACACACTGGGTTATATTTTTAAAATTCCAGATGAAGAGACAAGTTGAAACAAAGACATAGTCATGGGGACAGTTTCTGGGCTTTTTAAAGAAGTAAACTATCTTATGCCTGAATTTGTCTGCCTGCCTTGGAGCATGAACTCCAAAACGTTAAGCACTAATTTCCCACATACTAAACACATCATGTGTTTGCTGAATGACTGAGTGAGTCACTGTGCATGTTTCCTGCTAGGCCCAATGGCATGGAGGATGCTGGCAGCAACAGTCAGGCTCTCTCCCCTAGCTAGGAGTTCTCCTATGCCAGTGTCCAGGAGAAGCATGACACCAGGCTTGTCCTTAGAGAGTGACATGGCAAACTGTTCCATGTCCATCTTGTTCTTAAAATCCTACAATCACTTCTTATTGTCCCTAAGGTGAAGTTTGACCTCAGAACATAGCAGAAAAGGCCCTTGTGGCATGGACGCTGGTTAGACTTTGAGACAAATTGGCTCTACTTTTCCCTTGCACCAAGGGGTGACATACTGATTCGTTAGACATCATGAAAACTTGTCACACTATTTCTTGTTTCCTTAGGTTTTTACTTGTCCTTTATTTGAGCTGGAGTATATGTACACATTTTCAGGCTGTTTTTACCTGCTGCCTCCTGTATGGACTCTTCTTAGGACAACTTGGGTCACAACACATGGTTGGTAGCTCTCTTTTCTAGCACATGCTGCCTTACCCTTCCAACTCTTCTTTCCCACTGTACCATGAACCCCTTTTCTGCTCCCTTAGGCTCCAGGACCAGGCACAGACTCTGAAAGTCATACTGAATATTCTCTGAATTGTGATATTTGTATAACATTGAACACTAAGAATTGAAATGTATTTATTTTCCTAAATATGTTCTCTCCATCAGACCATAAATTCATTGAAGATAAGAAAGACACCATAATTAACCTAATATCCATAGTTTGCAAGTACTGGGAACTGTTTATTCACCAAATACATGATAATTAATCTGCCCTAAAGTGTAACCTACTCCGGATGTGCTGCTCATTCACATCACGTTACCACCAGTATAATAACCATCACCATAACCCCCATCAGACCTTCACCACCAACACCACCGAATCACCATCACCAGACCAATTTTATTTGGAGGACAAATTGTAAATGCTTTTCAGTGAGACGTAAGGTTGAAATCCTCGCTTACCAGTTACCATCTGCATGATTCTACACAATGTCTTTATCTAAAAAGGAGACATAACAATGCCAATCTCCTAGACATAAAATGGTGATTAAATGAGAAAGGACTGCAAATGCTTAGTGCAGTGTCAAGAATAGAGTAAGGGAGGGGTAGGTAAATGCATGGTATTTACCTTCTTCTTCCTCTGTTTCAGTCCATACCCTGTGCTCAAATGGATAATGGATGTCCCAGTTCCCTTCTCAAACTGATAGAGTATGACAGTAAACATGCCTTTGGTGATCACTGGGACCATGCATTGGGGATTTAAAAAAGGTATACATGAAAGATACTGAAGAGATAGGCAGTCTCTGATAAACATGGGGTAGGAAAATGAACTCCTCATTTTATTGCTTTCTGTTTTGAAGAGCAGAGAATATAAATGATGTAAGAGGTCCTTAAGGATTACATCTCACTGAAGACTGTCTTTAGCCTGAAGGTTTTTCTCCTTTTTCACTATAGAAGTATTTATGGCTGAAATCCACTTTATCATCATAACATGGCAATTACAAGCCTTTCTTGCAGATTGGACCCCCTCCTATAATCTCTGCTGGTGAATTGGAGAACACAAAATCTAGAACATAGATTCTGTGAATCTTAGGGTCCCCATCTATGAATAGGCCTCTATGTTTTCTCAAACTAATACTTCTTAAGAAGAGCGGATACTAGTTCTGCAGCAATACATTGAAAACTTACATTTTTCACAACTGGAGGCGCTTGAGTCTAATGTTTCAAAATGAAAATGTCCAAGCACTAGAATATGTTTAAGAAAAAGGGAAAAGGGAAAGAAATGTGCATTTCTTAATCAGAAATGCAAGTTTTCTGTTCATCCTTTGCATGTGCTGTCCATTTACTCTTCATAACCCACCATTTCTACCCAACTTCTAGGTGTTACATTGAAATTTTAAGTGGTCAGACAGCTTGTGTAGTAGAAGAGATTCAGAACTGGGGTCCCAGGCCAACTTTGTCTCATTAAATTTCTGCATTTTTGTTTTCTCTTTGTAAAGCTATAAGTATTTCAATGGCTCAGTCATCAACAGTGAGGCCACGACCCCTCACGGAAAGAACCATCCCCACTATGACCATCACCATTTTGATCTTGTCTGTGTATTTAGATTAAAAATCTACAAAATAGGAATACAATTAGTCCCTCCTCAAAGTATCTTTGGAAGGATAAAATAGAATAATGTGCAAGAAATCTGATTTGTTCATTGTATTCTACTTAGGAAATGTTCAATAAATGTGCTTGAGTATGGCTGGATCATAGAGTAGATATATGGTTGGCTTTTTAAGAAGCTGCCAGACATTTATCCAAGGTGTTTGTAAACATTTCTGTCAGCTCCATATCTTCACCAACATCTGGTATTCATAGACTTTTTGATTTCAGCCCTTCTAGTGGATGGCAAAAGGCATCTCACTCTAGTATCAATTGGCATTTCTCTGATGACTGTGACATTCAGAACTTTTCATGTATTTCTTGATCACTCATTTATCTTCTTTGCACAGTATGTATTCAAATGTTCACCCAATTTGTATTCGGCTTTATGGTTAAATTATAGATGTATTTCACATATACTATATACGTAATCTCTCAGTTCGTGTTGTTCCATTAATATTCTTAATAGTAACTTTTGATAACAGAAAGGTTTATTACAATGAAGGCCAATTTAATATATTTTCTCTTTCTTTTTTTTTTTACCCATCCTCCCACCTATCTCCCTTCTGGCAAATATCAGCTTATTCTCTGTATTTAAGAGACTGTTTATTTGTTCATTTGTTTGTTTTGTATTTTAAATTCCACATATAAGTGAAGGCATATGGTATTTTCTTTCTCTGACTTAATTCACATAGCATAATACCCTCTGGGTATACATTTTAATGTTAGAGACTTATTTTAATGTTCTAAGATAGCTTATCAAGACATTCTTCAATATTTTCATTTAGAAACTTTTTGGTTCTAGCTTTGAAATTTAATTGATGACATAATTTGAATTGATTTTTGTGCATGGACTTGAGTAGAGCTTAAAATATTTATTACAGATAGATGAAAATACATGTCCACAAAAAGACTTGTGCAAGATATTCATAGAGCCATGATTTAATATGGCCAGTAGTCAGTGAAATAATTTGTCAACCACACTCCGAAATAAGTAAATAAACTATGGCATATTCATGGAGTAGAGTACCACCCACCGCTGAAAAAGAATAGCTACTGACGTATAAGCCAACATACATGAATGTAAAAAAAGATTATATTGAATAAAAGAAGCAGGCACAGAAATAAATTAACATATGTCATTCATATGAATTTCAAGTGCATTGAAAGCCAACTATCAGTGCTAGAAGTCAGAAAATACTTAATTGAGGGAGTAGAGTTAATTGACTGGAAAGGGTCTTGAGAGAACTTTCATTAAATATCATATTTTGGGATGTGTTACATGGATGCATTCAATTGTTGAAATGAATAAACAGTATAAAATCTATATATTCCATCTCAAAAAATAAAGTAAAAAAAAATAGAAGAAGAATGACTGGTTACCATTTTCTGAATCAAACAACCAGTTGATGGAAAGCCTTGTGCTAAGACTCCTCTTCCCTTTATAAACTCCTTCTTCCTCTCCTCTGTTTCTGAGCAGAGTTGCTCCTCACTTCGGCCACACCCAAGTCAGCATTCCCCTCCTTTGGGGATGGAGGCACAGCTCTGCTGCCTGAGATTGCTCATCACCAACTGTGGATAGCTACACAATAGCAAAAACTAAGTGCCAGGACCCTAACTCAATCCTATCCTCCTCTTACATGCTCATTGCTCATTAACTCTTTTATCTCCTGAAAAAAATACAATGATGAGTTTATTTTATTCAAGAATTTGTTGCTGAAGAAAGTGAAACTCACAGAAGTTAAATAACTGTTCAAGGGCTCAGGAATGATGTTTTTTAAGCACTGAAATCTAGGCGTGTGTGAAAGCCATCTTGCTCCACTCTGATACCCTGAGAGCAAGGGGAACTTTCAGAGTCCTCAGGAACAGTTTGTATTCTGGAGGGAATAGTCCAAAAAACTCTACTTATTTAAAAACAGGGCAAACACTTTCAGTCCTTCAGATTTCTACACATATCAGTACTGAAAAGCTAATTAATTCATATCAATTAGAGGAAAATTATGTTAATTTACTGTGTATTAAATATGTTTTTGTCTGTATCCCAAAGTAATAGTGAGTTTGGTACATTTAATTTCCTCTCAATTTATATATTATTACTTCATAAATAGTGATTAATTCATTTAACATTTATCAAATCCCTAATGTGTGAAAATCCCAGACGTACTTAGAAAAAATAATATATATGTGTAAGAGAGAATTTCGTATTCAGCACATACTTTGGTTAAAGTACTTGCTTCCTGCCTAGCTTCACTCAAAATATATAAGACAATACTTCATTCTTTGAGCATTTACAATTCAGTTTTAAGAGATTTTTTTTACAAATTTGTTTTTAATTCGTTCATCACTTTCACACTGCTTTATCAACATTTTTAAAGGTTTTAAAGTGGTCATTTCAAAAACAAAAAAGAATCAAACAAACAGGATTGACAAACAAAATGATTCCTACATTATTCAACAGAAATGGTAAATATATCCAAAGAAATTAGGACAAAAACAATAGTAGAAAAATTAAGCCAGAAGTAGCCTAGTCCAGCAAACATTCTCAGAGTTTCCTATAAACTTGCTACTGATTGTCAACAAATTTTGTTCTGACATCACTAGTGAGCCCTTCAGAGACGAGAATACAACATGCTACAGTTTCATCGTTTCCCCAAGTTAAAAATAAAAACTGCCAATTATTTTACCAGCAAAAGATGGGTATTATTATTTGGGAGTAAAAGAGAATTGCAATCTGGGACAAACAAGTTGTGGCAAAACCACAGACAAGCCCAGGGAACAAAGGGAAGGTAACCTTTATTAGGAAGAAAATGGAGAAGGCAGAGGGTGTTAAAACTAAGTCCTTGCATAATGGGGAATTCCAACTAAAATAGATTCTCATTGGCTGAGCTGTTTATGAAGACGGGAGGAGATAAGGGAAGCAGTTCTTCCACAGGCTGGGATAGTCAAGTAGTGCCAGCATGCAAAGTCAAGTCCCTGTAAGGTCAAGTTCAGCTCTTCCTGCCAGGTCTGAAGTTGACTACAAGTGGTAGTGAGGGTTCTGTGACTAATTTTCACACCATTTTATTAAGTAAAACAGCTGCTCAGCAGAAAACAATGATTACCAAGACACTATCTCTTCATAAACAGAAGGGCAATGCAATGGAAAATACTGACAATTATGTTGGGAAGAAGAATTTTTTTTTAATTAAAATTCTTCAGGGAGATATACGAAATAGCACAAATGCATAAAGCATGAATACTAATCCCTGAACATGTTAGCTATAAATCACATCAATTGCAAATATTAATAGAAGTATACTTCCTTTATCCATTTCTGGAGGAAGAAACACACTACAGAACTTTTTTTTTTTTTAATCATCTGAAAAATAGTGGCTTTCATGATCATTGGACACTATATGTCAGATACTGGTGGCAGACAGGAAGAAATGTCTCTCTACAACCCTAGGGTTTTAAAAATTACCCAAAGACAGAAGATGGTTCTAGGACAGTAGTAACAAGAGTTAAATTGAGAGAGATGTGAAGACTTCTGCTTCTTGTTATGGAGAACTAGATTGTATCAGATTAATATTCCCAAGGAGAACAATTTGATGAATCAGATACAAAATTTTAAAAAGCGTATATGTTTGAAGCCAACACAGAGCCACCAAGCTTGCAGGACTTGAAGGGGAAAGTCCTAAAACAAAATATATATGGAAATATGGAAAGGTAATCCAATATGTATGCTAATTTTCCACACAGGGAATTTACTAGTTCATTAGCACTGGCTATATTGAGAAGTAGACCAGAATATAGGTAAAAAGTTGAAAAGCTAAAATAATCCAATATTCTAACAGGTCTGAGAAGATATATGTTGAATGACAGGATCTACCAGGACGAGGGTCGCTAACAGACATACACAGCCTTCCAAAGGGTTACATATGGAAAGAAAGGATGAAATGAATAAGCTTTAATAAAGATTGAGCCCCAGTTTCAAATCAGATCAATCTCAGACTGGATTTGCTAATATCACTATTTCGGAGAAGGGAAAATAAATTCTAAATGTGGGAATAGAAGACTGTCCAGACCCTTAAATAATTTCTAAAATATTTCATGGCATTCAGTTAAAAATTAGCATGCATACCAGAGACAAAAATAAAATGATTTAAATTGAAATAAAAAAAGACATTAGAAAAGTACTCAGGGGATCTCTGTATTAAAATTATGAGACACAGAAAGTAAAATAAATGTGATACTATATTCATGAGAAGGGATGATTTGATGGACACCGTCAACAGAAAATAAGAATCAGTAAAGACAGAATTATATTGAAATTCTAGGAGAGAAAAAAATAATTGAAATTAGGAACTCAATACATAATATTAGATTAATATGATTGAGGACAGGATTATTGAAGCAAAAAATAGGCCAGTAGAATACATGACTAAGATATAGAGAGGGGAAAAAAAGAAAATGCGGAAGAAATTTTTTTATTGAAATGCTTAGAACCTAAAATGGAGGGATATGTTTCTTTCATGAATTAAAAGTCTTGATATTTTAAAGACTTGGTTCTCCCTAATCTGGTCTATCAAGTCGTAAACTTCCATTCAAACTCTTAGCTGGGAAATCAGAAGGCCAAACAAGTGAAGAGAATTTAAAAGAATAATAAAGCCATTTGTCATATACTAGCAAATATCAGATGTACATAGCCTCAGTAATTAAGACAATTTGTTATTGGCATTAGACTAGATACATGGATTAATGGAGAGAAAGGAGGGTTCAGAAAATAGTTCTACCCTTATGCAACATTTGGTATTTACAAAGGTAAAATGTACACAAACGGGGAAAGATACTCTTCAGTGAGGGATTCTGAATCAATTAGTATTTGTACAAAGAAAGATAGAATTTGACTTCTCATACGTTAAACATTGGACACAATACAATGCCTGTGAACAGTCGAAAGGATAAATAAATGTTAATACAGTAGAGTATCATGCAGTGATGTAAATAAGTGAACTACTGACATATGCAACAATATCAGTGAACATCACATTATTTAAAAGTTACAAAAGCACAAAAAAGTACATTATGATTTATATATATTTTATATTCTATATATACACACATTATATATCAGACAAAACTAATCTATGATGTTAAAACTTAGTGTAATAGCTTTCAGAAAATGATGAGATAGTGAGAGGGAAGCAAGATTCCTAGTTTTTCTAGCTAAAGGACCAGGATAGAACAGCCTTACAAGACAGAAAACATTTCCACAGTACCCCCTCTACTTTAGCCAAACGCCACTGAAAAATGTGTGTCTCACCCTCATTCATGCAGCAAAGGCCCAAGGGGGACTGGACTTCTACACTCAACAGGCAACCCAAAGATTAAAGCTTGCACAATTAACAAATCAAGGGTCACAGAGTTAAATTTGAAACACAAAACTAAACTTTTAGAAAAACTCTGGAGTAAACTTTCAGGATGTAGAATAAGGCAAAAAGTTCTTAGACTTGACACCAGTCATGACCCTTTTTTTCTGAGATCCTCCTAGTTAGATCCTAGGGAAAGTGAGCAGAAGAAGAAAGGGAGGGTAAAGGAGAAGGAGGATTGAGGAGAAAGAGAAAAAGCGAGAGGGTGGCAGAGGGACAGGGAAAGGAAAAAGAATTCTAAATGGCTAAAATCTGAAGAAAAAACTAAATATAGTCAGTTCATTGAGCATGCAAACATTCATTCATTTATTCAACCACATAGTGTTAAATTAGGGGTCCTGCCAAGGTAACGTCAAAGTTGCTGCAAAATTTGACATATGTACTCATAAATTACAGGTTTTCTTAATCAAAAAAGGGACAGTTATTTTGAGGAGCAACTATGGCAATTTCAAAAAAGATCTGAACAATCATTGACTTGTTCAGGGAGCCCTGGTACCCAGGCTATAGATTTGAGCATATAAACTAGCGGAAGTTAAGACAAAACAGATATAAGAAGATGTAGGTGGGTCAGGGTTATATTTGCCAAATTACAGTGTCAACTCAGTGAGGAGGCTATCTACCTTGGGGACTGATCTGGGCTGCATGTGACGGAAAAATAAAATAGCAATACATTAAGGATGATGGCACCCTCTACTCAGCCCAAAACATAACCCAGACTCACATCACACTTACTGAAAAAACTCAAACTCCAGGATCTCCGGGTGTCATGGGAACTTCTCTAAAATCCGAATCTGAGTCCTTACCCGCTAAT
Source organism: Canis aureus (assembly GCF_053574225.1). Lineage (NCBI taxonomy): Eukaryota > Metazoa > Chordata > Mammalia > Carnivora > Canidae > Canis > Canis aureus. The sequence goes on along the minus strand of NC_135624.1, from coordinate 35,312,265 downwards.
GAGCTTCCAGAGAAGAAGTGCTTTAGCAAAGGCTTCCGGTGGATAAACTGGAGTTTGACTTTTATTTGGAAATGCTTATTCTTCAAAATCTTAGTGGACTGCCAGTGTGTCTGTCTATTTTATGTGCAAATAATCACAGCTAAAGATGTCATCACAGTATACATTGCAAACACAGTAATTGTTGTCTCTTAGCCACAGACCTCCTTGTTTGGTCCATTCCTGACCTTGATGGCTTAACGTCATTTGAAACAATAGGCTCAGGTAGGAAACACTGACTCAGTGCTACTCCTCCCAGAGTATAGGAGGAATAGTTAAAGAATGGTAGGATTTTTGAATAAGATTTGAGGTCACATTGGTAACTTTTCTCAGGATGCCATTTTATAATGACCCTTTGCGATTGCTCAAAGTTTCTATAGGAAAGCAATTTTTTCCAACTCTGCAATGCTATAAATAATAAGATTCTCAGTGAATTTAGAATATAAGCCACACACATAGAGGATGTCCCTTAGCACTGTGATATTTCTTTCCATTCATTCTGAAGAGCGCCATGGAATGAATTTATCTTCATCTTGTATAAGGTGAATATATATACCATTTTATTTGCTGTAATCCTGGCTTATACTCCTTGTCCACACAAATTTATTAGTAGTTCCTCCTCTCACTGTAAAAGAATCTGAGTTCAGAAAATAAATTATGTTTATCTTTCTCTTGTCAGACTTCACTGAATGGATCAAGAAGGAACTATATGTACCAAATGTTTCCTATAATTTTGCCTGGGACTCCAGCCTTGGTCATTGGATGGTCTGAGTCTGAAAATTAAGCAAACAATAGTTAAGCAAAATGGCTTGGCTCCACTTCATAGTAGTTACAAGCTTTCCATACCGCAATGGGTAGACCCTCCTGCCTGTTGCTAAACCCTTTCCACTCAGCTAATGCCGAATTTTGGATTCTCTTAGCAATAGCATTTAAATTCTGTAACAGCTAGTGATTGAGTCTGGCTATGTTTAATTGAATACCTACTGAATGGTGGCACAAACATGTTACATGTTTCAACATGGGGAGAATAACTGATATTGTCATTCCCCTCTGGGACTGCATTTTTTTTTTTTTTTTTTAAGTAGGCCCCATGCCCAACATGGGGCTTAAACTCATGACCTTGAGATCAAGAGTCATGTGCTCTATAGTAACTGACCAGCCAGGCACCCCTTGGACTGCAATTTTCAAAATGTGTCTATGGACACAGAGATTTCCCCAGAATCCCTCCAGGGGGTTTATGGAGCCTACAGCATTTTCAGAATAATACTAGAGATTGCTTGCTTATTTTCATTGTGTGGACATTTGCATTAATGGTACAAAAAAAAAAGTTTATGGCTTAAACTGTTGGCATCATAGTACAAATCAGGGTAGTGGAATCATTTATACTAGTAAACATTTGTCTATTTATTGTCATATGTTTAAGAAAAGAAGAAAAAAGCCCATTTTACTTTAAAATGTTCTTGATGAAACAATAAAATATTAATTTTATCAGGTTTTGAGCTTGAATACTTACTCTAAATGACAAAATGAAAAATACATATCAATCACTTCTGATGCATACATAAGCACAATGGTTGCCTCGAAACATAACTATATGTGTTTGAATTGCACACTGAATTAGCTGCTTTTTTCCATAGGACGGGATTTTTTCTTGGAAACAATGACTGAAAGACAAACTATCTATATTCAGAATTGGTTGTATAGCATATATTTCCTCAGGAACAAACAAAATGTATGTGTCTCTTTAAATAAAATGATTGACATAATTGCCAATGATAATATTTGAGTGTACAAGTGAAAATAAAAGTTTGAAAAAATTGTTATCTCCCACCACAAGATTGGCTGTTTCTCAAAATTTCAAGACTTTTCTTAAGAAAATATTGGCCATATCAATAAATTATTTTTTCATGGTTTTTTTAAAGATTTTATTTATCTATTCATGAAAGAGAGAGAGAGAGGGAGAGAGGCAGAGACACAGGCAGAGGGAGAAGCAGGCTCCATGCAGAGAGCCTGATGTGGGACACAATCCCTGGACTCCAGGATCACACCCCAGGCCAAAGGCAGGCGCTAAACTGCTGAGCCACCCAGGGATCCCCTATTTTTTCATGTTTTATAATTAAGTATGCTAGCAGTTGTAAGAGTTACAAAAATCAGTGAGCTGTTATTTTTAAATAACTACTGCATGATGTTACAAGGTTAACACCACAGGTAAAAGACCCACTCAAAGTGCAGGATGGACCAACGAGTATTGATGTAACAGCACAAAGTGCATGACATTCATTTTAGATTCCATATTGCAATTCATCTCTAAGAAACTTCACACTAATCAAGTTTGGTTTAGTATCAAAGTATCCACAATTATATAAAAAGGTTATTAAAGGACACTTTTCTTTCCCAACTGCTTATCTGTGTGAGGCCAGATATTTTTTCAATACTTAAAAAGTAAAATAAAACTCACAAAAGATTGAATAGTAAGTCTGTTATAGTAAGCTAGGCATTAAAATTTCTTCCAAAAATCTAAAATAATGCTACTATTCTTTCTAAACACTTTGGTTTTTGAAAAATAGAAATATGTAAAGCACATTTTGAAAAACAGAAGCACATAAAAACATGCCATTTATGTTAATGTGTAATGTGATTAATGTAGTTATTTTTAAATGAATAAATAGTGAATTAAATAAACAAGTAATGGATGATGGATAAATAAATAATACATTAGTTTTATTAAAAATAATAATTATTTTTAATTTAAATTTTCTATGCTAATTATGAACAGATAAAACTGATTTAAACATAAGCTCTCTTGAGCATTCATTAAATGAATCTTGAAGCAGTATTTGAGGAACACTATTCTATAAGGCAAATAAGTACAATTTGTAAAAATATAACCTTTCCTATTTTTCCTATGAATACAAAGTAATTGTGGATTTTTAAAACCAAGAAGATTCAAACAGAAAGTGATATTATGGTATTGCTACTTTTTTATCTAATATGTTAAAAGACTAAGAATGAAAAGGCTTTTGTTATTTTGTCCAAAGGTAAAGTGTTAAGGGATTCAAGGAAAGGATCATCAGATTGGCCCATTTTTGCAGAAGTATATTCTTTTAATTTAGAGAAAGTAATAATTGTGCCAAAATTCTATATCTCATACTGCTGATGATAATAAAATTGTTATAATAGCTTTGCAGAAATTCAGGATATCAAAAGAGCTTTAAAAATTTCATACCTTTGACTCAATAATCTCAGCTGTAAGATTCCATAATGATCAAATTCTGACTTGGAAGTACATCAAAATTAAGCAAATATAAAGAATAATAATTGCAAATATATTTATAACAATATCATCTACAACAGTAACATGCTGGAAACAATGTATACATCTGAGAGAATTGACAATGAAATATTCTGCAATCAGAAAAATAACATTTATCAAAATGTATGTTAACATGGAGAGACAGTATAAAAGGAGACATAGCTAAGGCAGTACTTACAGAGATATGTTTAACTTGAAATACATGTATCAGAAAACATAAAAAGGACAAAATAAATTACACATTAAACCCGAAATGTTAGAAATGAATCAAGTTGCTAAAACCAAAGGAAAAGAGACAAAAGTAAGGATCAGAGCATGATGAATGAAATAAAGAACACAGCAACAAATCCAATAGCACATCTTTACAAAATTAAGAGGTGTTACTTGGAAAAGTAAGTTAGACAAATCTCTGGTCTGGGAATAGTAATTGAGAAAAGGAGATATATCTAAGACTAAAAAATGATATTGAAAACTGCTATACACTAATAAATTTTAGAACTAGAGGAAATTTGTAACTTTATAGATATTAAATATCAAATTTAATCAAAAAATAAATGGAAAACCCATAGACTGTATTAAATACATTGAAATAATGATCAAAGACCTCTCCCGCCCCAAATTGGGTAATATCATTAATAAATGTTCACAAAATGGCATGCTTGCTAGTAAGAGTTAAATTGCTCAAGAAAATGGAAGGAAGAACTTTGGGCCTGTAATTTGAAGTTATTATTACTCAATTCAAAATCAAATGAGGAAAATACATGAAAAGAAAATTATAGGCTCAGTTAACATATTGATACACAATCAGAAATGGTAAATAAATATTTAACTGCTCAAATTATACATTGCAGTAAAAGTACATACAGACTGCTCTCAGACCACAGCGGCATAACAGAAATAGAAATAACAAAAAGATCACAGAAAAAAATCCCGAAATACATGTAGAGTAAACAACACACACACATATGTCAAAGAGGAAATCTCAAGTGAAGTTAATATTTTGAACTAAATGGAAATGAAACTTATAGAAATTTGTGGGTTTCAGGGAAAGTAGTGCTAATGGGGAAATCTTTGGTTATGTTAAAACATTTATAACATTGAATATATTAGAAAAGAAAAAATATAAGAGAAAAATCTAATATTAGTCATCTAATTTTCCATTTTAGGACACTAGAAAAAGAAAAGCCAATTTGATCCAAAGTAGGCAAACTGAAAGAAATAATAATTAGAGCAGAAACCCATGATGTTTAAAACAGGAAATCAATTGAGGAAAGCAGTGGAAACAAAAGCTGATTCTTAAAAAGATCAATAAAATCAATAAAACTCAGACTAAGAAAAAAAAAAAAGAACAAACAAGTTACTAACATCAGAAATGAAGCAGGGCGCATCACTACAGATCCCATGGAAATGAAGAGGATAATAAAGGGATACTATAAACAGCTCTGTGTCCACAAAAGTGGTCACCTAGATTAAAAGGGCCAGTTACTTGAAAGACACAGTCTGCCCAAATTCACACAAGAAGAAACAGACTAACTGAATAGGCCTTTATCTATGAAAGAAATTTAGTGAATAGTTAATAATTTTCCAAAATAGAAACCAACAGATCCAGATGGGTTCCTTGGTGAATTCCAATAAACATTTAATGAAAAAGTTATGTCAATTCTTTATAATCCCTCTCAGAGGATAGAGAGGGAAGGCTTCCTAACTCATTCAATGAGGCCAGCATTACCCTAATTCCACAATGAGTAATAGATGTTATAAGAGAAATACATATCAGTAGCTTTCATGAGCATAGATGCAAGAATCCTCAATAATATATTAACAAATTGAATTTAACAGTGTGTGAGAAGAATTATACACTACAACCAAGTGGGATCTATCCCAGGTATGCAAGGCTGGTTCAATATTCAAAGGTCAACAAGCTCAGATACATCCAGGCTAAAATTAAAAATTGCAAGTTCATATCAGTAGGTACAGAAAAAAGAATTTGACAAAATCCAACTCTGATTCATGATAAAAATTCTCATTAAACTAGGAATAAAAGGGAAGTACTTATTCATGATAAAGACTGTCTACAAAAAAACCTTACACTCAATGTCATATTTAATGGTGAAAAACTTGAAGCTTCCCCACTAAGATCAGGAACAAGAGAAGGGTGTCACCTCTCTCCACTCAAGGTGAGTCCTACCTCATGTCTCACCCATTTCTGACTCAGATGATAATTAGAAAGACTTTGGGCTTTTAGCCTTTAGGATTGATGCTGGAATGAGTTAAGACTTTGGAGGCTATCAGGATGAGTTGAATGCACTTTTTTAAGTGAGAAGAACATGAATTTTGGAAGGCCAGGAGCAGAATGTTATGGATTGAATGTGTGTATCCCCTCAAAATGCATATGTGAAGTCCTAACCCCCAGTGTGATGGTACTTGGAGATGGAGCCTTTAAGAATAATTAGGGTTTGGTGAAGTCATGAGGGTGGGGCTCTCAGGACAGGATTACAAGAAGAGACACCAAATAGCTTGTTCCTGTGATCACCCTGCCTATACACAAAGAGCACATGTGAGCCCACAGCTAGATGCAGCCACCTGTAACCCAAGAGAAGAGGTCTCAGAATGAAATCTGCTTTCCCTCAATGTCAGTCTCAGATGTCCAGCCTCCAGAGCCATGAGAAATAAATTTCTGTTGTGAAAGCCATCAAGTCTTTGGTATTTTGGTATAGCAGCCCAACCTGATTAATATATGTATGACCACGAGAGACATGCATGAACCCATGACTGGTTTCCTCTTCCAAAACAGGAGTGAGCACCAAACAAACTTGCCTGATTGCTGTGTAGTGTATTTAAGGACTTAGAGCATAAGCTATGGAACTAGATTCTCCAGAATTGATTATCTCTTTCATAATTCCATAACTATAAAAAATATTAAGGCAAGTTAAGCAAACTGTTTCTCCCATTTGTTTGGTCATCAGCAAATTGGGCATGATAATAAAATCTTCCCCATAGGGTTGCTGTAAGAATTATAGGAATTAGCAGTCATTGCAATGACTACAATGCAGTGTTGTGCTGCATAGTATGTGCTCAAGAAATGCTATCTAAGAAGAAATAGTGTCAGTTCAAATAATGTGCATTTTCTCTACTTCACTGTATTTTTCCACATTCAGCTTTTGTGATTTATATCTCTGACTTTGACTCACCTTCTTTCGCCTCCAGCCTGCAGGGTCCTCAAACCCAGCTCCTGTTCTAGAGTCCTGGAGCACCTGTAGGTCTCCACAGGAGGTGTCTGGCAGCCACAGGGTGCAATTAAGATGCAAGAACGAAAAGTGGAAAAATCTAAAAAAGAGGGGGAAATGGGACTGCCTCTAATTTTAGTTTGTCTCCTAATTAGCAAAGTAATTAAAAACACATGGGCAAGGTGGATAGCTCTATGCAATGCTGGCATTCTGAATGGCATCTTCCTGTGGGAAGAAGGAGAGATGATTGATTGATGCGCTCTCCCTTCCCGTCTTTTGTTTTGAAAGCTCTGAGTTCCTTTGGGCTTTGGCAAAGGCATTGTTTTTTTCCCATAGCAAATACACAAATCTCCTTGTCTGGCCCAAGAATTTTAGCCACAGCAGTAATGCTTCCTGCTCATTGAGTAATTTGCAACCCACAAATACATTCAAATATATAAATTTGGCTCCCACAACAGCCTAGTAAGATTGGCAGGGTATATCTTCCCCATTTTACAGATGAGGAAATCATATTCTGTTCCAAATGCCATGACTTATTTGAAAGAGGAGGTCACTGAGGGGGGCACTTGATGGGATGAGCACTGGGTGTTATCCTGTATGTTGGCAAATTGAACATCAATAAAAAATAAATTTATTATTAAAAAAAAGAGGAGGTCACATTATATTTATATAATATGAATTCCCAAACAGAGGGACACATCTGGGGAACACATGAATGAATTTGTGGGCACATGCAGGAGGCACACAGAGGTTTCAGGGCTGGTGCAGCTCAGATTTGTATGTCCAGCAGCAGGCTATATTGGCAGCTCTGCTTCTTAGGCAGCTTTGCTATCTTCAGCACTTCACTGGCTCTGTGGCTGTTGAGACCTTTGTGGAGATTTAATATAAAATTCTTACAAAGGAGATCCCTGGGTGGTGCAGCGGTTTGGCGCCTGCCTTTGGCCCAGGGCAGGATCCTGGAGACCCGGGATCGAATCCCACGTCGGGCTCCTGGTGCATGGAGCCTGCTTCTCCCTCTGCCTGTGTCTCTGCCTCTCTCTCTCATTTTCTCTGTGACTATCATAAAAAAAAAAAAAGAAAGAAAAAGAAAAAAAAATTCTTACAAAGTGTCTGAGACATAGTAAGTGCTCATTAATGCCAGCAGCTCCTTGCTCTAACTGCTTTCAGTACTCATTGCTTTTAACCAGCCACTGCAGGCATTTGCCTGGTGTAGAGCATGACTGAATGTGACAGTTTAATGTGAAAGTGTCTTGTCAGTAAAGAGAGGAATTTTGATTTATTAACTCATTGTGGCCCAACACAATGGTAGAATGTGCATACTGTCCATAACATGTAAACTACCTTATCCAAATTCAAATTAAATATTTTGGACATTGTCCTCATTTGGCATATTACATATGAAGCACCTATTAAGGGCTGGCAAGTACAATAATTTTTTCCACATATATGCTGTCATTAAAACTATGCCAGCCTGGAAAGTAGTCATCACTAGCTCTAAGTTGAGAAATATGGATATCAGGGCTCAGAGAGGATGGATGTCTTTCCCAAGAGCGAATATTCAGGAGATGGGGTTGACATTTAATTAAAACTATCTTTGCTTCTCCAGCCGATGCACACATGTACACAAACATGTAATACATGTGCGCATACACCTCCTACGTAGTGCTGCTAAATTTCAGCTCTTTGTCATCTTTAATTATTTCGGTTGTTGTCACAAAAATTATCTTAAATATTTTATTAATTTTGATCACTGGGTTTCACGCACCATTTCTTCTAAGAAGGATATATTCTTGGAACAAGTATATAAGAATATTTCAATATAGTTACATTCTGTAAAGGATGTGTGGTGGATTGGCCAGTACAGTTTCCAAAATAGCTTTAGGAAGGGCCCACCTGGATCTCTCAATCTAGATTCTGCTGAGCTTTCTTCCTATGTTCTGCTAAGTCCTCGTCTACATAACGTGATTGTATTAATGTGAGATCAGGCAAAGAAGAAGGCATCACAGTTGAGGGCTTTGTGAAGCTGGAAGGTAACAAATGAGCCCTAATAAGCTGGTCAAGGGCAGAGATAATTCAGGGAAAGAAGTAGAAGAGAGATGCTGGCCAAAAACAAGTAAGCACTGGAGGTGTCCCCTTAACTATGATGATGCTGAATGCTGTGGACATGATTTCACCTCTGCCACTTGCTGGCCGCATACTCTTAGTAAGGTTACAGAACATTTTCAGCTACAATTTTCTTATCCAAGAGAAGAATAGGGACAATGATATGCATATCATAGTGTTTTGAGGATTGTATATGCCTCATGTACCAAATCAGAGCTCAAAAAATGTTATCTGTTTTCACTGTTTTTGTATTTTATTGTTGAGGAAAATCAGAAAAGAAGATGGGAAATAACCTATGTGAATTCACAAAGCTAGGAAATGGTAGAGATTTTATCACCTGGGCGCCTAGCATCTGCCTTCACAATACCATTGTCATCTTGGCTACTTCTAGTTGCCTGGACTTAATCTTCACATTTTCGTGGTCTTGATATTGGCAATCATTGGTTTTCCCTGTTTTATTTTTTTCTGCATGCACTTAGCACCACCCGACATACTGCAAATGCTGGTTATTATCATTTTTATTTTCTTTTTCCCTAAAAGAATATTAAGTTTCATGAGGACAGGAATTTTTATCTCTTTTTAAATTGTTTTTCCCTTAGTGCCTGGCAAAATGTTAGGCAAGTAGTAGATGTCCAATAAATATTTGTTGATTGAATAATAGATATACAACTTGTACAATTTATTTATTGTAAAAAAGAAAGACAAGTTCATCTTCCTGCTTAGGAAAGCCAAGGTGAAATTTTATAGAAGAAATATAGATTAAGGAGCAAAAAGGCATTTCTGTCAAAGACTAGAGTAGGTACAAAATATGAGCCCATACATGGCTTTGGGAGTGGACAAGATGTAATTTCCATCGGAGAAAATTTGAAAGAACGAACATCAGTGAACAAAGTCACATTCTCTAAAATTTGACTTTCAAAGTGTGTATTTTTGAATAATCATAAACTGATCACCTGATAAATCTGAAACTAAAAAAAATTCCAAAGACTCTCCAAAGTTGAATGCGTAATGTGTTCTTTTCTTCCTATTAGATAAGGCTAGATGATTGACTATCAATCCATAATATTTTATGAAACAAGGGATGGTGCAGCATTTCTGGGTCCAATATTTAGTGAGAAAAGGCATTTGCTTAGGCAAGGATCTGGAGCAGAGCTGCCCTCCTCACCACGCCAGCTTTCCACCTGCACCTGGTGCCCTTTCTTCCCCTGCAGGAGCCTTGATCTGCTCATTAGACATGCAACAAAGAGCCAGCCTGTGGAGCACACATTCATATTCATAACTTGAGTCTGCTGGAATTTTTTACATTTTTCTTTCTGGGAATTTGTGGTAACAAGGACCAAATATCCAAGCAGCACAAATGGGACTGATGTGTGGGTCCTTGATTCAACCTTCTCCAATGCTACCTCCACACTGCTGTCTGGTGGTCTTTTTAGCAAGGTTATAGAATGATGTTACTTCCCTACTTAAAAAACTTTCAAAGGCCCATATCTTCTACAGAATAAAGTATGTCGGTTTTTTTTTTTTTATCTTATTATGGAAGGATCTGAGTTATCTAGCTCTCCAGATTCAAGTCATTGTTTTCTTTTTATCTCCATAAGTACCATTTAACAGATTTATTGTGGCATAATTTACATAAAACATACTACACATATATAAGATATACATTCTGATAAGTTTTCAGCTATACATATACCCCTGAAAGCATTAGAATAATCAAAATAGTAAACATACCTCCATCACTCCTAAAAATTGACTCATGCCCCTTTGTTATCACTCCCTGTACTGTCCTCATGACACTAATGAGCAACTTTATTTCACTGACATTTAGTGTATATTTTCTAGAGAGTTCAATGTCTTTAGTATTTTTTCGTTTTCCATGGTTCTTTCTCCTTGTTTTTTAGTTGATAAATGGAACTGGAAAACATACATGATTAAGACAGTTGAGTGGATGTGCATCACTGTCACTTAGGTAGGAGGTGACAAGACCCACAAAATCATCTAAAAATAAATAGTCATGGGAACTAATCAATAATAAATCCCAATATTTATTATTATTTAATAATTTCCAGAGCATTTTATGTTTATTGTCTCATTAAACTCTCATACACAGTGGTCGAATTGTTGATCTTATTTTTTAGAAATAATAAGTAAGGCCATCTCTGATTGGACTAATTTTTAGTAGAAATTACTCAAAAAATATTTGTTGAGGCTCTGTTATGTTCCAAGAGCTGAGCTACATATTTTTAAGTTGTCCTTTTACACTAAATACTCATAGAGAATTAATGAAGTCATATCAGGATTGGCATTTATTCTGTAAGTGAGATCTGTAACTAGATTCTCATAGTTTACTCAAATCACAGTTATACCAGAGTCAAGATTTGCAACCCCAGAGTTCTTAGCTTGCAATTGCATGGAGTTACCATTTCTCATCTTAGAATTCTCTCAAGTCTAGAGACTCAGAACACAATAAGGATTGGAGAATTTGAAAGATGCCAACATAAGAGAGCAGAGCTGGCAACCAAATGGATAAGTGGACATATATAAGCAGCATGTCCATGAAGATCCCCATAGACAGATGGAGTTTAGAGTCACAAAGGCCTTATGCAGGCCGGGGAGTAACCCATAATTAGAGCAAATGCAGTTCAAGGATCAAGAAAGTGTGAGAGATGATGTAAGCCCTTAGATATCACTCAGACTTGTAAAACCAGGTTTGCATTGGAACCTAGGAAAGACAGAAGGAATTACTGATACTGTTGTTACTCCCCAGTCCCATGAGGCATCAGCAATGGGGTGTCCTGTGTACACATCCTCTTTGCTGGGGTCTGTCATGGAGCTTTTCTTATGGCTCACTTTCTTCTAATTTTAAATCAGACATCCTCTTTCTGTCTTTTTTTTTTTTTTTTTTTGGCAGGAGACTAAGCAGGTTTATTAGGGCTCTGGGGCAAGGAACGCCTAAAGTCTGAGTTAAGGCAACTCAGCTGGTTCTCGTGGCTGCAGGGGCAGGCCAGGGCAGTGAGAAGGGGTAGGTCAGTACTGAAGCCAAATCTTTGCATCTCAGAGTCCCTGGCCAGAGACCTCAGGAATCAGTTCTGGGAGGGCCTAGGGATACAGATAGGTCTCTCCTGTTCCCTGGAATCTTTGAGATTTTGCCAGGATCGGGGAAATGCTCTGGGGGCAGGGAGCCCTAAATGCACAGCCTTCACCTCCTTTTGAAATAACTCTAAAATCCTCAGTCTGGCCAAATAACCAATCCCAGAGTGCTGTCTTTGAATACCCACTGCTAGAACTCATGAACCTGCATTTCAGGCCTATCTGCCAGTGGTGGTGCTGCTGCTGGTACCAAAACACTGCTGCTGAGTAGAATCCCAGGAGCTCACAGGGATGTTAGTGCTCTTAAACCCACTATCAGTAAGGCTGGGGCTGATGCCAGAGTTACTCCAACAGCACAGGGTTTCCTTATGTTGTTGTGACTGATGCCAAAGGCAAAACCAGAAGCTGGAGGGGAGAAATCCCCCTCTCTGCCTTCTGTGTTCCTCCCAGTTCCTCCCATGGGCAGAACTAGGGAAACATATTTAAAATATTCTAGCTCTTTGGAATTAAGAAAACACAGAAAGATGAAACAGAGCTGATGATCACAAACTAATCATTACAATCATTAAACAAGGCTAAATTCTTTACACCAGTGGTAACTTTTGGTATTGTTACTGTTTTAAAAAAATAATACCAGGATCTTCAGTCTTCTATACTAGGTTTCTAGAGAAAAATGCAGGATGCTGAATTAAATTTCAATTTCAGATAAACAATAAGTAGTGCTTTAGCATAAGTTTCCATGAAATATACGTCCCATGAAGTAATAGCATTACACATACATACATACATACATACAAGGTCCAAATATTGTATGAAACATTTATACCAAAAAGTCTTGATTATTTACCTGAAATTCAAGTTTAACTTAACATTCTTTATTTTAATTACTAAATCTAGCAATTCTATTCCCTAGAAACTTGTGATGATTACATGAGATAGTGTCCCCTTCGTTCATTCACTGCAATTTTAATTATCTAACTTTCTAAGACTTGCAACTCTCTCTCTCCCTCCTTCAACAGTGATATTTGGTGGCAGACTCTCCATTATTTATTAAGTACCTGTGTATGTTAGGGTTCTGGATATATCCTGGAGACATAAAATGGTTTGTGTTGTGGCTGGTGTACTCAGACACACCCCCTCTGTTTCAGAATTGAGATGTTCATTCCCCCCATCTGCTTAGAGCATTGGAAGACACTGAATGTCAGCTGAATCCTTCCTGAAAAACTGCCTGGAGTCAAAGAGATCTACATTGCCCAGGTCATGGTCCTCTTGAGAAGCTAAGAGGCTGCCCTTACCTAATGACTGGGAAATGCAAGGGTACAAAAGCCTGGCTTTTTTACCTGAAAGTAAGGTATGACTTCTCTAAAGGGGCATCTCAGCTCCAAAGCTCCGTATGGGATCAGCTGAGGCCATTGTTGTAACTGTTTTCTCGGTCAAATTCATGATCTATGGAATCATGCTTTTCTGGAACATTTCCACCTTACACTTAGGCATAAAAAACTCAGAGTCAACTTTCTGAGGGGTTCAATATATAAAAATGCTACCCTTCAGAGCATAAGCAGCCTATCTTGGTTGCAAAACAACAACAGCAACAACAATATTTTTTAATTTAAAATCTTGTTTGTTCTCTTATTTCCGACTGCTTCTTCAGCTCCTACCAGGAGCACAGTAGATGATTATTGAATGACTGAAAAAATAACTACATGACTAACTGAATTATGTCTCTATTTCTCCAATCTTTCTCTTTTAATCTTCATATGCAATTATATATGAAGTATATTTCATAGTATATTTCTTGCATCTTATTTTCTAAAATTTACTTTAACAATTACTGAATTTTAATTGATGTGTCGAACTACTTACATTTATTTATTTTTTTTTGAACCACTTACATTTAATGTGGATATCTACATGCTTGCATTCATGTCTACTACTTGACCATTTACTTTCTCTTGTTCCCTCTGATTTTAATTCCTCAGTGTTCCTTCTATTTTCTGTTGGATGATTATTAGTATTCTATTTTAATTTATCTATTGATTTTTGACGATATATTTTTATGGAAGTTTTAGTGTGACTTCTGGGGTTGACATTATGTATTTAATTTTTTAAAGTCTACCTATAATTAATATTGTACTACCTCAATAGAATAGAACATTTATTACCATATGGGTACCTTTATTCTCTCCTATTATGTTATAGTTATCATATGTATTTCATCTATATACTTTAAGAACCCTATCAGAAAAGATCATATTTTTTTTTCTTTCTAAAGCCAAATTTAGATGTTTGATATTGTTTCCTAGGATTATGATAATCTGCTCATTTTTCCCTTTAATCCTTCCCTTCACTTTTTTCCCAATCAGATAATTTCAACTGATTTTCAATGACTAACTAGAAATATCATGAAACTATTTTCTAAGACAAAGTTCAATGGTGGAATGATTAGATGAAAATCATGTGCACAGTTTGGGATATATATGTGTATATATATATGTAATTGGAGATGACTATGAGACCTCTAAATTTAGACATAATCTTAAGTATGGAAGAGAACTTAGGGCTGGGGATATAGCCGAGCACACATATGATGACATCATAAGCCATGGTAGGATGAATTTTTAATTTTTTTTAATTTTTAAAATTTTTTACTTCATTTATTTAAGTGGGCTCCACACCTAGCATAGAGCCTAATGTGGGGCTTGAATTCACAACCCTGAGAACAAGACCTGAGTTAGGATTTAGAGTTGGATGCTTAACCAATTGAGCCACCCAGGTACCCTCTCTCTCTTTTTTTTTTTTTTTTAATGAAAGGATGACATTTTAAGGAGAGAAAATGAAGTATAATGAGAAGAACCATGGGCCTAATTATCAAGGAAACCCAACATTCAAGTTAAAGTTGAAACAGAGCTTCAGGAGAAACACCAGCAGAGATTGGTGGCATGGGAGAAAAGAAAGTAGTATCCCAAAAAATGAGGAAAGGATTCACATTTGACACATGACTTACCTCTTTAGACTAGATACTTCCCCATCATTCTGGCTTCCTGGGTCAAGTTAAATTACCAAATATCATCACAATGTCTATTATGCTTGTAGATCTACTACCCCAGGTCCCCTGAATGAATATAAGTTTCCAGGATCCCTCACCTTAATAGAGATCCCTTGAATTATACCTTTTTTTCAGCTCATACAGAACTTGGAAATGTGATTCACTTTAAAATGAGGCTTTTACAGCAATGGAATATCAGAGAGCACAGTGTACTTTGAGGGCAAAAAGATTGAATATCACTGACATGTTGCTGGCGCCAGATCACTGACTCAGAAGAGTCAGATGTGCAGATCTTTCTGACTCTGTTTAGTCATGTCATGTTGGTGGTTTAAAACTGGTCATAAAAAAAAAAAAATAAAAAAATAAAAAAAAAATAAAAAAAAAACTGGTCATAGAAGTAGCATTTACCCTCATAGAAATCAGAAAATGCAACAAATCATAGCTTCTTCTTCTTCTTCTTTTTTTTTTTTTTTATAGAAAAAGCTATGGCTGATTTGTGTCCTCCCAAAATTTATTGGTTGAAGTCTTAACCCTGAATGTCATTGTATTTGGAGATAAGACTTTAAAGAGGTAATTAAATTAAAATGAGGTCACTAGGATGGACCCTAATCCAATATGACTGGTGTCCTTGTAAGACGAGGTAATTAAGGCATAGGAATATGCAGAGGAAAAATCATGTGAAGACATAGCAATAAGATTGCCATCTATAAGCTAAGGAATGAGATCTCAGAAGAAACTGACTCTGCTGACATCCTGAGCTTAGAATTCTGGCCGCCAAAATTGCGAAAAAAATATAAGTTTTTATTGTTTAATCCACCCAGGCTGTGGTACTTTTTTTTCTATGGCAGGACCATCTAACAAATACAGAGAGCAAGCTGTTAAAGATATATCAGCATATCATTGCTAAAAACCCTTCAAAGTATTAAAATGGCTCTAATAATAATAAAAAATAGCACCTAAAACTTGGAAACCAATAATTTTTAGCCTATAGTGATAGAGACTTTGTTATATGCCAGCTGCTGGGCTTGACGTATGCTATCCCGTTAATGACCATCCTGCTTGCCTTGGGACAGGGGTGGTGGGGCATGAGGTGGAATGAGGGTGGGAGTGCAGGGAAGGATCACAGACCGACATAAAAGATGGCAAAATGGGTTCTCACCCTTTCATTTTTGGTTACTTGCTGCGGCCTGGGAATATTCATTGCAATTGAAGGCTTATTTTCCTTATTGATAAAATGACATAGCTATTCCATGAGGCTGGGACCTCCTGTACCTGAGTCTGTTCAGCTTTGTTATTCTTTGTATTTCCAGGATTTCAAACAAGAGCAAACTCTCAGCAATACCTGGTATAGGCAAAAAGCATGGATAATGCTCCCCTGGAGCTTATAGATAATTAACAAACAAATAAAAATATTTATGACCACACCTTGGGAAGTAGGATGAAACAGACACATTATCCACTGAACCAGCTCTCCTTCTCCTTCATTAAGTCTAGTGTCACAAAAGTCAATCACAAAAAGGACAAGGTCATTTCTTCCATTCTACTGAGAGAGATTGCTGTCACCTTCTGCCTTCTTTCTTAGACCATGTTTGTGCACACCCATCTCCCACAGAAATCAGTTCTTGGTCGCTCACCTGGACTCTAAGAATATAGCATACATTTGCTTCATTACAACCATAACCCCTGCCTCTTGGATCACAATAGCTCTGCCAGAAGCAAATCTGTTTGCCTTTCAGCTGTACATCATTTTGCTGAATGATGCCTGCCTCAATTCACAATCTTGTACTATGTCAATTATTTCAGCAATTGCCTGGTTGGATATATTCTATACACAGATATATATACATATATATATACACACACATTCTATTTATATATATATAAATAAGAATATATATATTCTCTGCTTTTTCATTTTTCTTCAGATTTTGTATTGGTTGAATTTACTCTGAAACTAGATTCCTCCTGCTAGGCCACTAGGACTTCATCCAGAGCTTACTTTAGGCAGTTGAGTCTATAAAATTGAACTCCAGTCTTGTAAGGAATGTCATCCCCAAAAGAACTGGTATTTCTATTTTGCATCAGATGCAAAAGAATTCTGAGGACAGTTTGTCTTTTCTTATCGATTCGGGTTTAATATCGATTCTGGTTTAATACTGAGGAAAAAATACTTTTTTTCTTTATATTCTTCTGTATTTTGATTTATTTCTTTTTGGCATTACTTTATTTTTGTGGTTTTTTTTATATAAAGATTTTATTTATTTAATCATGAGAGACACAGAGAGAGGCAGAGACACAGGCAGAGGGAGAAGCAGGCTCCATGCAGGGAGCCTGACGTGGGACTCAATCCCGGGTCTCCAGGATCATGCCCTGGGCTGAAGGTGGCGCTAAACCGCTAAGCCACCTGGGCTACCCTATTTTTTGTTTTTATTTTTCTTTCACAAACATGTTTTTAATGGAATAATCTATAATCACTCTATCATCTCTCTATGTATCTATCTATCCTTTATTTTCTACCATGTGCAAAGTACTCATCTATGTCTTTACTATTAATGTGCTACCATCATTGCTTTTTTTTTTAAATAAAGCCCTGCTAGAAGTATTATATAAAAGTAATCACATGCCACACCTTGTGGCTCAGTGGTTGAGCGTCTGTCTTTGTTTGGTTCAGTTCGTGATCCTGAGGTCCTGGGATTGAGTCTCACATTGGGCTCCCCACAGGAATTCTGCTTCTCCCTCTACCTGTGTCTCTGTCTCCTCTGTGTGTCTCTCATGAATGAATAAATAAAATCTTTTTTTAAAAAAGTAATAACATGCCCATGCCACTTATGCATATAGAAAGGTATATATACCTTCTGTTACGACAATGAAGGGATTCTTTACCTATACTTCTTGGATGAGTCAAGTAAAACTTCCAGGCTTGTTATTAGGTTGTTAGTAAAATATAGACACAGAGAATAGGATCTGTAGTACAATATATTATTTTAAGGTTAATACCAAGAAAATCATGATGTAAAGGCACAAAAATTCCATTGGTGTCAAGAAGAACTGGGTTCAAATTCCAGCTTTGCCATGTAGTGATATTATCTCTCCTCAATTATATTACATTACTATTAAGGCAACTTTCCTTCCCAGTATACAGTAAGTGTCATATCTCTGAAGAATGGAAAAAAGGGGTCCAAAAGGTAATGTTATACAACCCTTCAGGGTACTACCTTTGGGATCAAGTGACCTCAGCTCTTTTTTGGTATTGTAGATGCTGCACCATGAGGAACTGCCTTTCATTTCTCTGCTCATGCAGAAAGTGCTTTCCATCTTTGCCCTGGGTCCAATTCACTCCTGCAAACCTCTTCTCCATAGTAAATCCCCCTTACTTTCCTTCAAAATTGCCTTGGCAGGTAAACTTTCCCACATCTTTTGGGAATATTGTAGCATTCTAAGACCCACTTGTGCAACACTGGAAGCTAAAAAGTTGAGGAGGCTAAATTCTAAATTCTGGTTCTTTTTCTCTGTAACACCATATGCATTGTGGCAGATTGCATTACTGGCAATACAGTACTATTATTATAACTTAGCTGTACAGTAACCCTTCAAACCAGATAGAGTCTTCTAATTGTTCCCTTCCTCTTCAAAACTATTTTATTAGTCTATGTTCTTTGCCAATTCCAATAATGACCATGAACATAAACTTTGAAATCAGCATCATAAATTTTATAAAACATCTTGATAATCTTGGTTTGTGTTGCATTGAATCCATATATAAAATTGAAGAAAGTTAACATTTTAACAATTTTGAACCTTCTATTAAAAAAACATGATATGTATTCCATGTTTTTGGAACATATTAGCTTTCAGCAATGTTATGTTGTTTTTGGCTTGATGTGTTATGCATATAGATCAATGGAATAGAGCAGAAATTTCAGAAACAGGCCAGCACATACATGGTTCATTGATTTTTGACAAAAGCACCATGTTAATTCAATAGAGGAAACAATAGTCTTTTAAATAAATGTTTCTTCAGCAATGGTATATCCACAGGAGAAAAATATTTCGACTCCTTAACTCATGACATATAGAAAAAATTGTCTTAAATGGACCGTATACCTAAAGATAAAAATATATAATTATAAAAGTTCTAGATGCAAACAGGAGGAAATCTGCAATATTATGGCAAACAATATTTTCTGGGGTAGAGCAACAAAAACATAAACTTTATAGAAGTGTTTTAATTGGATTTTATCACAGCTGAAAACTTCAGCCATTCTTAAGCCATGGTAAGGGGATAAAAGACAATCTTCAGAATGTGAGAATGTAATCTCAGTCCCCATATCTAACAAAGGGTTTGTATCCAAAAATAAGAACTCTTTCAACTCAGAAGACAAATCATCCAATTAGAAAATGGACACTTCACCAAAACATGTCCTAATGGCCAGTAATCATGGCTTATTTATGAAAAAGAATGCCTAGCATTACTGGTCATCAGGGAAATGCACATTGAAACCACAATGAAAAATCACTTTGAATCTATCAAAATGACTAAACTTTCAAAAGTTTTAAGGTTATGCTGACGATTTAGAACAACTGCAATTTGCACACACTGCTTTGCGTTAAGTAGAGTAATAGAACTGCTCTGCAAAACTGGCAATTTTCTATGAAGTTAAGCACACACTGAGCACTTGACCCTGGGATTCCACTCCTCTGTATTTCTGGACACCTTCTCTGGATCTGCGCTGAGTATCCTTCACATTTCCTTGACTCCTTAGAACTTCAGTTTTAGTGTCTGGAAGATTGTTTTTACTTGCTTTCTTCGCTCCTTTTTTTGCTGCATGTCCTAAAAACAGAAAACAGCTGCTAATGGACAAATTAACATTAGCAATTAAAAAAAAGCCAGTGGAAATGCAAATATTTTAGCAAGCTTGAGAAAATGGATTAAAACTGGCCTTATGCCACCAAAAGTGGTACACATTTCTTAATTTCCTAGGTTTCTTTGGAACAAGATGTTAAGCACTTATCTTGAGTTTTCATTTTCTGAGAGAAAGTCATATTTTCTGCTGAAGTGATTCCTCCTCCTCGTCCTCCTCATCCTCCTCCTCGTCCTCCTCCTTCTCTTCCTCCCTTCCTTAGCTTGGTACTTTCTCACTTAGCCAACTTTGACAGGTAATGGGTATGTTTATGGCCTTGATGTTGGTGACAGTCTCAGGGGTATGTACTTAGACCAAACTCATTGAGTTATATACACTAAATATGCATGGCTTTTTATATCAATCAAAACTCAATAAAGTGGTCTAATAAATAAACAATAAAAATCATTGTCTTTTAGAAATACCTATTAGAATATTTAAAGATAAAATAACACTTCTCCAATTAGCTTCAAAGTGATTTGAGGTAGGTAATGGGTGAAGATTAATGTAAAACACGGTTGGTCACTTCTTGATAATTATTGAATCTGGCTGAAGTACATGGTAATTTTCTCTACTTTCTGCATATTTAAAATTTTCTATAATTGCTGACTTTTCAGAAAAAAATCTGTATAACAATTAGGCTTTAGTGTTAAAAAAAAGAAAAAAAAGGAGAAGTCTTCATAAAGGAGAAGAAGCCTGAAATGTGGCCCTGAAGGTTGTGACCAACGAGAAGAAAAGAGAAGACTGAGGACTTCTGTGAAGACAGGGATTTGCAGAACCAGGATTTGGCAGCAAATTCAAAGCTTTCTTTTTCTCACTTGATGAGATCTTTTAGAGCAAGCGATGTGGGGAGAAAAAGCAAAGAGAAAAGAAATGTGGTTAATTAAGAAGTGATGGGAACCTTGCAAAAATAGCTGTGTCAGAAATTGGATTAAGCAACATGTCCTTGAAAAATGAGAACATATTCAGATGAGGACAGCCAGATGACAAGCCCTCAGTAGAGCAATTAAGGGAATGGGTTAATGAAGTTACAGAGTCATTTAAAGCTACTTGGGAAGTATGTGGTATAACTAGACACTGCCCAAAAAAGAGAAAATGAGAGCAAGAATGAATATCCTACACATAGTCATGAGTGTGTATATGCGCACACACACCTCCTTCCTTGGTTCTCTGCAAGATAGTGGATGCCCACACATCATATACATACTTTATATAGTCTCTGGGTTGATGATATCCCTTGATGATTAAGTTCAAAAACAGTAACAGCCATTTTTCCTTTATTGTACACATTCTCTTATATTTTTGCTTTATTGGTCAAAATTAGAAACAAATATATCCTCAACTATCACATGGAAGAATTTGAATCTTTTAAAAACAAATTTTGCTAGAATTAAGTGAGTTTTTAAATCCACCTTTTTATTTTTAAAGCAGGATTTACTGACCTCAGTATTGAATTTCCTTTCTTTACACTTCTAAAGCAGAATGTTTAACTTGAACCCCAGCATCTATATAATAAGTCACCTACCAGAATGAGACAGGATTTTCAGTTGGATAAAGGGAGGGAATGAGAGATACAGGAGGAGGCGAATGAGGGCCAAGGACAGAAGAGGAGCAGGATCCCCCCTAAGGCTGTGATCCTGGAAACAGCATAAAACTAGCAATATTCTTTTAACCTTCTTGATACCACCTCTCTGTCTATGCCTCTTGGATTAAATGTTCCATGCTAGTATATTTGAAAGAATACGGTGTTAAGCTTTTTGTCATTGTCATTATTGTTGTTGGCAATTTAGTTATTGCTTGTTATAGTAACATGATGACCCATATGGTCTGGGAGAAATGTCTCTTGCACAAATTGCACACTGCTTATGGTAACGATTTGCCTTCTCTCTTAGTTATTTTCCAAAGGCTCCCTGCAATCCTTCATTGTTATGCCTGGACCATGAGTCTCCTTTTGCTAACTAATGAGATTTGGGGAGCCCAAATATATATCTTTCTTCCCCCCACACACACCAATTGAAAGCAACTCAGGAAGAAATCAGAGATCCAATATTAGCTTTATTGTTGTGCAATGTAATTTTTCTTAGATATGAAGGGGCAGATCACTCACTGCATGGCAAAGGTGAGCATCACTTCCTTGAGCGATGTCCGGTAGAAGAGGAGAGAGAACCCAGCAGCGACTGAGCTGCAATGTCTAGCTCTTTATCCCAGTCTCACCTGGCAGAGGAATCCCACTTTTCCTTCCAGAAAGTAAAAGTTTCCTATTCTGAGTGAAAATGTGAGCAAAGTGTACAAATTCTTCCTGTAACACCAGTAACTGCCTGACTCTCCTCATCTCCTACTTCATACTCACGCAGTTTTAGACAGTTTCCAATTGCCCCAACACCTTCCTTTATGTTGCTTTTCAAATTGTTCTGGCTGTCCAGGGCACTGGTCTTTTCTGATTCACTTTGCTCAGTGGTTCTGAACCTGGTCAGAGGAAACGGAGTTTTGCACCACCTCCACATGTCAGAGAACTAATGTGGCTCACATTTATTTCTAGTCATGCTGCATGCTACATGTGCTATCATGAATTGGCAGGGGTGAGGAGTGGGCTAGGCCTAAGTGCTTTTACCATCATTGCAGTGGGGGAAATCATTCTGCCCACTGGCCCTTAAAGCTTCTGCTTAGAAGTGACAAGCTCCACTTCTGCTCAAATGTCATTGTCGGAAATAAGCAATTTGGCTATACCCAACATTGGAGAGATGACACATTCTCTCATGAGCCCAGAATGAGCTGCAACCTGGACAAAGTTGGTACACAAATCAATGAATGACAAGCTTAAGTGGCAAAGGGGAAAACATGTTCTAATACCTATTACTCCTCAGCTGATTGGCTTGAGGAGATCATACGAGCCCATAGAGGAAAGACTGAAATTGGTCCATACTAGCTCCCTTTTCTGTTCAGAACTTATCCAGTAGCAAGTGAATGAATGGATAGCTTCTCTAGCAAATTTCATTTGAGATGGTAGGGTGATGGCTAATAGAAACTTTGAGCTTAGAGTCAGAAGAAAGTCTACCTACCTACTTTGATTGCTGCTCATTAATTATAAAGGCTTATACTATAGACTGAATTGTGCCTCTCCCCAAATTCATATGTTGAAGCCCCACCTCAGTGTAATGGTATTTAGAGACATGGTCTTTGAGAGATAATTAGGTTTAGATGTGATCATGAGAATAGGGTTATCATGATGGGATTAGTGCCCTTAGAAGAAGAGGAAGAGACACCAGAAGAATTGGTCTCTCTTTCTGTTTCTCTCTCCAAGCCATTAGAGGACACAGTGTGAAGATGGTCATTCCCAAGCTAGGAAGAGCGCTCTCCCCAGAAAAATGAATCTGTCAGCTTGAACTTCCTTAATATCAGACTTCCCAGCTACCACTGACAACTATGAGAAATAAATTCTTGTTGATTAAACCACCCAGTCTTTATTATTTTGCTATGGCAGCCTAAGTTGACGGATATGGGTAGTATACATCCCTCCTCCTTCCTGAGTCTCAATCTCATCTTTTATAAGATGGACATCAGGCTCTCTTTCCCACCTGCCCTGTAGGGATTATAGGGGGGAACTAAGAAACAAATAAGATAATGTCCTAAAAACCGCTTTACAACCCATACAAAAGCTATGTAAGTAAAAAGACTGTTAACAGTGTTTCAGAGTCTCTTGTTTTGCCTCTATGAAATTTTCATTTTCCCAGGCTTGGCCATCTGCTCAGTCCATGATAACTGCTTATTAAGTAGTGCTAGTGACATTAAGGTAACATGATCAGTGACCATGTCATAGATTAAAGAGCTGCAGTGGCACCACTTGGAAGTATTCTTGCCAAGCTTTGTTTTTCAAACTGAATTAGCATCCCATGGGCACTAGAGACACAGCAGAGACTTCACAGACTGCTGGTGGACTTGGGTCAGAAGCAGCCCTACACTGACAAGCCTTTGTGACCTTGGCTAAATCATTTAGCCTTTCTGAACTTGGGTGCTAAAAGCTGCTAATTGTATTATAAAGAACTCTTTTCTTACAAGTCTGATGTGAAAAAAAAAAAAAGTTCCTCCAATTTCCTAGCAATTCATTTATTTCATGATGAGGATCAGGAACAACGTTCTACTGGGAGGAAGGGCAGGTGCCAGCAGTGGCCCATGCCCTCGGGAGAGCTCTGCAGCCAATCAATGTCAGTAGACTCCTATCCAAGGTAGGACTTTGCTACTTTCTGTAGCATTATTCAATAACCTCATTTATCAAGTATTATTAACTATTTTGGGTCCTGGGGATGCAATATACAAAGTAGACAGAATTCTTGTTCTCACAAGAAGCAATCAGAGACCAAAGATATATATCAAATATTCTGTACAATCAGATGTAATATGTACTACAGAGGAAAATAAAGCCAGATAAAGTGATGATGGAAAAGAACACCAATGATTTGTGAGAAGGAAACTTGCTGAATCTGAAGTAAAAGCATTCTAAGAAAGTAAAAACCTATGCAAAAGCTATGACAGAAAAGAATGTGTGCTAATAAAGAAAAGCAAGAAAACTGGTGTGGTTGAAGCAGAATGTGGGGGGGGGGTATTTTGCTAGGAAAAACACAGTGAAGGCAATCAAATTAAAATTCTTTAGCCTTGAACAGATTATTATACATTGTAAATATACTTCTACTGAATCTTGTGTGGCTGAGGCTTCATCATAATATTGTAAAACACTCTGCGGAAAGCACATTCCACCCTGAAATTATAAGAAATCTTTGAAAAAGTAAGAAATGAGCTGAACATACACCCTGGTTCCAGTTCCATTCTTTTTTGATGAAATAACCCACCAACTACTCTTCTGCTCCCACCACTTAAAGTCTCTGAAACACATGGTCAGAGTCATGTACATTCTCTAAATTAACCCAAACATCTGCCCTTAACTGCTTAATGAGATAATAGACAAAAAATTCTAGAAGGGTACCAAGGACATTGATGTTAGCCACTGTTATTATTTTCCTATTGCCATTGTGAGTTGGTCAAAACATAAATAAATGGAATCTGTAAGATCCCTGCTTTGGGTATCTCTCCCTAAAGAGCTAAGTAAAGAGTCGACTAAATGTGTACTTCTTCTTGGTGATGCATGGCCATACAAAAGGAAAGAGACATTCATGAATCACTTACGATTATATTTGTATGAACTCCAAAAAAGGAATATGAACTCCAAAAAAGTACTTTTTATTTATGATGCCTCAATATTTTTCTCTGTATTTGAGCAAATCTGCTTGTTGAGAGTGAAAAGTGAATGAGGATGATGGTGGAGGTGGGGGTACTGGTTAATAGATAGAGATCTGATATGGATGTGGATGTAGATACAGCTATCACGATTATTAGCTTTCTTATATAATTGATTTTTTATCTAATTATAAATTTATATTTCACTTCTAGCAACATCATTTTCTAAAAAAGAAATATTCTACTAATGCCTGAATTTTCACTATCAATATGTGTTTTTGATGTATTTGACAGTATGTTTCATGCACAGGAAGAAGATTGAAAGGTTATTTTGGCCTTAGAAAATTAATGCATTAACATTATAAAATTGAAATCCTGTTCTCGTGCTTTCTAATTCGTAAATCATCTTATTTTCTATTTATAAATCCAGAAAATATTAGCAAAACTTTTAAGTCAACCATTGCAATTTAAAGTCCATTACACGTTTTCAACTTTATTTATAAATCTAATGTGTTCATTTTTATTTTTAAGTACTTTCATTCTCCAATAAGCTAAGCTTCCCAACCACTTAAGCAACTCCTATAAATCTAATAACTCAAAATTATGAGATATTCTAACACTTTTCATAGATGTGTAAAATTTTCTCAGACTAGTCAACTTAGAATGACAAGCAAAATCAAATTTTCAGTTCCACATTTTAAACTGGAATCAATTTAATCTGTTAGATACTCTACACTGTCAAATTATACTTTAATATGCCAAATTCTCATAAGTTTTAAGTGATTAAAATGTCAAATAAGCTCAGGTTATTTCCAAACTTAACATGAAAATATGAACACCATGAGTTATAATTTGCTTCCTCATGTTCAGAACTAAGTCTGTCATTTCCTGTAGTGTAAGTCCTCACTCATGCATCAGTTCATTCATTCGTGCAACCTGCAATGCCTACTATGTGTCAGGCACCATTTGAGAGGCTGCACCTAAAAGAGTGGAAAAAATAAAAAGATCAATGTCCTCAACTCATGAAACATAAATGCTATGGGAGTGCCAGGGCAGAGAGAATAATAAACACATAATTAAATTCCGTGATATTTCAGAAGATTGTCATGGAGAAAAGGTTCTTGGATAGGGAGATCCTGAGTTAGTTACTAGGTTGACACCTGAACAGCATAGTCAGCAAAAGACTCCTGGAAAAGATAGCAACTGGAAAAAGACCTGGAAAAAAGTAAGAGACTTACCTTGTGGAATCCAGGCAGAGGGAGGAGCAACTGCAAAGGCCCTGAGAAGGGAACGTGACTGACATATTAGAGGAGGAGCCTAAGGCCAGCATGACTGGAGCAAGGGAGGCAAGAGAAAGAGAGAGAGCATAGCTCAGATAGGAAAAGGGGTCCAGGCTGTGGGAACCCACCTGGTCACTTACTCTAAATGAGAAGGAAACTCAGGGCAGTGCACTCTGGATAGGAATGTCATGATGTGACATGAATGAATGAAACATTTAGCAGGATGAGTCCAGCTGCTGTACTGAGATAAGATACTCGTATGGGGTGGGAAGTGCAAGAATAAATACAAGGAAACAGTGGAGGCCCATGGCAATGTTCCAGGTGAATAGCAATGGTCGTTTTGACCAGGGTGGAAAGGAGAGGTGGTGAGAGGTAATCAGATTCTAGCTTTTTGGAAAGAGACCCAAAGAATTTGCTGATAGATGAGAGGTGAACGTAAAGCATGACCTCAAGATACTTGGAAGAGAAAGACGGCAGTGTATGTTTGGAGTGTGTTGAGTTTGGGAACTCTATTAAACATCATGTACAGATCCCGAGTGAGATCTGTAAGCCTGGACAAAGTGTTTCTGTATGAAGTAGATTTGGGATTGCCTACTTACCAAGTGAATCGAAATGACATTAGCCAACAAGTCTCAGAGATGTGGAGCATCAGGTAGTAGGAGGATTTTTTTTTTTCTCATTCTCTTCCAGTGGAGGAATATAGAAAAGATCTCTAAGGCCCTGTTCTTCAAATGGAGTATTTCAGCCCACATCCCATGGATTCAACTTATGCCTAAATTAATTATTGTCAGTGTTTTTTAAAACCATTTAATAGGACATGGTTTTTATTGTCTGATGCTGTTCTGAAATCTTCACATTCTTCCCATTCTTCCCCTCTGACAGAGCCACTATTGTCATGGATATTTAAATGAATTTGGTTGGATCTTATTTCTACCTCATTGAACTTTCTGGAGTGAAGGTCCCACCTCTAAAGTAGTTCAACCAAAAATCTCTTTATCAGACTTTCCTTTGGTTTTGTTTTTTGGGGTCTTTTGTTGTTGTTGTTTTGTTTTTTATTTTGGAGATAAGCTCTGTCCACTCCAAGCTTTGAAGTTGAAATATTGTGGGCAGGGCTAATACATTAAGATCAACCACAATTTGTTCTTGATCTGAAAGAGCTCTGCTGGAGAGAAATATCTTTTGGCTTTCCAAAAATTTAACAAAGATTTCCATTTGAATAAGCAGAGTGTTCAGAGATCAACTTTGCCCCCCCCCAATTGTGGGGCTGTTGACCCTTTTAAAAGGGTAACAATTTTTTCCATACATATAACAATAAGAATATGCATTCATCATCTCTCAGAACTCAGTTACAAGTTACCAACCACCTCCACCATGATCCACATTCCCAAAAAGGAGAAAAGTGCTTTCTGAGGATTCCAACTGGTGTTCCGTAAATTCACATATGACAGCTTGTGCATTTCACTGGCAACAACCGCTCCCTCCCTAAGTTCCCCATAAGGCCATTTCCTCTACAGGTTTAATAAATGCTTGGTGATTTGGAGAGAATGGACTAGTTAACTGTTATAAGGGGCTACTGGAAGCTGGAGCTAAAATCTGAGCAGAGGAGGAAAGAGGAAATTTTTTTTTTTTTTCAATTTTTTTTTTATTTATTTATGATAGTCACACAGAGAGAGAGAGAGAGAGGCAGAGACAAAGGCAGAGGGAGAAGCAGGCTCCATGCACCGGGAGCCCGACGTGGGATTCGATCCCGGGTCTCCAGGATCGTGCCCTGGGCCAAAGGCAGGCGCTAAACCGCTGCGCCACTCAGGGATCCCGGAAAGAGGAAAT
Source organism: Canis aureus (assembly GCF_053574225.1). NCBI lineage: Eukaryota > Metazoa > Chordata > Mammalia > Carnivora > Canidae > Canis > Canis aureus. The sequence continues at coordinate 35,284,213 of NC_135624.1, read as the reverse complement.
TTTAAGCACAAGACTGCCATCTAGAATCACAATCAGAGGGCCTGAATTCCTCAAAGAAATTCAAATTCATTAAGAAGAGTGAACTGGCATTTAGTATCATTTACATAAGAAAATAGAGACAGGTTCAACCAATGTGCCTGTTAAATACAAATCTAGTATAAAATGGCTGAATGATGAGGTTTAGCACTGAAATGAGTACATTTTCAACCACTTGGAAAACTTCTGAGGGTTCCAAATAATGAAGGTTTTCTGTAGAATAATACATTATTATATCTATAAGGAAATGTCAAATCCATTTTCTTTTAGTGGAAACAGGTTCAAGAAGGTTAGATGATTTTTTCAATATTACACAGCAGGTTAATGTCAGATCTTGATTAAAACTAAAACCAAAATATCCAGGATGGAGTTTTATTCAATTCACATTTTGAATGAAGATTTAATTTTCTATTTCTTTTTTTTTTTATTTTTACCACACACTAATTGTGCTGTAATTCCTTAAAAGTAACTGAAAATGAGATTTACCATTTCCCTCAATTACTCCATAAAATGCTTTATTTCCATTTGTTCAGGATCATCTGGATGTAGTTTTATGTTTCAAGGATCACGTGACCTTAAGCCAATTTTGGACTTGGCTATTTTTGCCACATCTTTAGTGTTCTGTAATTAACTAGATTGCATTATTTTCACTTTTCTTGAGGCCTAATTTTAAAAATCTCGCTGCATTTCTTCATTAAGTAAGTCTGTCTTCTAACTGGCTGGTTTTGCTATGTATTTTTAAATTTCTCTTTTCTCAAATGAAAAGCTTACTCCTTGACCACAATATTCCATCTTCAAAGCTTGGAGTGGACAGAACTTATCTCCAAAATCAAAACCAAAGCAAACAACCCACCATTATTTCTTTTAATGATGCACTATATGTCTTAATGGATGTGTATTTTGTTTCATTTACAGTCTCACTTTTTTATTCTTAGTATAAACTTTTCTAACCTACAGATAAATTAAGGTATTCAATAAATCAGAAAAAAAAAGAATTTAGTAGTATACAAAATTCTCATGTTCTAATTTCTGCATCAAGAATTTCTTTTCATTTAGATATCTAGTTTGCTAGTAGAATATTTAATAATTATAAATCTAGCATTTTCCCAAATACTTTATTTTGGGAGGCATCTTTCTAGAACATTTTTCTATTCAATCTGACAATAACCTATTGTAATAAACATCATTTGTATAACCAGAAAGTTCAAGCACCACTCACTAAGGGGCAGCACTAAATGTTAAACATATTTCTCATTTCTTCTTCTTCCAAAATGTTCCATAGTTCTACATGTGGAATGGTGGTAATATCCATCTCAAGTGTTTTCAGAAGGCTGTAATGATGATCATGAATCAACAGAGAAAGCATTTTTAGTGAACATCATCTAACTACTGAAAGTCAGTTGCTTGATATGACTTTTTTTTTCTCATTTCAAACATTTGTGATGTAAGTATTCCAGAAATATATTAAGCAGTTCAGAGTATTTTTTGTTTAAATATTTTATTTACTTATTTGAGAAAGAGAGAGCACAAGGAAGGTCAGTGGAGGACAGAGGGAGAAGCAGGCTCCCCACTGAGCAGGAAGCCCTATGCAGAGCTCAATCCCAGGAGTCTGCGATCATGACTTAAATTTTGCTTAAATGATGGAGCCACCCAGGAAGTTACGAGTATTTTTAATAAACTGACTGCACATCTTATAATCTTCTCATGATACCCCAGTATCACCACCATGCAGGGGAATATCAGATCATTATGTCTCACCCATGTATCACCCTGTGCTTCCTGTCATGTGAAAGTTCTCCAGAGATCAGCTGAATTTCCACTCTATACCTGTGTGAGCTTTAATGTTCTACTGAAATGTATGCAGATGTGGTGTTTCCTCCTTCTGCTGGGTTGCCATTCCATGTGACTGTCTTCTCTCCACATTACACCTTTTCATTCTTCCTACCACAAATTGCAATACAGTGCCTAGAGTTGTGGGTGGTAACAGTGCAGGAGCTGTTAAGGGCTAGGTTCTCAGCATAATGAAGTTGGTATTTTTGCATTGGTTTATGTGGAGCAGAGGATTACAGGTCTTAGAGTCATTCCCACCACATTAATACATACTAGAGCAGAGGAAAATTCTTTTATTTTTTACCTTCTCCTGTGGTAAGCAAGCATGTTGTGGTAACATTCATGGATTCTAGGATCTTCCAGTTCTACAAAGAAATTCTTATAATTATCAGCTTCTTTTCATCCCTTTTCCTATAGAAGAGGCATGTTTCTGTGTTATACCAGGATCTAATTTCCAGATTTTGTGATACAGAATTTGATTTGGGGCAAGTTAAATATTTTGTTTTAGTTGTTATTTGTACATTTGTATGTTTTGTCTTTCTTTCCCATGAGTACAGACACTCACCTGTTTTGCTCATTTTTCTATTCCCTGTGCCTAGAGCGTGCCTAGTATATACTAAGCATTTAATAAGGAATATTTTTCAATTTTATTTATATCAGCAATTACATTTATGTTGTTTCCTAGCCATGAATAGGGAGAAAAATGATTTGCCCAGAGAAGGAAAATGAGAGCAAAAAGACCTATTATTTATTTTGTGCCTTTATATTTCAGGCACTGTATTAAACATATTATATTTATCTATAATGTGTAATTTAATTCTTGTAACTCCCCAATGGAGAAATCATATATTAATTTAGCTATGTTAGGTAAGTACTCCAAACTTTTATAGATTGTAAATGGCAAAGTCAGAGTATAAAATCATTTTTCATGATGTGTAAAGGTTTTTAATACTGAGTTTCTAGTTTGATCAACATTATAACCCTACAATAACATAGATCAGTTTTCTAAAAAAGAAACTGAGACCAGGAGAGGAGAAATAAGCTCCCCAAAGTTAAATAGTTGGTGTGTAATTTAACATTCACTCTTAATAAAGACCATTAATGATAAGCTGGAATCCTATTCTTCAGACTGTGCCAAACCATCGGCAGAAGCAGCATTTGGTAGCTTATTGGATATACCATGTCTGAGCCCCTACTCCAGGAAAACTAGAATTTTCCTAGTAATTTGTCTTTCAAGAACCAAATGAGATACCTGGATGGTGGTGGATCTAATGGAAGACAACAAGCAACTGTACAGGCCAAAGCCAGGCCACCCCAAAGTGTGCCACCTTGGCATATTGATGATTCTGAATTAAAAGTTACTTAAGAAATGAAACAACCAGTATAAAAAGAACACTCTGATCCAACTTTGTCTCCAGAAAACAGGAAATAAATCTACCATTGAAAGGTACCCTCTTCTGTACCTGAAAGTAAGGAGACATTCTTATCACCAGAATTGGTCTGGGATATTAAATAAGTAAAAGTACAAGTATTGTTTATATAGCCTTTTTGGCTCTGGATTTAATATCCCAGACCAAATTCTTTATAGAATTCCTTACTACTTGAAGCTCCCAAACAACTGAATTGTTTTACCAATCCCTCACAGGTTTGTTTTTATCTTTGTCTAAAAAGTATAAAAACTGCCTGCCTTGGTCATTTCTGAGTCTCAATTTCATTATTGGGCCTCCTTGTGTATGTAATTAAACTTTGGGACTTTTTCTCCTGTTAATTTGCCTCATGTAAATTTAATTCCTAGACAAGATAGAAGAATCTTAAAGGATAGAGGAAAATTTTCCCCACCACTCTCCCCAACATAGATTATATATGACAAGAATCCCCACTTAACAGACCTGTCCTAAGCCAATCCTCTACAATCAGTTGTGCTAATTCCTTAGAGCATTATTAATCTAAATTTAAGAGGCCCAATGAAAGGATTCAACACATTAAAATTTAAGGTTGGAAAATTTTGGCATACAGCTTCAGGATAAGACACAATATGTCACAGGAATTGTAATTTCTTTGACTTCTTCTCCATCTAAAATGAGATAAAAGGCCGATGGAAGGTACTGTTGGCACTCTATTAATGGATGCTGATAAAAGTCTTGCTTTGGACAAAAGAAAGCTGCTGAAGAAGGCATAACACAATAACACCTCACAGATGGCTCCTAGAACAAGCAAGGTGGGATGGAGAGGGTTTGGTGATTAAGACACAACACTATGGAAATTTTAGCAGCTGAATCTGTTCTGTTCCTCATGTAGACACAGTATGAGAGTAATTATTCATATGTAAATTGTGTGATTTTCCTCCTATTGTTAAAAAAATGGTCTTATTCACTATAAATAAAAAATTCAAACAAATAAATCCAACTAAACATTATTCTGTAAATTCTCTTAAATTTTCTCCTCTCTCTCTTTTTGCTTTTTGTTGTTGTTGTTGTTTTCTGTTTTTAATGGCACTCTCCTTTTAGATGTGACTTTGTGAATAAAAAAGCATGTAACATCTGGAACTGCTTAAAATCAATTTCTTTTCTCCTTTATTTTTCTGTTCTATAACTAAAAATGGACTTTCCAATTTGCATCATGCTTTTTCCCCCCTTCTTTTCCTTTATAAAATAAATAAATAAATGCCATCTGGTCTAACAGCTCAGTTGCCAATTATCAGCCTGAGGCAATCCAAAACTGCCAGATAGTCAACGCAGAAAATATGGTTTCAAGAAGAAATGCTAACAGAGCCCTAGCTGTAGAATGGCTTGGCACACTGCCAAATTACCACCCCATGCAAATACTTTCTTATCTCCTAGGGACTTGCAAAAAAAATCCTTGCAATCTGTGTTATGGTGTCTTAGCACCTTGACTTATCTTAATGAAGATGTCTTAAAGACTCAACTGTTTCATAGTTAATGAAACATATTGACATCTCAGAAAATCAGATCAGCACTCTTCCATTGGAGCTGTAGAATTTGGAAGTAAATGAATTTTCAACTTGTTCATTTTATGGGATCACAGTTCCTTTTTGGCTATGGCCAGTGAAGAACAGCAGCTCTTTCCTGTTGTACCTGGTTCAACTAAGTTCTACTGGGTCTATACATAGTAGTTATTCACTTTTAGTCAGTCTCAACTGAAATTAATCATTTGGCCTACTTGACTTCAATACTAATTTTGTTGTTTATTTAAGTTACAACATTGGAAGGTTTAGAGTCACTTCTCTTTATTCTGTATACGCAAAGCCAAAAAGTCCTGAAAATTTCACTCCCAGTACTGGCCCTACTCATTTCCATATCTGCTGCCACTAAACAGATCCCAGTTATTAATATTCCTTACCTGATTTCCATTCTAAACCTTCTTTTGTAACTTGTTCTAACTCCATAGCCATTGTGGACTTCTGAAAATATAAATCATACCACATTACTCTTCTACTTAAAATGAAGCAATATCTTTCTGTTTTACGTAAGAATAAAATCCAAAATCCTTAAAAAATAAGCTAAAGTTTTTCTATGAACTGATCTTACCATCTCTTAGACCATCTTGGTCCTTTAACTATTTCTTTTCACAAACTAATCTGTTAGATCTGTAAGAGCAAATACCATGTCTACTTTGTTGAACATTCTTAACTCAGCACCTAGCAGTGGATGGCATACAGTAGTCACTCAACAAATATTCTTTGGATTAATTCAAATTGAATCTTAGTTCTTACTATCTTTGTAATGTTAAATAGAAATTCTAATAATTCTTAGCCTAAATTTCCTTATTTTTAAGATGAGACAGCTAATTACTTCTGAGTTTTGTTGGGAGGAGTAAAGGAGAATATGCTTGTAAATCTCAGTTGGATCCACAAAATAAAACGTGTTGCATGTGCACAAGTACATGTAAGAAACCTAGACTGGCATGGTGTAGAAAACTTCTTCAGGAGCCTAGATTTGTATTTGTCCAATAAATCTCTCTTTTGTTACTCAACACACACATGCCCATCATTTTCTGCTTCTCTGTATCCCATCACTCACCTAGTCAATGCAAACCTTGGCTCCCAATCTCACTTTAATATATGATCTATTAGAGGTTTGTCATCTGAGTTTTATCTTTCTTTCAAGATGTTCCTTCAAATTACATCTTCTAGCTTCATTTACATAACCAATATTTCCCAGTTTACACTTGTGGTCCTCTGTGTGCTCTATCTTCCCTCTACTCTAACAGGTATCACACCATACATGTACACTATTTTCCAAAGAAACCATCTACTTTATTCATCCAGCCCAGTATCTGCTGCATGATTCCTAAATAAGTATGTGTGAAAAAATAAAACCACAAGTTTGAGGTATTCTAAACAACTTTGAGGTATTTGTCCCAGAATACTTATGTGGGATATTCCAGTCCTGACTGAGCCAGTCTTTGTCACACTTGATAAGTGATATATTTGAATGGTAACCAAACAAAACTTTTACATTGAAATATTAGTATTGTATTTGCTCTTCTTGCAACTTTAAAAAGGGGGACATGGGACTTAGGTAACTTCCTAGGGTATCATTTCTTTATCTGAGTAATAAAGGTAATAGTAGCCACCACATAAAATTGTGTGGTTAAACACTTTTACAGTACTTATCAGAGAAATGTCCATTAATTTTCTTCTTTCTATCTCTTCTTACATTAGAATGTGAAGAGAGGATCTTACAAACATTTACAAAATATGCCTAAAACATTTTAGGTGGACCCATCAATATGCACATGTTCATTTTATTACAGAATGAGGTTGGGGTACCCTTCTCCCTTGAAATGCTGAAGCTTCCCATCTTACACTGTGCATTCAGGTAGAGATGAAGGATGGTAGAAAGTCCTTCCTGCCACTCATGGAGAATTGCTTTGAGCCATCAGGCATGAGGCTCAATTATCCTTACTATCTTACTTTGCATAGATAAAAATGTTGTGATTGCTCATGAAATTAAATAGCATCCTTTTCAATCTGTTGACATTGATTGGCTTGATGACTTAAAATAATTTAAAGAATAAAATGGAAATATGAAAGAACTGAATACATTCCAAACAGTGTTTTTTATAGCCAAGAGGGTATTTTCACACTCCAGGTGTATAGATGAGCATTTTGTACACAGCAAGGCAGGAAAGAAAATGATAATTATAGTTAAAGGACTTGTATTAGATTTGTTAAATTATTTCATTATTATAAATATTATGACTTTTTTTATCCCATTTCACAACTAACCAAAACCTAAATTTTTTGTTGCTACAGGCAATAATCTTGCTATCTATTATTTACCGGGGTATTGTTGACTTCCTGAATATAATTCCTTCCTTGAAACAACTATACAAATCACAGAATAGCTCATTCATTAAGATGTAACTGGAGAGAACATCTGCTAGAATTACGGAAATTTTGAGTGAAAAAAATAGGTGATGCATTATTTGTGTTCAGTTTTCATGTCCATATTGCAACTTGAACTAACAAGCTATTATTATTTGAATACATTTCATAGACCTTCTTAACTGATGAGAAGAACATGAATTCAGTAATTCATTTACTCAAAACATTTTTATGTACCTACTATGTGCTAAACACAGACTGAAGATACAGAGATGAAAACATCATTTTCTTAGCAACAATCATGATGTTTACTCCAGTATATCACATATCAATATGTAAATTGATAATAGTAAAATGTGATAGTTTCTGTGGTAGAAACATTATGTAAGAACACTGAAATGTCCGGACACCTGAATGGCTCAGCTGTTGAGCTTCTGCCTTCAGCTCAGGTCATGATCCCCAGGGTCCTGGGATGGAGTCCCGCATCAGGCTCCCTGCATGGAGCCTGCGTCTCCCTCTGCCCGTGTCTCTGCCTCCCTCTCTCTGTGTCTCTCATGAATAAATAAATAAAATATTTAAAAGAAAACACTAAAATGTCATCAACATAGGTGAGCAGCCCAGATATCTTGGGGCAGTGGGACATTGAGGAAGAGGAGGTTTTATTTATTTTTATTAAAAAAATTATTTATTTATTCATGAGAGACACAGAGAGAGGCAGACACAGACACAGGCGGAGGGAAAAGCAGGCCCCCTATGGGGAGCCCAATGCAGGACTCATCATGACCTGAGCCAAAGGCAAACACTCAACCACTGAGTCACCCAGGCGCCCAAAGAAGAGGAGATTTTAGAAAGAAGTATTTGAATCTCGATAAATAATTAGAAATATCAGGGCTGATCATGAGAAAGTAATGGGAAAATCAAAGCATATTTTAAGCAAGATGAAGAATAATTTGGAAGACTAAATGTATGAATAGGCTCTTTTTAGGGAATTTTAAATCTTTTCTTTTTTTAAAATCTTTTATTCTGATTAGAATTATATGTGTGAAATAGAGAGTGGTAGAGGATGCTTCTTGGTGTAATAAAGATCAATTATAAATTATGAAGGGCTTCCCATATTAAGATGGGAGTTGGAATTTTTTTTTCTAGAAAGTTATAGGGAGTCATTGAAGGATTTTCAACAGAGATGAGATGGAATTGGATATTTGTTTGAAATTATTAGTTTGACAAATGTGAGGAGGGAGAACTGGGGAGATCCAGGTGAGATGCAGAAACCAGATGGAGATGATACTATAGCAACTCAAGTGAGAAATGGTAAGTCTTTCAATAGAGGGATCAATGTGTTAAGGAAATAGACTCTACGTGGTCTGAACATTCATCAAATGTTGTGGTATTTGTCAAGGCTTGGAATTGGACAGGTAGATGAATGATTCTACCCTTGTGAAATATAATAAGAGAGGAGTTTGGATCACTAAGATGAGATCACAGATTTTATCTAAGGAGTGTTCTACGGTATTAATTTTAGTTGCATATGAATTTCTTTAAAGCAAATCATGCTGTATCTTATCTACTTATGAAATCATTGGGTTCTAAATTACTGGTGTTTTGCCTTTGTTATATTAAAGAATTAGAGATTTAAAGGGAAATTTACCATCATATTCCATCAGTGTCATCTTACAGAGAAGCAAAACAGGGCTCAAGGAGAAAAAATATATCCGGTTTCCAAAATTCCTACAAGTGACCAAACTGATTACTTGACCAAATTATCTACAAATCCAGGGTCAATTAAGGGTCAAACAATCCTATTCCTGATTCTTTACCTGATTCTTTCTTTACCTCTGTCCTGACACCATGAAACAGAGTCTTCTTCAAGTGCTACCTCAGGCCTTGAATCAATTTTGAAGAAAGCCAGAAAAATCCCAAACATATGTTATATGTGGTTTCTAGTTCAAAATATGTTAATAGAGAGAAGACAACATGTCTAAGTGTACCCCAAAACACCACTGGGATTTGCTCTTTGCTGTGACCTACAGTATTGCTTTTCAGAGACAACCCTTGCTTCTCTAGATTTCAGCCACAGGATGCTGCTTACAGCATGTTCAAGATGTAGGCTGTGAGGTTGAAAGGGTAGGAGTTGAACTCCCCAGGAGTGATCTTGGGCAAGGTCAGTACAAGGTTTTCTACTTCCCTAAGCCTCAGACTCCTTCCCTGTAGAATAGGAATCATCAAGGCGCACATCTCTCAGGAAGTTCAATTAAGACAACATACGTGAAATGGCATGGGCTTTGGCCCATGTAAATCCACTATTCTCTCACCATAACACTTACCAATTATTTAATCACCTTTCATAATATTTGGTTGTTGTTATTAAACCCTCAAGTTTGAGTTAATCCTCTTTCTGTGTGGCCTTGTGTTCTCTATGTACCTGTGATATTGTGTTTTATAGTAAGAAATATGTATCTGGTCTTCATCTCCATTTCTGGCACAGAGCTCCCAAAACCCTTGGAATTTCCTAAATTATGAAAAACATAAAGATTTTTTTTGTTATTTTAATGAGATGACTTTTATACCAGACCCATGGATGAGGATTAGTTGCTAGAGCTACCAATCTTGGGATTAGAGGGTTGAAACTTTAATTCTCACCCCCTGATCTCCCCAGGAGGGGAGAGAGGTTTGAGGTTGAATCATTCACCAACAACCAATGATTTAATCTATCATGCCTATGTAATGAAACTTCCATAAAAGCCAAGAAAGAGAGTTTGGAGAGCTTGCAGTGCAGTGAACATGTGGAGATTTGGGCAGAAAGGCACATTCTAAGAAGTCGTGGAAACTCTGAGCCCCTTCTCATATACCTTGTTCTATGCACCTCTTCCATTTGACTTCTCCTGCATTATACCCTTTTGCAATAAACTGATGATATAGTAAGTAAGATGTTTCTCTGAGTACTGTAAGCTGCTCTAGCAAATTAATCAAACATGAGGAGGAAGTCTTGGATATCTCTGACTTATAGCCTGTTGGTCAGAAGTACAGTTAATAACCTAGACTTGCAACTGGTGTCTGAAGTGCAAAGAAGGGTCATTGGAACCCCCAATCTATAGTTGGTCATTCAAAAGCACAGGTGATAACAGATTGGTGTCTGAAATGGAGGAGGGCAGTCTTATAAGACTCAACCCTTGACCTGTGGAATATGATGCTATCTCCATGTAGATAGTGTCTGAATTAGAACTCTAGAACATTCATTTGGCATTCAAGAATTGCTTGGTGGTATAAGGGTAACCTCTCCCACATTAAAATTAGGTCCACAAGCCTCCAGAACAAGTTTATCATGGTACCTATAACACTTTATTGTAGATATTGGTTGGTAATGGTTTCAGACTAGGGGTCTAGTAGTTGAACTGTGTTGAGTTCCCTAATGGCCACTGGTACCATTTATCTTATTTCCCAAAAATGATCCCTAAGCTCTTTTTACCCTGGTTTTCATCTCTGAGATCATCTTCTCTGTTCAGACACCACTTTCCAGGTCTGATGTCTGGATTTTCATGTATGTGTCAAGGCCATGAAACCCCACTGGTATCTGTCATCACTGAGGTCATGCCAGTTCTCAGTGAGTTCAGGCACAGGAAGGTGCCACACCAGGGTGGGCCACATCATCATTACAACCATAGCCCACCTACAGTCACTCCCACACTACTGTGCTTCCTCCATCAGAGATTTCCTGAGCTGTGTTTTAACTCTAGACCCCCTGTTTCCACTCTCATTGTTATAATCAGCCACAGCAACCTCAGAATTTTCTGAACCCCTTGGAGAGCTTTGTCTTCTTCCAGAAACGTCTGAATGTCAAAGGCATGGGCTTTGGAACCAGGCACATGATACAGGTTCAAATCCCTACTCAGCTCAAATGACAGATATTGACTGGGAATTTCCCATGGTTAAAATGCTTAATCACTCTCTCTCTCTCTCTCTCTCTCAAATAAATAAGTAAATAAGTAAATAAGTAAATAAGTAAATAAATAAATAAATAAAATATTTTTAAAAATAAAATAAAATGCTAAGTCACTCTGAGCCTCAGTTCCTCCTACCTAATAATGGGGAAAATCATGCTATCTCATAAAGTTATAGCGAATGCAAGATGTGAAGATCTAAGTATCGTGCATGTATTTATCTCCATTTGAAGGGCTGCAAACCTGGTTCAAACCACCATCATTGCAACGCTGGGCTTCTGCAATGGAATCCTAACTAGTATCTCTGGCCAGAACAATTTAAAACTCTAAATCAGGCTCCCCCTCTTTAAACCCTCCACTGTCTTTCAATTCCACTTAGGATTAAAAAAAACAAAACAAAACAAAACAAAAAAAAAACAATAACAACAAACACTCACTGAGACAAGGCTCCTTCTTCTTGCCTCAACTCCAACCTTCTTTCTGAGACTTCCTACCTTGCTCATTGTGTTTGAAACACACAGACTTTCTTCCTGGTCCTCAAAATGGTCATATTCACAAAAGCCTCGGAGACACACTGCATGCTCTTTCCTCCAGCAGGAAGAGAGCCTGTTCCATTTTTGGTCTCACCTCCCCTGGAGTCTATGTGCCCCAACTTTCATTCCCCATTACTTTCTGTTATAGCTCATGTATTAGTCTCTGCAAACAGCTTGTTACTCTCTGAATTGTTAAATTTTCTGCAGTGCCTGTCTTAAATTTTTACTTATTATTTACTTACTTATTTATATGATCTAGTTATTTTTCCTTCCTGTGTATGTCAACTTTATGTGAAAATAGACTTTGGCCTGTTCCAGGATAGCAGAGATGTTTAGAACACAGGTGCTTAAACTTTCCAGAACTGATTCCTTTTTTTTTTTTTTAAGATTTTATTTATTTATTCATGAGAGACACAGAGAGAGGCAGAGACACAGGCAGAGGTACTTGACTCCAGGACCCCAGGATCATGACCTGAGTCAAAGGCAGATGCTCAACCACTGAGTCCCCCAGGTGCCCCCCAGAACTGATTCTTGATTCACTTCTTAATAGTTGTATGGCTCTGAGTAATTTGTTTAACCTAGTTCTTCTCTAAAACATCAATTAATTACCATGTGCCTCATTTAGAACATACCTAGTATATAGTATTCTCCATTAATGGTATTATTATAATTGTTACCATCATCCTCTCACCTCTAGGAGTGATAGGCACACAGAAGGTACTCAACACATATGTACTGGCATAGACCACAATCAGTGTTCAACAAATGGAGTGTGTGTTGGTTGTGCCAGTACTACTACTAAAAAGATCATAATAATACCATCATTTATCATCAACATTAACAATTCTGAATGTCATCACTTTGAAAAGATGCCCAGAAATCAAGAACTCTACTATTGCTTGCTATCTCTTCTTTTTACCTCCATACACAGATATCCAATATCTATAAGGTATTTTCAAGAAGCTGGAAATACAGAGATTAATAAACCAAAGTCCTTGTCTACAAAGTTCACATGCCAATGCAAGATATAGGCACTTAAAACCATCTCCCTGCTATTACAGAGATGTGGAGAAAGTGCTTTGGAATTTTAAGGGAAGTTAGTTCCTGTTTCTTCCTAAGGGGGGCAGAGTGTTTTCACAGAGTAGGCCCCACATGAATTGCAGTTGGAATAAAAATAAGGAATTCTTCAAGTAAAGAGGACAGAAAGGCAAGTACAGGAAGATAGAAGAGATCGTCATGGGTCAAAAAAAAAAAAATCACTATTCAGGGAACCACTAGGTATCAGGAGTGTCTGCAACAGTGGACAGTGAGAAGGACCCAGACTGTGGGGATTCAACTGTGTATGGAGGTCAGATCAGCAACTATAGTGGTTTGGAGACTGAGTTTTAAAATAAATTCAATGAGGGAACATCAGAGGTTTTTAGAATGTGGAAGTCAAATGATCATATTTGAATTAATGTAATTACCTTAGATTAAAGTATTAATTTAATTAATTCATGATAATTAATTAAATAAGATTAGTACTTTTTTTTTTTTTTTTTGGTTGAGCAGGAAGAGTAGAATTGAGAATAACACTTTGAAAGTTTCTTTATGGTATTTATAAATGGAACTGGGCTGAGATGGCCCCAGTGAGGAAGGCAGAAAGGAAGCAGATTTTCAGAGTATTTAGGATAGAGGGTCAAACAAACTTGGCAGCCCTGGGGACATGGCTATTAAAAGAGGGAGAAAGCCAAAGACACAGTGATATGTCTATTTTGGAAGATAGAATCCATAGGCCAGTTGTGCATATAGGGAATAAAAGATTAGAAATAGGTCAGTGGCGCACAAGTCGGAATTTGGAAATGCTACTTTTGATTTGTGAGGCACTGAACTGCAAATTTAAAATTTTAACTTGTTAGTAAAATATCAACTGTTTTCTATGTGGGTATGTTTGTTCAAAGGTTTATATGTAGGACAGCCATGTGGTTTGGTGAAGACAGTGCCGGATTCTGATTTTTTACCCTGGAGCAATTAATAATATTATCTCTTTTTCATCACTAGATCCTAGTTTGCATCATTATTATGTGGTTCCTCAGGTATGAGTCAATTCAAAACTAAAGAATTGAGAATCTTCAGCCTCAATAGCAGTTTATAATCTGGTACAGAAGGCAGACATATTTGAATACAATTTTTTAAAAAATGTTACCAGATTGAAGAAAAACAGGAATAAAACGTGTCAGGATTCCAAAGTCAAGAGACACTTTAATTCTTATCCGTGCTTCATGGCCAATGCTACTGTGATGCTGAGTCAATAGACAACCCTTTGTACAAGGGCTTCTTATTAAATGTCATTCTGGGAGGATGGCATCCAGGATGCATAGCGTGACGTCTTAGATACTCTGAGAATTTCCACAAATGTAGTTTGAGGTAGGTAGAATTATCTTCACTTAGAGAGGAGGACCCCAAGGCTCTGGCAGGTGAAGTCACTTGTCACATGGAGGCGGAACACAAATGTCTCAAGCCTGTTGTCAAAAATTGCTTTCTTTCCACTCCACCAATTTCCTTCTTCTTTAGAGGACTGCAGCCCTGTCTGGAGAGGCTGAGGGGAGAGATGCATGATGCCAACCCTCTGCAGTGAGAGCCCAATCTTGTCAGTGCAGAGGAAGGAAGGAGGCCTCTCAGTGGGGGCAGTGATTGCTGTTGAGCAAACATGAGTGAAACCCGCCCAACGTCAATGCAGCTAAGCAGACATATGATTCAAAGTGAGCCAGGAAGATGCTATAATCAACAATGTCAAAAGTAGCATTCAGATCAAGCAAAATTAAAAACTGTCAGAGACGACTGCATTAATAAATCATTAAAAAAGAGATCTCAGGCAAGGGCTGCCCCTGCAGTAAAGTGAAAAAAGCTGAATTCAAGTTTCTCAGAGAGACTATGTCCATTCCTTAAAGAGAACATCTTACTTTTCGACTGTGAGTGTTTTGATCCAAAGCAGCACATTTAGTGACTGATCAAATGACTACACATAACACAGCCATTTATTTCCTGAGACTTAATTGTACCCTCAAAAAGAATGAAGAGCAAAATCCATTCATTGAACACCCGTTTATTGATTTTCGACTCAGACAAACACAGTAAGGAGTGCTATGTATACAGAAGTGCATAAAGCAGAACCCCTGGCCTCAAGGTGCTATGACCAAGTAGAATCTAAACCTTTGTGTTAAACCTCGTAAATGATACAGAAGATAATATCAAAAGAGTAAGGATATTTGAAAAAAAAACAAGAAAGAATTGAATATGACCCTTGCAGCTCCCTCTGAGAAGAAAAGGAAACAACTCTGCCAAAATGTTAAAATATGATTTCAGGGATCCTACTCAATAGGATAACCACAGCATCGACCACCTGTCTTACTCAACTTGAGTTGCTATTAAAACAAAACAAAACAAAACAAAACAAAAAACATAAATGGGATGTGTGTGTGATTATCAACAATCAAAATATATTTCCCACAGTTCTGGAGGCTAGAAGTCAGAGGTCATGATGCCGGCATGGTGAGGTTTTGGCGAGAATCCACTTCTTGGTTTCCAGATGGCACCTTTTCATTATGGCCTCACATGGTGAGCACTCTCCTGTCTCTTTATGTAGGGCACTAATCCTATTTATGAGGTCTTCACTGTAACTACCTCCCAAAGAACCCACCTCCTAATACCATCGCTTTGGGGGGTTCAGATTCCAACATATGAATCTGGGGGGAATCCCAAACATTCAGTCCATAAATCATCCCAAGTGGACTTGTAAGAAAGAAAAGAGATATTAGTGACCATAGCAGGACAATAGACATAAACTGGCACTGTCCCAAATAAATAGACATGAAGGACTAATTGCAAGTCATTGGATTCAATATGAGAAACCTTCACTCTTTAGGAACCTGGGATACATTTCTTTGGGTTTGACAGGTACACAATGTAGGAGCCACATACCTTACTCATTTTTCTTTGTCTTTTTCTCCGACTCTAGTATTATACCTAGATGAAGTTTGAGTACTTTAAACTACTCTTCTTTCAGGGTAATATCCTTACCTATTTACTTCTTACTGTGATAAGATGTAGGAAAGGATTGTGGCAGCTGCTTACATTAAGACTTCATTCCAGATGTAACCCTTACTTATTCAACTACTAGTCTTCCTCAAGGGATTTTGGGCCCTCATTGAAAGGGATGACCAGTAGATTCTTTTGCTGGACTACAGATGTACTAAGAAATTCATTGTATTTGTTTCATACCACATCCCATCTTGGTATTTTACAATCTGGATTCCATTCCAATTCCTCTACATAAATGCCACTACAACATTCAGCAGTAATGCAAGTATGCTGCATTTTATGGTTGTTTGTTATTTCTATTATGAATGTCACAATGATATGATGAAATTATGTCTTTCTTTTTCTATTAGAGTCATCAGGGAAATCTCTGGACGTGAGTTACTGGGCTGAAATCAAAAGGAGGTGTTCATCATGTGGAAGGTAGGTTCTATAGAACCACTAGTCCACATGTTTTTTTTTTTGTTTTGTTTTGTTTTTTTGTTTTTTTGTTTTTTTTTTTTTAGTCCACAGGTTAAAATCACATGTGAACCTGCTTCACTGAAGCCAAATGAACACTGGTATATAATTCCCGCAACCTCTGGTGACACAGACATTTTTAAAAGTGCTACTCTGAGACGATCAGTCAAACCATGGTAGATGGGCCACAAATTCTACAAAAAAAAAAATGAGTTCTGTATCGTTCATATACTCCATTCTTATTTTGGAGATGAAAAAGAAAATCCTTTCTTGAGATATAAATAAAGATTTAATAGCTTCTTTAAATATTAAATAGCTCCCTTTGTACAATGTATTCCACAATGCTTTAATGAAAAGAGCCTGAAAAATTTTGCATTTCCTGTAAATCCCGTTTTCAACTAACACGGTCTCATGTTTAGCTACATGCTTTCTATAACTAAGGAATGTAGGGAAACACCATCCATGGGGATATAATGAGACTCATAAAATCCACATTATTTCAACCTTACAATTCTGTTCCTGAAATATGGAGTCTCTCAGCTGGAGCTCCCTGTGGTAGTTTTAAATATGACCCTAACATTCTTTGATAATCAGTACCTGAGAAGCTTGATTTATAAGATGGAAATCCTACCTTGAACTTAAGCCTGATACTACAGTGAGATGGGATTTGAAGGTTCTTGGTAAGAAGAGAGTTTATATTGCATTTGGGATGAATGTAAACAATGTGTGGCCTGTGGGAAGACTGTGGTGGTTTTATTTTATTTATTTATTTATAAAGATTTTATTTATTTATTCATGAGACACACAGAGAAAGAGAGAGAGAGAGAGAGAGAGAGAGAGAGAGGCATAGACAGAGGGAGAAGTAGGCTCCATGCAGGGAGCCTGACATGGGACTTGATCCCTGGTCTCCAGGACCATGCCCTGGGTGGAAGGCGGCGCTAAATGGTTGAGCCACCTGGGTTGCCCACTGTGGTGTTTTTAAATCATGGTCTCAAAAGTCTTTGATGATTCTCTTTGAACAGGTGAGTTGTGTTCCCCATCCCCTTGAATCTGGGTTCTATGGCTGATTTACCAACAGAATACAGTAGAAGTTATACCCTCCCATTTTGGGAGCCCAGGCCTCTGGAAATGCTTCATGTTAAGAACCTAACTTCCATGTTGTGAGGAAGCTCAAACTAGCCCATGAAGAGACACCACACCAAAGATGTGGGTCTTCCAGCCAACAGCCTTGTTTGATATCTGAGCGGATAGACTAAATCAATCACCAGGCATGTAAGTGAAGACTCATTTAGATAACTCACTTCGCAGCCTTTGAGTCTTAACAGATGAAATTCTAGATACTATGGAACAGATATAAGCCATATATGAAGTGCCTTATCTGAGTTCCTGACCCAGTGAAAATATGAGAGATAATCAATTTATTATTTAAACCAATAAGTTTTGAGGTGGTGGGTTGCACTGAAATGGACAACCAAAATACCCAGTAATGCTAACCTATCTCAAAAGTGACTTATCTACCAAGAAAAAAGAGAATTCTATTACCTCCATCATTTGGTTTTCAAACTTCAAAAAGACTATCTTCACTCTCTGGGCTCTGAATCTTAGCTCTCTTTATTTTCTGTTTAATAATGTGCTGGGACAAATCTGACTGTAAAAATAAAAACTATTGCAACCATATTATTTTATTTCCTCTTGTAGCCGATCATGACAATTGCTTATATAGTAAATAATAAATGTGTATTGAATAAATGAATGTGTGATCTGAACCATATTGTGAAAATCCACTGTAAGAATAAAGTGCAATAAAAAATTTAGACATTCCCATCAATAATCCCATTATATTAAAACAGTATGTGAAATAAATAACCTTTATGATTTATGTGTATTTCAAAGCATCTTATTTTATAAGATTCTCTACCTGAATATATGTTTAACCTAACCCTTCAATATGCTTTCATCTTAAAAATAACCTCTGTTTAAACCATTAGTATGAACTATGTCTTTAAGGCAGTGATCATTTCTCTTCATTCTTTCCTTCTTTCCTTCCTTCCATCCAACCTTCCTTCATACCTATCTTCCTTCTGTCTGTCTTTCATTTAGAGGTCACTCCAATAAGAAACAAATGGGCATGTATTTTTTTCATTCAACTTTTTAAAATTTAGGGGTAATTTCAAATTTATATTTACCTATAAGAATTAATGCAGGGAGATCCCATGTACTTTTTTGCCTAGTTCCACCCAATAGTGACCTTTTGTCAAGCTACAGCATAATATCCCAGCAAGGTTATTGACATAGATACAATCAGATCTTCTGGAGAACATTTCAATCACCACGATGATCCCTCTTGTTGCCTGGTTTTAGCCACATATATTTGTCTTTCATTCTATCTTCTCCTTAACAATTGGCAACAATTAATTTGTTTTCCATTTCTGAAATTATTTCATTTGAAAAATGGTCTATAAATACAATCACTTGATAAGCCTTTTAAGACTGGCTTTTTTCATTTGGCATATATCTCTGGAAATTTACACCAGTTGCTACATTATTAATACTTTATCCCTTCTTATTGCTGAACAGTACTTCATGATATGTACAGGCTATAGGTTGTTTTACTATATAAGGGCATCAAGGTTGTTCTCAGTTTGGGGCTATTACAAATTAAGTTGTTAAAAACATCAGCATATAGGTTTTAACATGAATATAAATTTTTATTATCTGGGATAGGTGTCCATGGATACAATTGATGGATTATATGATGTTTACATTCTCAGTTTCTAGAAAAACTGCCAAAATGTGTTCTGGGAGAGGCTGTCCTCTGTTATGCTCCTATCAGCCATGTGTGAGTGATCCAATTTTTTTCAGTTTCCTCCCAGCATTTGGCGTGGTCACTATTTTTAATTTTAGCTTTTCTGATAGGTGTGTTGTGATATCTGCTTGAGGTCTTAATTTGCATTTCCCTAACAGCTAATGATATTGAAAATCGTTTCGTATGCTTATTTATCCCTGTTCATCCATTTTGGTGAAATTTCTGTCCATGTTTCACACCTCTTTGTCTTTTTGGATTAATGGATTTTTTCATTAATCTTTTTTTAATGGTTGAGATTTGAGAGTTCTTTATATATTCTAGATACTAGTCTTCTTCAGATATGTAGCTTGCACTGTAACTCATTTTCCTTTGCTTTTTACAGAGTCCTTTATAGGGCAAGTTTTTTCATGTTGACAAAGTACAATTCATCTGTTTCTGTCAGAGATTGTAACAAATTGGTGTTATTTTTCATAAATGTTGGTAAAATTCTCCAATGAAATCATCTGGGTCTGAAAGTTTCTTTTTGAAGACTTTTTAAATTGTAAATGTGACGTCCTTAATAACTATAAGGCTATTGGAGGTTTCTATTTCATATTAGATGAATTATGGTAGTTCCTTATTTTCAATAAATTAGCTCATTTCATCTCAGTTGTCAAAGTTTTGTATTTTCATTGTCATTCAGTTCAGTGCGTTTTTAAAATTTCCCTTGAGACTGCCTCTTCATTTCCTGAAATATTTAGAAATGTGTTATTTAGTCTCCAACTGTTTGGGATTTTCCTTTTAACTTTCTGTGATTAAATTTGTAGTTTGATGTTGGTATGTTCAGAGAATACATTCTGTATGATTTCAATTATTTAAATTTGTTAGGATTTGTTTTATGTCCCAGGATATGGTCTATCTGAGTATATGCTCCCTGTATACCTGACAATAATGTGTTTTCTGCTGTTGTGTGTACTATTAATGTAATGTGTATCTTGCTGTTTGATGGTGTTTATGAGTTTTTTTATATTCTTGTTAACTTTTTGTCTAGCTGTTCTATCAATTGTTCAGAAACAGATGTTGGAATTTCCAAATATAATTGTAATTTATTTATTCCTTCAATTTTATCTGTTTTATTTCACATAGTTTGCAGCTATGTGATTTGATTCATTTACCTTAGGATTGTTATGTCCCTTGGGAGTTTGACTATTGTTTCATAATATATTCCTCTCTGGCCCTGGTGATTATTTTATTCTATGTCTAGTTTATTTGATATTAATGTGACTAGTCCTGTTTCTTTCACGTAATATTTTTATAATACATCTGTCTCTGTCTTTTTACTTTCAGCCTTTTTATGTCGTTATATTTGAAGTGAGTTTCTTGTAGACAAAATATTGTTAGGTCATATGTTTTAATCCATTCTGAAATTGTCTGTCTTTAAATATGAAAGAACAATAGCAGAATGGGAATCAAAGAAACCTTTTATTAACATCTTAACCAAATAAATTCCCAAACAGGAAACTCTGATAGGAACTGGACTGGAACATATCTTTAACTTAGTTTGCAGACCTAAGTAAGTTATGTTCCTAACCCTACTGTAGCCAAACCTCAGGAATGCTCAGGCACACCAGTGGGAGGACTGAGAGGGTGAGAGGCAACATGGACTCTGGTTCTAATACTTCACACAGCTTACATGTATGTGGCAACATGGAGAAGAAGTGAGCAGGCTATGTCTGCGCTTGAGAGGCCTTGTCCCAGCCCCTCTGGAAAGAATGTTAATTCCCAGTGGGTCAAATTCTGCTTATTGATAAAGCATGGTCCCATAAATGTCCTGGCCCTAGGCACTAATTATTTACTGCTTAATTAGTAAGCAGTAAATAAAAAGAGGTGGAGGACACTGGTGAAGAAAATTTAAGAATCTTGACATGAGACATTTTTCTTATGGCTGACTTCTCATTCTTCAGGCTAAATCTCAGAACTTTACATTTCTCTCTCTTCATCTTTTTCACCTCAGGTCATCTCTCCAAAGCCAGATTTTCCAAGAGATTTCTAGATTTCATCATCTTCCTTCTTTACTTACCCTTTCACATATGGCATCTCAAGGCTTTCCTAAGAAAATTGGGTACCCATGGCTCCTTCCCATGGCAGAGTGGCTTGAATTAAAAATCTTATATATGGACTCATTCTGGGCTAAATAACAGCATTCAGGTGCCTGAGATAATTGGAAAGGGACACTTTCCTCTCTTAAAAAGAGCTCTTGGGCAGCCTGGGTGGCTCAGCGGTTTAGCGCTGCCTTCAACCCAGGGCCTTTATCCTGGAGACCCACAATCGAGTCCCACATCAGGCTCCCTGCATGGAGCCTGCTTCTCCCTCTGCCTGTGTCTCTTCCTCTCTCTCTCTCTCTCTCTCAATCTGTGTGTCTCTCATGAATAAATAAAAAATAAAAATAAAAAAAGCTCTCTGGACACTGCAACAACTCAACAATGGTGCAGATTGAAGTGGGTAATTAATCACCGCACCCTGGGGGATCCAGGTCCACAATACATGTTGGCACAAGAGACCATGACCAGCAAAGTCACTCAGATGCACTTTTGAGAATTCTGTAAGGACCAATTAAGTCAAGAGTGGATTTATACCAAGAATCAAAGAATCAAGTCAAGAGTGGATTTATTTATTTTTTTAAAGATTTTATTTATTTATTCATGATAGCCACACACACACGGAGAGAGAGAGAGAGAGAGAGAGAGAGAGAGAGAAAGAGGGGCAGAGACACAGGCAGAGGGAGAAGCAGGCTTCATGCAGGGAGCCTGACGTGGGACTCGATTTTGGGTCTCCAGGATTTAGGCCCTGGGCCAAAGGCAGGTGCTAAACCACTGAGCCACCCAGGGATCCCCTCAAAAGTGGATTTAAACTAAGATCCACATGATCCCATCCGGATATCTCCCAGGAAGTCCACAGTAGAAATGTGCCCCTTTTGCCACATTATTTATTATAGATAAATCAATAATTGATCAAAATAATCCTAATTCAGAAATGTGTTTTTCAGATATTCATTCATCTTAGAAAGACCCCACAAAAAATAGGGTCATCATTCTCTCTCTGTAAACAGAAAAAGTATCACTACATGATAAGCATATTCATACAAGTTTTTAATTACTTTTATTCAGAACACCAAACTTGAACCCCAGAATGGAATGAGATAGATGGAATGTGGAATGTTGGGAATGTTGTTATAAAATACGGGAGCTTAAATTACTCACTCAAGGCAATAATATTTAGAAGTGATAGTACCTGAATTTGAAACCATGTCTAACTTCAACATGTCTCTTACGTATGTGTTAAAATAGACAGTGGAATCAGAAGGAGGGAGACCCTTCTCCAAGGGCTGCATGGTAAGAAGCACATGGACTTTTTGTTGGGCCCTGGGTGACATATCAAATTAAATATCTCCAACAACAACAGCAAGAGTGGAAGGAGGTAATAGAAAGAAGAGAATAAGTAGAAATAGTGACTCAAAGACAAATTAATGAATGAAATATGAGTAAAACTGATTTTGTTAAGCTTTTGTAATACTTCAAGTATTGTTTAAACTCTGTGACACTTTTCAGGGCCTCCAAGATAGGAACCATGGCATGGCATATGTAGTATTAGGGTGACTGACTCACTATAGTTTAACTGGAACTGTGCCAGGTTTAGCACTGAAAGTCCATGCCCTTGGAAATTTCCAATCCTATGTGAACTGGGACCACTGGCCAGGCTATTTAATACAGGAAGGATGAGAAATCAATGGGCTAATCAGGACCAATTACCAGTTCTGGTCAAACACTTCCATGATATTTGTCAAGTTACCTGAAATCTCTGGCTCTCAGTTTCTCTACCTACTAAATGTAGATCTCTTTACCCAACTCAGGTGAAAAAGTGCAAGTTCCATGCAAGATCACCCCTGTGAAAAAGCTTTCATCCAGTAGCTTCTCAATACTTTTGTGTTTTTAAGGCTAAAAAGACATCGTAGGGCCAAAAACACAGGTTCATGTCTAATCAGGGTGTATTTGGGAGGCGAGGGTTCATCAAGCAAGGAAGAGAGAACTTCATCCTGTCTAGGAGGGAGGAAGTTGGGATAATAGAAGGAAACGGCAGGTTAGAGATTTAGGAACTGTGGAGATAATGCTTGCCTGCTGCCCCTTGGTTGTAGAATGTCTCCAGGATGTCAGTCACCACTTGACATGAAGACTTGAGGCCTCTGAAAACTTTGTTAGGTGCTCTGCCCCAGCCATCTAAGAGTTGAAGGCTTAATTATGGTGCACTGTGGAGGAAGGAGGTAAGGCAAAGAATGGGGCCCACCACCTAATGAAGACCACATCCCTTCCTATTTTGGAGGTATGGTCTTAGTTTCCAGGAAAGACAGGTGGACCCCATAATATAATAGATTGAATTAGTCACTGCCTTGGTCAGTGGGTGCTCAGATTTAATTTGATTTAAAACAAATAGATTAGTTTCCATGGTTCTAAATATTGTAAGACAAATTGTTACCATCTACTTAAAGAAAAATAAGACATTTTTCTGGACCATAAATATTCATAAAGGATAGTTTAAAGAAAGACAATACCATATAAGAAGGTGAAAAAAGATTTGTCGACTTGTACAGGCAATGGGGAGAGCTGAGTAAGGAACTACCTAACTGTAAATTTCCAGAAAGAAAGGCTAGCAGAGCAGTCCTGCAATTCTCTCCCATGGTAATCCCTGGGACAAAGAACTCCTCTGAGATTAGACACAGAGGCTAGATGGAGAGAAGAGCATATTCAAAATGCCATGTTTATGCCTAAGAGAAGAAACATAAATACACAGGAACAATCTTCAACTCTTGATCTCTCTTCTTTTTCTACAGAAGTCTCTCCCAGGGTCAAGTGAGGAAGGAACCACTCCCATACAGACTACCTTCACTGGTAAGCGACACTTTGGAATGTGCCAACCTGATGAATAAATACCAACTACAGACTCCATCAAATGTCAGAAAAGTCACTTTGTTCCAAAGGGACTACTTTTAACCACATTTGTTACAATCTAATGCTAAATTGGTGAAGAGTGTTAAGAATTAGCCTTCCCTTAATCGGCATTGGCAAGAAATCTCCCCAGGAAAGTTCTTTCTAAGGGAGACTTAAAATTCCCTTAGTGACAGCCTTCACTGAGAGGAGATAGGGCTGGGTCTGATCTTTTGTCTAAAATATTTAGAGTAATTGATGAGAGGGAGGGAGAGAGGGAGAGTGATCATGAGCAAGCACCTGAGTTGAATGATTGATAATGGAACCTTTCTAATCACATCAGCCCTTTCCAGAGAAGACAGGTCATGGAACATATAGATCCACAGCTACAAGTTTAAGAGTTTTTGACAAATAGCTATAATTTAAAATATAATTATTAAAGATAAGACAGATGTGAACAGCCCGTTTCTTTTTTTATGTAGGAGTCAAACAGGGACAGGGAGAGATTTTGATGCCACAATGGTTCAGGATTGGCAAAGTTAGATCACAAAATACTAAACTAGCAAAACTGAGGTTGCCTTTATCTCCTCAGGGAAAACAATGTATGTCCTCTTATTTGTATCGTCTAGAGATGACTTATTTTAAAGTAGTATTTTATTTTCTGGCTCTAAATGGCTTATGTTTTCCTTTTAGAAGTAAACAAAATAAAAGTAAAATAATAAATTAAATATAAAATAAAATAAATTCTTATCCACATTCAATTCTCAGAATTAATTGCTGCCATTACATTTCCCAATGAAGTTTCCTATAATTGAGATTTTGCATAATCCATGTAGTCACCTGATTTCATTCTCATTTACCTTTAAAATGCACATTTTGCAATGACATTAAAAATTATTTTCTACATTTAATTTTAATATCTCCAAAATATCCTGTTGTGACTTTTGAAATTTGTAAGTCTAGTTTAAAATTTAATAAAATAGGCTAACAAAATATACTTTCTAAGATTGCTATGAGGAATTTACTCTGCTTACTACTGTAAATAATTCTGAGAAATTAATTTTACTGCATAACATTTGTTTTGTCAATTTGCTTTCCAAAACTTCTACATATGTTCTGTACCTTCCCCATAGCCCATAAAGCAAGAAATAATTCCATACTGGAAAAGTCAAGCTTTGAGCCTTATAGTGTTATAAAAAAAAAGTTTCCTTAACCCAAGTTCCTGAATAACTACCACAGAGGTGAATTAGTAGCTAGAAAGGACATATTCAGGTTTGGAAAAATGTTTTTCAATTCTGTTAAGTCTATCAGGTTTCCTGTTTGAATCCTACCACTCTTAAAATTCTGTTCCATTTTCCCTTATAAAGTTTGTTTTGGTAATGGTTGCTTGCTATTAGAAAAATGGAGGTTGCTGATTCATAGAAGAAAATTTTTTCATTGATACATTTTACTACTAATATTAATACTAATGATAGCTAATTTGTACTGAGTGCTTATTACGTGTGGGCACCTTACTAAGGAATATCCATCTATCTATATCTATACCTTTATCTATCTAGAAAATCTCCAAATTTAATTCTTACAGGAAGTAGTGCTATTTCTGGTTTATGACATAAGAAAATGTGGCTCAGAGAGGTTAAATACCTTCTTAAAGTCACACAGCCATAGAACAAGATGAGATTTAAGCCAGGCATAATGACAGTGGAATCCATGCTCTTATACTGTATTGAGTTTGAAACAGAAATTAAGCAATTTCTGTTTCAGTAAGGCTGTGTATGTGTAAAAGGTCAATCACTGGTTTCTTAGAACTTTTATCTTTAAAATTGCCCTTGGCCATGGCCAGAAGAAAAGGATGGAGATTAACTTTTCTCTAATAACATCTTAGGTGTCTTTTTTCTTTGAGACAAGAGTGTGAACATTTGTGGTGATTGTATCTATTTACCTAGATACTTATGTTCCTTCTATCCATCAGTACTAACTCTTTAAATGGTAAATCCTGTGAATCTGATTATTTCCTTAGTAACCAACTAGAAGGTGAGATCTGAATATATTTGTTTTAGGAAAATAATCACTATTTATTGGTGGAGAGATGAAGTAGTATAAAGTGTTGTATAAAACTGGGTCTACTAGTGTTCTAGCTGCAGCTAGATAACATTGTGGATAAATATCTATTCCTCTCTGTAGGTCAGTTTCAGCTGGAAAGTGGACACAATGCTAGCTTTTTCATGAATTATGAGGATTTTATGAGACGATGGAAATTAGTACTTTTTTTGAGGGAGAGAGAGAGAGAGAGAGAGAGAGCTGGGGTGGGGCAGATGGAGAGAGAAAAAGAATCCTAAGCAGGCTCCACACCCAGTGCAGAGCCTACTGTGGGGCTCAGTCTCAGGAACCTGAGATCATGACCTGAGCTGAAATCAAGATTTGGATGTTTAACCCACTGAGCCACCCAGCTGCCCCAGAAATTAGCACATTTTATAAAGCACAGCAGCATGGTAACAGCATAGTAAATACTTGAAAAAAGAAGAGATATTATGCAATTCTTTCATTTTGCTGATAAAGAAGGAAGGTAATAATACGTGTTCTTATATATGCTAAGTGCAGTACACACTCTATATCAGGTGAGATCACAACACTTTCTGAAATAGATCCTTCTCTAGATGGGATAAGGGAGGTTCAGAGAAATTAAATCATATGCCCTTAGTCATACATGCATATATAACCTAATCAGTAAGTTGGTCCCTCTCTTTAGAAGACCCATGCTCTACCTAAATGCAATGCTTTATTATTCCTTTTCTTCATTTCAAAGGCACTTTCTCCTGCATTTGACTTCCTTCCAATTCTGACCAGGCCAGTTCCTTTGATTTATATTGGGTGACAGTGTGACCAGCACATAAAAGATTCATTTTCTCTACAATGTGTACCGCCCTCCCTGGAGTTTGGGTACCATCCCTATCCCAGTTGTAGAAAATATCCTCCTTACTCAACTCATCTCTCTCCTGCACAAAAACTTTGTATAATGGAAAATCACAGCGGTTAAAGCTTCCATGATGCATGGGATCCATCTCCAACCACAAATCACCTGGAGTAATTAAAGCATAATGAAATACTATAGTCAGTCAGGGCCTAAAGGAGGTCTTTCCTGCAATATTTACCTCCTACATTAATTCTCTAATTAGACAACTACACTTCATCTTCCCATAAGCCCAGTTCAATATGTTAAATGGAATTGATTATTTTTAATATATAGTTTATATTTGGAATTTAAATAGTTGCTGTGGATGAAGGTGCTCAAGAAAAGGCAATTGAGAGAAAATCCTTCCTTTCTAAAATAATACTAAATTACTTCTTTGGAATGTCTAGTCCAGGCCCCGAGGTGATAACTATATTCTTGCCAGTCCCTTTCATATTGCCAGATTGAGAGTCTAAAATAATCATCTTTCAGCAATAGCAACTTTAACAACAAATTGCCGTCTATTCACTCATTCGTTCATCTACTCAGTAAATAAATCCTGACTACTTACTGTGCCAGGCACTGTTCTAAGTGCTCAGTATAAATCAGTGAGCCAAGCAGACATGATCCTTTCCTTGCAGAACTTAGATGCTGGCAGAGGAAGCATGCAATTCACTGTCAATGAGCATGATAAAAATGTGGACTAGCTACCATGTTGGAATTCATCTGTGGATCAAGGTAAGAGACCTCAAAGTGTGGGGTGTCCAGCAGCCTACAGTTATAAGCAGAGTAGTCATGGGAGCCTGATTGAAAGGTGGGGCTTGAGTAAAGACTTGAAAGAGACTGAGAAGGAATTTAGGCCCCCAAGGACCAGGGAAGGATCATTCTAGTAGAGGAAGACCAAGGGCAAAGGCATAGAGTGTTGGACAATCCACTAGGAGGCCACTGAGAACAGATGGGGGGCCTTGCAGGACATTTGGAGGACTCCAGTATTGACTCTGAGTAAAAGAGGGAACCATCATGGATTTCAGAATACAGGACTGATGTGAACTGTCTGATATTTTATGTGAACTCTTTGGTGCCAGGCTGCTGTTGACCTAATGTGTGCGTCCCCCCAAATTCATATATTGATGGCATTAGGAGGAGGGGTCTTTGGGAGGTCATTAGTTTAGGTGAGACCATAATGTTGGGGTTCCCATAATGGGATGGATGCCCTTGTAGAAAGGTGAGGGACAAGAGCTCATTCTCTCTGCCACGTGAGGAAACAGCAAGAAGGCAGCCATCTCCAAACCAAGAGGCAGGCCTTCTCCAGGAATGGAATCAGCTGGTATGTATATCTTGGACTTCTCAGCCTCCAGAACTCGGAGAAATAAATTTCTGTTGTTTCAGCAACCCAGTCTATGGCATGCCATTATAGAAGCCAAATGCACTAAGACACAGGTCCTAAATTAAGTAATTTGTATTTCTCAACCAATCTATGAGTTAGGAGCCACAGCTCTATTTGACAGATAAGCACACAAAAAGTTCTGAAAGATGAAATGTCAAAGGAGTGATGTTCCAGAAGCAACAGAAGTAATATTCTGTCTGCAGAAATTCATTGTAGGCACCCACACCACCCTGACTCTCATCCGTGAAGCTTTCCCATGTAGGTCCCCAGATATCTCCACTCCTATCCTCCAGATTTTTCTGGCATCTTCTTATCTTTCAGAGCAGTGATGAACCTGAACGTCCTGGGTATAGTCAATCCTGAGCACTCATTTTAGTATCACAATCGCTTCTCGGTTCTTTTGTAGTTCTTATCACAATCTGTATCCATTTATTTATTTACTTGCTCTTATTCTATCTGCTACACTGAATATCAGCTAAATTACTCTAAGTGATTTGTGACTATCGCACATCTAGCACAATGCCTGGTATTTTGTGGGTGTTAAATAAATATTTATGGAAAGAGAGAGTTACGAACATTTAAAACAATATAAAAATAAACAAAAACTCATTTTTTGTTATTTTCACAAATGAAACAAAGATGGCTTCTTCCTGCCTCCAGAACCACAAGTTCAAGTCCTCACAGTCTAGCCAGAGTTTGCCTTTATTGGCTCATCTACCACCAAATCCTTGTTCCCCTCACAAGAAGATATTTCCCATAAGTCTGGATCATTATTCATCATTAATTATCCAAGAAGACATAAAATTCTTGATGCACTACTTCTCCCACTAGAATTAAGCTTCTCAGGAGCAGGATCTGGTTTAATTCATAATCTCACATTTTATTAACTCAATGAACATTGAAAAGTACTCAATATATAAACATATAAATTTAAAAAATTAATATCATATAAGACTACATTAATATCATTTATTCTTATTATTATTTTTAAAATATTTATTCAAAGAGCGAAAGCGAACAAGCAAGGGAAATGTTAGAGGGAGTGGGAGACAAGCAGACTCACCATGGAGCCTTATGTGGGGCTTATCCCAGGACCCTGAGATCATGACCTGGGTGGAAACCAAGAGTCGGATGCTTAACCAACTGTACCACACAGGTGTCCCTATTCATGAACTCAGCACTTTGGTCATGGCATTAAGTATCATTTAGGTCACCAACTGATTCATTCTAGAAGTTTCCTGTAGTGGGAACTATGATTCGTATTTTGTTTTAGAAACAGGGAAGCTGAAGTTCAAAGAGGTAAAGTCAGTTGCCTAAGGAGACTTAACCTAGTAATTGGTGGAGAGGAGCTTTGAACTGAGTCTGTCATAAAAGCCTGTGCATTCGAAGCCTCATCTTTACATGCAGTAGAGGCACAGTTGCCCCTGTTTTCTAGATGTGGAATCTGGTCGGAAATGGTCGACAGAACACCAGGCCTCACATTCTCTCTGCCAAATAAACATCCTTGCCCAAGGCTTAACTTTGTTACTGTGCATCTCTGAGAGCTGAGGGTTCTAGACTTCCCAAGGATAGTTATGCTGAAATTTTATCAAGAACTCAAGGAGGAGCAAGCGCAGCGAGTTCCACGCAGGCATGGATAAGAGCAAAAAGTCAGCACAACTTATCCTCCTAGGAGGTCCCGGTGAATTGAGAATTGCAGAGCTAAATGTGACTATATATATATATATATATATATATATATATATATATATTTAAATTATTTATTTATTTATGATAGTCACACAGGGAGAAAGAGAGAGAGAGAGGCAGAGACACAGGCAGAGGGAGAAGCAGGCTCCATGCACCAGGAGCCTGACGTGGGATTTGATCCCAGGTCTCCAGGATCGCTCCCTGGGCCAAAGGCAGGCACCAAACCGCTGCGCCACCCAGGGATCCCTATATATTTTTTTAAAATGAGAACATGGAGGTCCAGAGAAAGTCAGACATTTGTTATACATCACAAAGAATAAACTTATCCCTGCCAATACCAGAAATGCTGCTCTTCTTAATATGATCCTGGAGCTACTTCTATCACTTCCTGAAAGATCCAGGTCTATTTTCCATCAGCAGTTTGGTACCAGGACAGACTGAGTCATCTTCTCTAAAGTGACGTTAAAGAGACAGACACGTGCAAAATGTCAAGTGGCCCAGTTGAAACAGAGGCCTCACTTATTGGATTATTATGATAATGCTGCCAGTTGTAATAATCCCTGCCACAGAACAGACGCTGGCTATTCAATAAAAATTGAATAATGTAGCACGATTTTTTGACATCGCTGCCCCCACCTAATGGAAACAGCACGTAGGATCACAAATGTACACCATTATGGAGGGCCGTCAGAGAAATTACAGCAAATGTGGAAAATTGGACAGCACATTCAGGTCAATGTTGGGCCTTAAAGGATCTGAAAGGTGTGAGGCAGCAGGGGGTCTGGAATGCTCCCTACCTCTCCTAGTGTGAGGAGAGCTCAAGTGAGAAAGGATCAGTAATCCCTGTGAAGGATACTCAGCATGCTCCTCCCAGCCATAGCTTTGGGCTTCTGCTATATTATAAGAGATATTGTCAGAGCCTCAGTGAGGGGAGGGGAGCCTCAGTGAGCCCCTACTGACAGAGAGGGAGTCATGCCTCCAGGAAAGGACAAGTCTACGTGGATACAGTCAAAATTATACAGACCATGCGTATGGTCCATGATAAAGTGCTAAAAGGGAAGCTAAGATTGTAGGTACTCATGGAGCACTCTGAAAACACAGAAGGTTAAGAGGAGAATGGGGTAGATGTGCAGAAAGTGTAATTTCTCCATCATTTTAAGCAGCAGAGCCCAGGATCAACCTTCTATAAAGCTCCTTTTTAGGGGACAGATTGCTATACGAAAAAAAATCAGGTCCTTGTCTTTAAAGGTATAACTACACATAACTGATAAGGAGACACAGAAGCAAACAGTTGTGATAGGATAATAGTTTTTGTAATACAAAATAGTGTTCTGTGGACTCAGAAAAGGAGCCCCCATTCTGATTGAAGGAAGCAGAAAATTTTGAACAGTGCCAAAAAGATATCCATTTACCACTAGGTTGAATCTAAGACTAAATGAGATAAAGACGGATCACTTTGAGTGTGAACCGACATAGCCAATGGAGGTAGGAAGTCCCAAAGGGTTGCGTGATCCAAGAGTATAAATTAAAGAGGCATCACTGGTAATTGGGCAAAAGAGAACCCTGGCACAGAGGTAGGGCTGCATGTGGGCAGTTTATGTGGTCACAAGAGGGGGCCTGCACTGCTCTGGAGAGGGTCAGCGGGTGCTAGAGAGCCCAGGCCGGGTCCAAAGGGGAAGTGGAAGGACACAGAATACTTTTAATACACGCAATTTCATTTTCTAGAACGCATTTCTGAATGGGTCAAAGCGTGAAAATATGAGACCTTTTACAGATGACATAATTTTCCTTATTTGTGGCAACAAAATCACAGCATGATGGGAAATAGTTCAAAACATCACATACAACATGCTCTTTTTATTGAATGAGTTATTTTTATGGAAAAGAGATATTAATTGCTAAAATGCCTTTTCCGCCTAAATGGATGCAGGTATGGAGATAGAGATGCAAAGATATATATCCATATCTATATTGATAGTGATGTCTATATAGATATATTTACCCATTTGCTACTTACTTAGGTATCTACATATCTGTAAGTGCATAGAGATATATAGAAATAGATGATGATGATAGATAGATAGATCTAAATACATAAATATAAATATAATATAGATACATAAATATAGATATATATTCTATCAGTTAAAACTGTCTGAAGAGGGACGCCTCAGTGGCTCAGTCGTTGAGTGTCTGCCTCTGGCTCAGGCCGTATCCCGGGGTCCTGGGATCGAGTCCCGCATCAGGCTCATTGCAGAGAGCCTGTTTTCCCCTCTGCCTATGTCTCTACCTCTCTCTATGTCTCTCATGAATAAATAAATACAGTCTTCAAAAAAAAAAAAAAAAACTTAAAAAAATAAAATAAAACTGTCTGAAGAAACAGGACCAATAAGGCCTCTTTCCCCCTCTGCGACTTTGCTTTTTCTAAGATTACATCGGTCATAACGTGCATGCAGGGGGTGAGGGGGATATAGCAGGCTATTGAGGTGACCCAGGCAAAATAGGTGATAGAATCTAGAGGGAAGCTAAGACAGGGTGGCCAAGTGATAGTTAGAAGCTTTATATAATGAGGAAGCATTTTGTGGCTGGTGTTGACCCGCGTTTGGTAAACCCCGCTGCTGCTGCTGCCTGCTTCAGCTGACATGGTAACGGACCTATGGGCAGTGCTGATAAAACTGCACAATTTCCAAAGCTTCTCAGCACTTGGGAACTTTCTCTGTCCCTCCACTAGGGGATACTAGAACCATGCCTACCAGGAGATGCCAGGTGCTTGGTAACTTCCCCACCTGGAACGGCTACCAGAATGGTACAATGTTGGGCTCTGGGGTCTAATGGAACAGCCCCAAATCAAGTGAGATTTTACTGCTCTGATTCTGTTTCTTCTTCTGACATGCCCTTTACAGGGCAGTAAGCCTTACATGGCCTTACACGGGCTGATGTATGTGGTGGTAGCAATTATCCAGCACACAGGATGTGCTTCCCCACACCTGGCTCTGTTTGCACTACTCTCCTCTAAATGCTGAGAGAATATCAATCACTCGCCCTATGTGATCAGAGAACAGAAATATCAGAGGGTTGCACACACTGCTCATACAACAAAAAAATTGCTAGAGAGCCCCTCAGACTGTAAAACCTCCATCTTTATTAAACTAAAATGTTCCTATTTATGCAAACCTGGCAGTGGATTTACTCTGAACCTCATTGACTCATCCCAGAGAGGTGAACTAAGTAGAAATCTCTTGACAGTCTTTCTTATAATCACAACAAAGCTTCAACTTCAGCTTCAAAGGGTGACCTGCACTATGAATATTAAATATTTAGTTGAACCATATAACATCGCATTTATGTAGGCCAAAATAGTCGAATATTGGCAATATCATATGACTAAGCCTAATGCCATCTTTTTGGTGGATTATGATATTTCTGTCAAGACTAAAAAAAAAAAAATTAAACCAAAAATGTCCTTTTCTCATCCCTGACATTCAATTTAACTTGATAAATATCCAATATTGACTATGAACCAGACATTGGGTATTTACTACAAACAGAAAAGAGAGAGAGAGAGAGAGAGAAATAATCCTTGCTTCCAAGGGATTTACAGTTCAGTGGTGGAAACAGTTAAACAGATGGTCTCCAGACACTGAGATCTCAAAACTCAAGTGTCTGAGGCTGAGGTGACTGTGAGCTGCTATGGGATATTTTACTGAGAATGGCACCGAGAAAGGTTTCCTTGAGAAGCCAACACTGTAGCAGATTATTATGGCCACGAAGTCAACATCATTGTATAGTGGACATTTGCTTTCATTTTTTGGTGGGTTGGTAAATGTATTGGAATTTTCTTTTTGGTGGAATCCCTCATCACTTAAAGTCTTGGTGGGGGAAAAAAAAAAACCAAAAGCCTATGGCCTTCACTAAGAAAGACAAATGGGAGAAAATTGCCCCTCCCCTCCTCAAAGCAAGAGCATCACTATGGGGTCTGAATTTGACAGCCAGATGCTCCACGCTCAGGACATACTGTGAGCAGTTGGGACAGGACACAGAGGCACGTTTGAACTTCACACAGCAAGGAGTGGTGGAGTCTAGTGTGGTATCTGGCAGTGGCTGTGTTTTGGAGAAACGGTGATGCTGGTGTCTCTCTCAGCTTCCTAAATGAACATTTCTGGGGTGTGATCTCCTGAGCTATCCTTCATGACCCCAAATTCCTCACCTTCTTGCTGGTTTGAGTTGGCTGGTTTTCTGTCTTCCCATAATTCTGTCAGCTACCAGAAATCTTTCTACTACATTCTTTCATGATGCCAAACTCCTCTGGTTCTTATTTGTCGGAGTATCCTGCTTATCAGCTTTCCCATAATTCTATCAGCTACCAGAAATTTTTCTTCTAAATAGCTTTTCTACTCAGGCAGAGTTGCTTTCTCTCGCTTACAACCAAGAAACTTAATGATGCAAACCATTTATTAAATGTAATCAGAAGGTGGCAACCCGTGTGCCAGGGTCTTTGTTTTTGCACTGAGTCCTCACAAATAACCCTGTAAAGTGGGCCTTGTCCCCACTGCATGGGAAGAAATTTGAAATCGAGAAGCTATGTCACTTAGAAATTATAGTCTTTGGAGCTGGGCCATCTTACAGAACAGAGATTAACCATAACATCTCTGGTTGTGCTTTCATTATCTAAAAATGGAAATAAAAATAGCATTTATCTGAAAGGAATTTGGTGAAAATTAATTGTTTGTACACATAAAACACTTAGATCAGTGTCTGGCACTAACTTCCCAGTCAGGGTCAACTGTTAGCACTTCTGGGTAATTTGGCTCAGTTCTTAAAGCTGGGGAGTGTCAGAACTGGGGTCAAAATATGAATCTTCCCAAACCTACATGCCGGTATCTTCCCATGAGAATGTGATAAGAATGAACAAGTCTCACACCCCAAAGAACGCTTGTCTGTACTGGTATTTCTCCTATTTGGAGTTACAGTTTAGGTGAATAACTTATGATTCCTTGATTTATGTTTCCTCGATTTATCCACATGGACAACAAGAACAGGAATAGTTTGATAAAATATCAAAAATTATAACAAAACACTAGAAGGAGCAGCTCACATGTATTCACTTTTGTATTTCAGGATATAACAGAGAGGTGTTTGTTGAATATTTACAATAACACTCTGAGGAACGTATGTTTTCCTGGGGGGTTTGATGGGGCTAGTGACCAGAAGTCTTCTGTTCTGCTGAAATTTTAATTGAAGTAAATAAGACTGTGGAGATCAAATTATATCTTGATGCTAATAAATATGATATTAAAATATGTTTATTTCTGCAGGACAGTAGACCTCCCTGCACTGAACTCAGGATTAGACAGACTGACACATCAAGCAGCAGACATGGGAGAGGGTGTGAACTCGGCCTGCATGCATTGGCTCATTCTTGCCACCACCCGAATGCCCTGTGTTTACCCTGCTCCGAGCCCTGAAAACCAAGTCTCCCCTCAGCCAAAGATGCTTCTCCTGGAGCCTCAGTTTCTATCTTGGAATTTAACTCTTCAGTGAGGGTTGAAATGGGGATATCTTTCTGTTTCACACTCAACACATATTTATTGAGTCCTCAGCAGTGAATGCTGACAAAGACACACAGTTGGAAGCTTTGGCAGGATTGGGAGCAGGCTAGGACACACTATGGTTTGGATCCATGCTGAGTAAACCATGTACCAGTGTTATGGCAGTAAGACTCTAAATACAGCTTGTGTCCGAGTTAGCTCATTTTCCTTATGAAAACTGATTCAAGAAGCAGGTGGCCTGAAGCTGGAGGCGAAGGATGTTGTGTCTGTGCCTGAGAAGAACTTGGAAGATGATGGTTGACAGATCTTCAAGTTGTCTTTATGTGTTCTTTGCCATTAACCCCAGATAAGAAAGAAGCAGGTGGCTAACCTCAAGAAGGGAATGTGCATCTCATGGCAAGCAGAAAACCCTTCGACCCTTGATCTGTGTATTTGTCAGCAGAGATCACTGTTAGAAGGAGAGAGGAAGATGCACGGGGAAGGGAAAGGAAGAGATGTCTGCTGTTGCCATTCCAGTCTGCTTTCCAGGGGTCAGATCAGTTCCTGCCCACACAGCTTTCATGGATGAGGTGGCACTCATGACCAGAGCTGGCTGTTTCCCTACCTCTCTTGTCATCTACCTTTAGTTCTTCTTTAATACAGACCAAGCTGATTTGGTGAAGTTATAAGAAGTAGATTCAGAGGAAGCTTTCAGCTCTTCTTGGACTTTAAGCCCCAAATGCCAACCCCCCCTCTGGAAGTCTGCATGGGGGTCTTGGGCATGTACTCCTCTATGTGACAACAATGCTTTGATTTCCATCTTGCTACTATTTCTTGCATGCATGACTCCTTCCGGAACCCTGAAAGAAGGCAGGTCATCAGTAAAGTGTTGCCACACAGTGTTCTAGAATACAATATACCAAACTCAATGGAATAAAACAAAAATGATTTATTGTTGATGATGTATTTGCTAGTCTGGCATTAGATTCAGGCCAGATCTACTCCACATTCCTGCTCTCCTCCTCCTAGCAGCTGCCCTGGCATGTGTTCTCATGATGATGGTAGAAATGCAAAAGAGGTAAGCAGAGGGATGCCTGGGTAGCTCAGCAGTTGAGTGTGTGACTTCGGCTCAGGGTATGAGTCCTGCATTGAGTCCTGCATTGGGCTCCCTGCAAGGAGTCTGCTTCTCCCTCTGTCTGTGTCTCTCTGCCTCTTTTACTCTGTGTCTCTCATGAATGAATGAATAAATCTTAAAAAAAAAAAAGAGAGAGAGAAAGAGAGAGAGAGAGAGAGAGGTAAGCAGAGACACTAGATGCTTCTTCAGGCTTAGTCTTGGAACTTTTGATCAAAATCCCCTGCAATCTCAGCATCAGTGAGGTGGCTTCTAATCAGAAGAATTTCAAAGTCAAACTGCATAAAGCCAGGATACTGGAGATGTGTGAAGCACTGGAAATAGTAAGAATCTACCAGAGATGGGTCTCAGGTATTACGAGTTGCCAAGGGTTGTACCACTTAATCATCCCTGAAACTTACCCCTTTCCTAAGACTACACACTATATAAATTTTAGTGCTGTCATTCTTGACTTGATAGAAAAGTGCGTGGATTAATAAACTATAGTAATACCTTGATTATCTTTTAATTAGAAATTCATTAAGGGCAGAAACTGGGCCTTACTCATGATTGTAGCCTTAGTGTTTGACATATATATTTGTTGGGAAAATGAATTAAAAACCAATTTACTAAAGTGTTCCAATCCTTTCCTAAGCAGCTTTCCTTTTAAGGTCACTAATGAGCAAAATTATTGTATAAAATTGAACAGTATAATTTTTTCCAGCTGATAGAGGTGCTAATTGATAATAAAATAGAGAAAAGCCTCCAATGAACTTGACTGGTATAAGAAGGGACCTACATAATATATTAGCTGGATAATCACAAGCATCAGAAGTAGATTGTACAATGTTAAATGAAAACTTTATAAAGGAAAATTAAACCTCTTTTGATTTGTTGGCAAGGGACTTAGAAACTATTAAAGGGAAATTAACACCATCAAAAATCCAAGTTTCTACAGCACCCATAGTGCATTGACTTTTCTTTTACTGATCACTGTTTAAACTTCCATGGAAGATGGGAGATGGAGATCTTTTCTTAAGAAACGCAATGTGTTGGGCCAGTAGGCTATGCCCATGAGAACCAAGTAGAAAGAGGATGGGCTGTCATGTCATTGAGAACAGCCATGGTGAGCAATGTCCTTAAGAGCACAGAGGAGGGAGCAGGACCTCACCTAGGTTTCATCAACTGTAGTGAGACTATGGAGAAGGATATAACAGTAAATATGTGTCTGGGCAGGGAGACAAAGTAAAAATGTACTATATGAAAATTCAAGTTCACCTTGTTGAAAATTGAGCCTCAGAGTTCTCGACATAAAGCTTACTTCCCTTCCCATGTTCTTTAACTCATGGTGGGATACCAGATGTAGAAGTACTCTGTCCTCCAAATGGAAATCTGGGAATTCTACTTGGCATTTCCTCTCCTCTACACCTCAGGACCAAAAAGTCCCATGACCTTTTAAAAAATTCCATCTACTAAATATTTTTACATATACTCTCTTTGCTTGACGTTTAGCAGTTGCACCTGGGGGTTTGAGCTGGTGGCTGTGCCTGCATGTGAGAATCAGAAATGTCTATGGAGGAAGGGAAGCAGGAGGGAAGCTATGGGAATTAGGGGTCTCCTGGGTGACCAGAAAGGATGACAAAATAGTATATCATGAGGGGTGGCAATGTTCCACTAAAGCAAAGGTAGAGTTTTTATGTTTTATGGCCATTTGGTCTTACCATTTATATTTGCATTTTTAGTTCCATCCAGAAGTGGTTCAGATCCCTGTGCTGGGTCATAGAATAAGGAGGGTGCAGGACTGCTGAGTGTGCCTGTCAGGTTGTTCATGTGGGCAGTTACCATCCAGGAAGGTGGGGTGTGTGTTTGTGTGTTAAGATTGCCTCACTGTTCCACTCAGCTCACTTGAACGTTTTCCTGACTCTAGGCTCCTTACTTTCCTTTTCTGAGAGCATTTGCTTTAGAAGACTTTCAGTTGTAAATATGTTCCTGATCCTTGAGATGCAAGTCTTTTCTCTGCCTCCTACCTGTTTTACTACACTGAACAAAGTCTTTCTAAGAGCCCAGGAGCCACCTCTTTGAAATGCAATCATTGAAGGAGGTAAGAGATGCTCTCTCAGTTTTCTGTGGGACGAAAAAAGCCTAACTTTGATGGGCACCAATTAGCAAACACTGATGGCTTGATCACATAGACCAACCTCTCCTGACATCTTCTACTACCTTCCCACCAGCTCCCACCAGTACTTAAGACCCACCGCCTTTGGTTTCAGTGAGGTTGTGTTCAATCTCCCTGCCACTCTAATAGTCTTGAATAAAGTGCCCTTTGTTTAATTTGTCTGGTGCCATTTTTCTTTGACACAGAATAATACTGTTGGAGAGAAAATTTGTTCTTGGATAATTCCCTGAGCAGAAGTTGCGCCTGGCACAAAAAGCAATGGATTGACTCTGGAGTGAAGGAAAGAGAGTAAACTCAAGGATGACACAAATGCTCTTTTAGTCACTGTCTTGGAGGACAAGTAGACAGTCATCTGAGAAAAGAGGGAAATGTGCAAGAGGGGCACTAAGGCTGATACTCAAGTGGGCCTATCACATGGCAGCTGAGGAGCTGCTTTTATAAACAAGGTGCATGTGCCGCATTGCTGCAGTAGAGATTGGTCTTGGCCATGGAGAAAATGCACCAAATGAAGTTGACACTCCAACAAATGTAGATTATGCAGGGTGAGTGCTCCGCCTGACTGAGGCTCATTATCTCTCAGCAAACTCTGCTCCTCCCCTGGGTTCCCAGTCAGCGGAGGGCATCAATACCTATGCTGCTTCCCAGGTAGAACCCTTAGACATCCTCAGCTGTTTCTCTTTCTCTTATCTTCCATCAATGGCTTCCTGTCATTCCCCAGTACAGCTTCTGTGGGAGGCCAAGACTAGGGAA
This sequence comes from Canis aureus, assembly GCF_053574225.1. NCBI lineage: Eukaryota > Metazoa > Chordata > Mammalia > Carnivora > Canidae > Canis > Canis aureus. The sequence continues at coordinate 35,244,635 of NC_135624.1, read as the reverse complement.
TCAAACTCCTTCTCAGATTATTCTTCTCAAGCGAAGAGACAAATGGATCAAAAGGAAACTTCAAGTTCATAATTTCAGCAGGTTTCAATTCACTTACATGTTAAGGGCTCTCTTCTTGTCCAAAGCAAACTTAGAGCCAGAGGTTGTGTCCCCTCACTTCCTTCTAGCATCTTTTCTGTCTCTGCAAATGGGGAAGGAATTTGACCTTTTTCAACTTGCCCCTTTTGGAACAGTAGACGGTTGTGTCTGGGCTCTGGGTACAGTAATTTGTGTACATCACATAATTTATTCTTCCAGATAGCCTGGGGAGAAAAATCTTCTCATTATATGAAAGGATGAAATTCAGACTCTGAAGTTGAGCAACTCATTAGGGATCACAGAGATCATGAGAAGTTGAGTTGGGATTGAAAACCAGGCATTCCAGATTACAAAGCCAGCACATTCACCAAGACCCTGTGCTGCAGGACTTTTTCTGGGGTAATTGCTTCTTAATATATGCAGCTTTTTCCTGGACCTTCTCCTCCTGCCTCCCCAGGATATTTGAGTTCATGAGGATGCTGCACCTTTAGCTTCAGGTGACTTGTTACGCATTTGAGTGCCATACATTTGTCAGCAATTCAAGTTAACTTGCTCTTTCTAGTAAAATCATTTCTAGCAAAATTCTTTCCCCTCAAAAAAATTCAATAGAAACTGAAAGGCAGAGAAGCAAGATTAGAAAGGTTGAAAAAGGAAACTAGATAACCAAAGAAGAACAGTCCCCAAAAGCCTGTATTTCTCTCTCATCAGAGATTTTGTGAAAGGGCCAGATTGGCAGGAATGAAAAGGAAAATCCTTTTTTATTAAGCTCACCTGTATAGTATTATCTCTTCAGAGGTGTTTATGAAAACATTCACACACAGTAAAACTTGCCTTTTATAGAATTTTTATTTTTATTGAATAAGCCCATCTTTATTGAATTTCTTCAACTCTCCATCAAATTTTAAAATCCCTGCCTATTACTCTATCTCTACATAAATCATACCTCATGTCCATCATACTACAACATAGATGCAACTCCTTCCAGCTCCTGGGGATTTGATACAGAGCTGCGTATCATGCTGGGGGAGCATCTATATCCTTGGCCTCCAAATCAACACGCAACAGGGATGCGTGGCAATTGCCTCACTTCATTTCCTGAGGTGGGGGGAGAGCTTGTAGAATGAACTAGAATGCAGGGAAAGAAATAAAAGTCCAATTTTTTAGACAGCCATGATCCATCCTAAACTTAAACACCATCCCCGTTCTGCTGTGTCTAAGTTCAGAACCAGCCCTGGGCTTCTGTGTCGATGATCAGTCCATATCCCACAGGGATTGGAACCAGCTAATGCAAGACAAACACGTAGGGTGGCACAGAGTCAAATGTGACTGAGATATGGCACTTCACTGGGTCCAGGATCTGAGAGTTGAGGACAGCCCTGGCTTTTACTAACAAGGACTAAATCAGATTTTGTTTGGAAGGGCTCTGATGGTAGACAAATGAACTGCTAGTTTTCGAAATGTTATAAACGTAAAAAATTGCTAAAGTATTTCTCTCCCAGACTTAACCATCCTCTGATGTCTCTTAACTCATCCATTCCTTCATCATTCATTGATTCAGTAAACCAATCTATCAGTCACTTAGTTGACAAAAATACAGGTAAACATCACTGATATGCCAATGGAGTATAGATGTGGGATGTAATGGTGGACAAGAGACTCGGTCCTTACTCCAGTACTTATAGTCTAGTGAAGAACACATTTAGGACACAAATATGACATAAAGTCAGGAAGTCCAGCATGTGTATGATGTACAAAAAGTCATAGGTAGGACAAATACAAAACAAACAAACAAACAAACAACTTTCAAAGCTTTTAAGTTCAAAAACCTAATGATGCATTTCCCTTCTCTGGATATACAAGTTCTACATGGGTGAGATCACAAATGGCACAAGGATTTGTTAGTTTTTGGTGCAGGGGTATGTCAGTGTCTAAATAGTGCACTGGCACAACACATTGATACCACGTGTTGAGCCACCAGAGAGAAGAGCTGGCCATATGGGTAGAGATGGATAAATCATTAAAATCAAGAACCTGTATCCTCTATTACATAAAAACTCTCTGAAGATTGTTGTCCATCCTTTTCTAAATATTCCAATCTATTGTCATCATGTCCAGGGAAGCAGGAACATATTTGTCTGTAGTGAACCCCTTTAAGACAATAGCCCCTTGCCTGGGTGGCTCAGTTGGTGAAGCATCTGCGTTCAGTTTAGGTCATGATCCCAGGGTTCTGGGATCTATTCCCATATCGAGCTCCCTGCTCAGTGGGAGTCTGCAACTTCCTCTCCTTCTGCTCCTCTCCCCTGCTCATGTTCTCTCTATCTCTCTCTCTCAAATAAATAAATAAAATCTTTTTTTTTAAAGACAATATCTGCTCATACTCCATGACCCCTTTGATCTCCAGAAGCTCATGTCCATAGGAATGAGGCTTTCCTTTGGTTGCCATAACCCTACTTCTGCTTTCTTCTGATTTCCCCACCACTGCAGTTTTTCCTGCCTGGGCTGACTCTTCTGGAACTCTGGAATTGACAAAGAGCTCTTTTTTCTATTTCTTTCCTCCTCCTCCATTGCCCTCGATGGTGGTTTTTCATGCTGCTTTCCTTCTTTCTACTCACCAGGGAATCCTTTTTCAGAAAGCTAAGGTTGCAAAGGATTCCAAAGCAAAAGAGCACTCTGTGTCTCATAGCCACAAGGATGGCAGGATGGCTACGGATGGAAGTCCATAGCTATCCTGCCATCCTTGTGGGGAAATGATTTAGTGGCAGATTCTCACAGGAGAAAAAAAGATCAGCCACTAAAGCACCTCAGAGATGGATTCACTCGGAAAGTTGGTTTCTGAGCTTAGAAAACAAATTTTATTTTATTTTTATTTATTTTTTTTAAAGATTTTATTTATTTATTCATGATAGTCACACAGAGAGAGACAGAGAGGCAGAGACACAGGCAGAGGGAGAAGCAGGCTCCATGCACCGGGAGCCCGATGTGGGATTCGATCCTGGGTCTCCAGGATCACGCCCCGGGCCAAAGGCAGGCGCCAAACCGCTACGCCACCCAGGGATCCCAGAAAACAAATTTTAGAGGCATATTCTTTGCCAGGTGGGACCAGGATTTGTTCAGGTGAACAAGACATTGAGTGTGGAGGCCAAGAGCAACTTGGTTAATACAAAGGTATTTTCTGTCTTGAGATATGAACCACTCTTAAAGACTCCCAAAGAACTTGATAGAATATCCTCTCAAAATCATTATGACTTGATAGTTACCAAGGAAGGTAAAGGGTAACACCATTTATTGAGTACTACTCTTCTCTAGGAAATACCACATCTGATATTTCATGCGATACACACAACATCCTTTCACACTGAAATTATTACCCACATTTTATAAACAGACTTGACCTGAACTTGGAGGGCCAAAGGAGTTAAGCCATTTACCAAAGTGGCCAAGTGAAAAAAACTGGAATTTGAATTTAAACTGGTGTTTTACCTCAAAGCCTGTGCTGTTTATTTGCTACATGACCCCTGCCTGTCTTTCCCTAACAGCTCGTATGTTCAAGGTAGTTTAGATAGAACATCCCATTTACTTTTTCATTTTAATTCCACTCTCAAAATAAAAATATGCTGGAAATATAGTAAGTCCCCATTTTATAGGTAGAGGAAGTAAATTTCAGAGGGGTTAACAAATGTGTCCAGGTCAGAGCACTATCAGATGGAAGAACTAAGATTTGAATCCATCTCAGAGTTTTAGGCAAGAATAACTGAGGTTGTACATGGAAACATATTTTGTTAGCTACCTACATAGTAGGAACTCAGTAATTGGCCACTCTTATTGTTGTAGGTGTGTCCACTTAAGCTATGTTAGATTCACCTAGTCTTCCAAAATGACCTCTGTATTCATCCTGCTTGGTTATTTCCTTCTCTTTTTCTCTATGCCCAACTTCAAGGCACCTGCAACTGTAAGAACTTTGATTTATTAAATGTACTAGAGACATCTCCAAGTGCAGTCTGGTACAATGAATAATGAGAAGGATGTGGGCTTCAGGGTGAAATGTATCTGACTGAGCATCCTGACACCATTCACCAGCTGTCTCGTCTTTGGAAAGGCCTTGGACTTCTCTGGGTCACAGCAAATGTAAAATGGGAAATCATACCTATCCCACAACATTGTGTGAGCTTTAAATACCAAAGTACCTACCTAAAATTTGATATTGAATGGGCAGTTAATGTATGTTACTCTGCTTTCAGCCTCATGCTTACATGGATAGCATGAGCACATTCTAGTAGCAGTGCAGCAGTCATTGGAGCCGTTGGCGATCTAGACCCATTATTGTCACTTCTCCTTCTGAGCACATGGTATAGCATTACTTCTTCCTGTTTCTGGAAGTTGCCCTTGGCCATCTGACTGATGTGGCCTATCAATTTTAAAAGGAAGGTTTACACCCCATTTGCCACATCTCCTTCCCTCTGTAGTGGTGTCTCTGACAGTGGAACTTGAATAACCGCAGTGGGCAGGAATCCTCCATGAGCCGGGTTGATGTGAAATAGGAGCAAGAACAAGGCTATTGTTTGATTAAAGCCACTGAGATTGTATTTAACCATGGCATAACTTAAATATCCTGACCAATACAGGTAAAGTCTACCTTGACCTTTCCTTCTATTTTATTTCTCCCCAAAAAGACTGGTTTTAACTATTCTTTTCTGTTTTCTGAGAGGCCCAGAGGAGCTTGGAAGCAATCTGATCATGTAACTGAATGATTTATCACTCCCGTTTGGCCCTAGCAAGGATTTGCCCTGTACCATTCATCTCTCAAGATATAATTGGACTTAAAATTAAAACTGCATTACCTTCCAATTCATTGAAAGGAAACTGGTGGCTTTGACTTAAACAGCAGTTTCAAGCAAGGTATCTATTAGGGGACTGTGAAAAATTGTTCTAAGCCTGTTATCCTGGGAGCCAGCATGGGATAAGAATTGTTTTCTAAATGGTACCCAATTGAGCCTGAGGTCCTAAGGACATACCTCAGGATGGGAGGTAGCAGAGGTTGAGCTCTGTGGCCTTCCTCACTTTAGCCCAAGCTGCTCCTTAAGAATTCATTGTGTTCCTGTGTTTCATCACAAGGTTTTGTTTGTAAAAAAACTTCCATTGCTAATGTGAGTCCCCTTTCAAAAGGCGTGGAAAAGGGATTGTGTTCCAAGAATGTGGGAGCAAACCAAAGCCAGAGAAGGCTTCAGAGGACCCCTGACAGATAAGTGTGGTGGCAGGTCAGGCTCCCTCCCGGTCTCTGTTCCAAGTTGGTCTTGGTCCATATCAGAGTCTAGAGATGAGGTTAAACAGACTCCACTGTGAGTAGAACCACCATCAGCTGTTTCAGTGGCTGGAAGCCAAAATGTAGACATCTTGCTACTCAAAGTGTGAGAAGTAGATGCACCTTTGGAGTTATCTGGAAGGCAATTGCTGACATGGAGTTCAGAGTGTGAAAGATTGACACCTATGAGAGGAGAAGTCAGTGAATAGAAAGAAGGTGGGGAGCCTCCAGAGGGAAATGTCCATGGGCCATGTCTCTGTTAACCCAGTGTGACTCCAGGGCAGAGACTACCTGTAGAGGAGTCTCATTGTGGGTAGAAGTGCCCGACCCTTGGGCCAATACCATGTTTGGTCATGGGCAGGAGGAGGATGCTCTATGAAGACCGTCACTTCAGTTTGACAGTCAGCATGAACCCTAAAGAGCTAACATGAAGCTGCCAATTCACTGCATACTTTACAGCTGGACAGTGAGTTCTTTCTTGCAGGAGAATCTGTGTAACACACCTCAGATCTGCCACAGGGGCCCAGCAGCCTCTGCATCACCTGGGAGCTCGATGGAAATGCTGTATGTTGAGCCCCAGTGGAGACTCCCTGCAGCAGGAGGATCTGCAGTTTACCGAGATATCCAGGGTGGTTTGTTTACTACCCCAGGGTGTGTGAGAAACACAGAATTTGATTCAAGGAACCAAAGGAAGGAGATTAAGTCCTGTGGCTGGTCAGAGAACCAGAGTTCCTAGAAGTCACGCCGGACTGAGACCTAATTAAAGATTGCTTACAAATTTTAGACTGCATGAGAAGCAGTTGCAGACCTTGCTGGAAGTGTCAGCTCTAGACGTCAATCCCTCACCTACTGAGTCAGCACACTGGGAGTGGACCCAGAGCTCTGCATTTCAGCTGCATCCAGGTGATCCTGAAGTCATTAATCCACTATCCATCCCTCGACAAGTGACCTTACGACTGGAATTCGGCACCCAGCCTTGGTGCACACAGACAGCTGTGGGGCTTTCAACAAACAAATTAATGTGATTTGTGTGTGTGTGTGCACTTTGGTACTTTCCAGAATAAAAATAGTCCCAAATGGTTGCAGTGAGGATGAAATGATACCAATCTCATTTTTTTTTTTTTTACATTTTCTCCCATTAAAGAATAAAACAAAGTTCTGAAAATAAAGTTGAGTTTGCTTTTCAGACAGGGAGAAAGGGTCATTTAAGAAATTAGTTTTATCAAGTCTTTGGAGTTGAAAGTAGAAAACCAAGTATATATGCAAAGAGAGAGTGAATTCTGTATGGGGAAGGATGCCAAGAATGGAGTTCTGACAGTGTAGGCGTGGAGGATTGTCAGAGATGGAGCCAGGACTGGCCATTGTTTTAAGTCACAAGGAGGCATGCTCCACAGGGCGTCCGAGGAGAACTGCGAGGCTCAGAGTTTTGTGGGGACACGTTTAGATGCACATAGTCTTGCTTTCTTTCTTCCGTTGGTCTTTACACAGACCCTTGTGAGCACTTACCCCATGTAGCCCTGTCTGAAGTACCAGCAGTGCTGGAGGAACAGCTGAGGCCCTGCTCTCAGGAGCCTTGCCCACCGCATGAGAAGTGATGGATAGAAGTTAGTGTGGACTGTTCTAGGCAAGTGAAAACAGGTCACTTAAGGCATTACAAGCAGAGGGAAAGCGAACACAGTCCAAACCAGACTCTTCTCCCTGAAAGATGGCTCAGACCATTTTAGCTAAGTGAGCACAGGCGAGTGACTTGACTTCTCTGTCAAAGCACCCTCACCTGCAAAATGGAAATAATAGCAAGCCTATCTCATAGGTCTTTTGTGACTGTTAAAGGAGCAAATCTCGATAAATCGCTCAGAATAGTACCTGGCATATGGTAAGCACTCGATAAATAGTTGTTATGCTAACAACCGTCCATTCATTCAGTGGAATATAATTCATCCACTCCAGACTCCACTTCAGGAAGATTACAGGTTAAGTGAATACGTAGACGTAATACCAAATGAAGCATAGGACAAGTCTGGATACAAAATTGCAAATATTAAGTGTTCAGAAAGTGTTAACTATTATTACTACTTAAATCAGACTTGGGGAAGTTGTTTCTGGCAGGTACATAATAGGAACTCCTTAAATGCCAATTTCTCTTCCTTGGTTCTCAGCATTAATTTTCCTGGCTATCTATACCTTTGCATTTAACACATCAGCAACATCAGATGACTTTTTTTTTTCCCAGCGTGTACCCTCTGCTGCTGCTTCCTCTCATGCCTTTGCTCAGGCATCGCCTGTCTCCTCACTGCTTCTCATGCTCCTTTGTCTGGAAGCTCACCCCCTCCTGCCTGTGAAGACTGTCTGAGAGTATCCTTCAGCAAACCTTTATATAGCCCTCCTTGGAGGCCCAATCACATGTGGAAACTTTCTCTTCTGTGACACTCATCACACAGTATTGTCATGGATTCCCTTCAAGAGAATCCGCGTCCACCTAGAGACTGTAATCATTCTGAGAGCAGAAAAATAATTTTGCTACTTTCCTTGCTCCAGGGACTGATGCCGGATGGGCATACAGTAGCTTCTGATCTGGAAATGTTAAACAGGTGCATGAATCTTACTTCTGAGCAGCCTGACCTCTCACTCCTACAAACTCACTCTTTTCATCTTTCTTCCGGAGCTAATTTTTCACCCTAGATTGCTGTCCTCTTTCCATCTTCCCTTTTCATTCTGAAACCCAACCGTTCCTTAGAAATTCAGTCCACAGTGTCTCTCCATATAAAGAGAGGCCCGGGAGCCAAGCAGATAGTAATTAAAATCTGGCATGGCCTGTTCTCGCCACGTTGACTTAGACAAAGATTCTCCACCTTTTCTCTTTATAGTTTTCCTAAATGGGGAAAAAATAAGAACTGAAAGAAAGTAAAGGGAAGAAAAAAAGAAAAGATATACCTATATCATGTAAGGAATAAAAATATTTAAAAGTGTAAAAGTACCAAGAGTACAATGGTCAGCCCAGAGTGGGTGTTTAAGCAACAATTGGAATCCATCTCTAAAATGATTAATCTACTGCAAATTCCCATAGCAATTGCACAGCACTATTCTTCCCTCTAATCTCCATGTGCACATTTCTCTGCATAGCTCACAATTATCTCAAATTTAACATGTCCAAAACTACACTCATCATCATTATTCCAAACCAGCTTCCCCCAACTAGCTAATGCTGTAATCATTCTCCCGGCTGCTCAGACTTGACAACCCAGATTTGTTCACACCCTTCCTCTCTGTTGACCAAAGTCCTTAGTTGCAGATAACAGCGATAGAGCAGGGTAGGGGAAGTCTGTGGGAATGGTCCTCTCCAGGGAGGTAGAGTATCTTTTTTTTTTTTTTTTTTTTTTGAGGTAGAGTATCTTTATCACTGAGATCATTTAAAATTTCTTGCACATGGTAATAATAAGAGACCAACTGATTTTTTGTTAATTTTATTATTGATTTAAAATACTCTGCAAAGCATGTACCCTCCAGTTGCCTAAACCTGGGGCAGACTGCTCCCACATCTCCATGCCTGAAAGGTATGCTTCTGTTAAGGGATATTTGATGGATCACAGAATATTCCTGATGATCACAAGGATATATTGAACTTGAGCTTCTGAGAGCAATACCTACCCTAATGTGGTCTGTAAACACACTATTGCTGCCAAAACCTAGTATGAAGTCCTCTGCTATAGCAAGAAAGCAAGAGATGCCACCTGCCACCTCTAACCCCAGAGACCCTCTGGGTTGTATCAGATATGCTACTATGTCGGAGGAATTCATGCCCAACGCCCAGCCCATGTCCTCCTGGAGCCCATGCCCAATCCAAAGCCTCCTGGAGAAGATGCAACTAGGACAACTTAAGTCTCATGCCTGCACCCAAGTAGCTCATGAAGCTGAGGAATATGATACACACACACACACACACACACACACGCAAAAGCAGTTCCCACTTTGCACAAGTTAAGTGAAATTCGTGCATATGTCAGAACCATGTCCTCACACTGCACAGTTCCCTGATCACCACAAGGAGATTCGTAAATGGAGGACATGGCTCTGAAATGTATGAGTTTCCATTAACACACCCTCCTTGCAAAAGTGAGGACTGTCTGTGTGTATAGAGACACTGGGAGTATCGGATTCGCAAAGCTGGCCATGGAAACGTGAAAGGAGATTCGTAGACTTAAACATTTATAAATGGTGGATTCCAAGCAAATCCTCCCAACCATCTTCCTCCAGTTATTTCCGTCAGAATCCTGCCTCCAACACATTCCTTGCTTTCTGTTCTCCCCCCAGTGCCACAGGTCAGGCCCAGGTCTCGCTGACCTGCAGCAACTTGGTGCCTTGTCTTCCTGCCTCTGGTATCTGCCTTCCTGCATTCAGAGTAAATTTCCTGCCACATGATTGTGATTATGTTGCACTCTGCATTATCTGGGTAGCTGTTGGTGACGAGTGGTATTGGTTTAAGCAGGTACACGTGGTCCAAAATAGGAGGGGTATTTATTGTAAGGATTACTATCATTAAACAAAAAGAGTTGCTGAATAATTAAACATCAAAGATGGAAAATAGTCTGGTTTAAGGATCTCAAGGTCTTAGAAAAGGGTGCTGAATTGCCTTCAAGTCTACACATCTCAATGGATTGGACCTAGTGCTTTCTCCATCCATCCTCCTGTCTGCCCTGCTAAGAAAGACTGGCTTCCTCCCCAAGTCAAGTGTGCCTGACCCCCAGCAGCACCTGAAATATAGCTCTAGGAGCAGAGAGAAGAGGCCTTTTATCTCATTTCCTTAATTATAATTATAAACATCCCAGGAAATAATCATATCAACCTCATATAGCACTATTTAAATGCTTGTCACTGTTCTGAGATTTTTTACCTTAAGTTTTTAATTTTTACTTTTTTGTTTACTCATGTAATGCATACTACAATCTTCAAAGACAGATAATATTATCCTCATTTTAATGACGTGGATACAGAGATATAAAGAGGTTGCACAACTTGCCCAAATTTCTAACACTTGGACTCTTGTATTCCTGACCACCATGGCACATGTTCCTAACCACCTCACCACACTATTTCACAAGGGCATTAATGGGACAGATTTAGGTCACATGTGGTCCTACCTCCTAAACCAGTGGTGAGAGATATTAAGATGTGGAGTACATGTGGGACAAGAAAGAAGAAAAATTTCCTTAAGGAAGGAGGAGTTATCCCTGAGAAAAGAGAAAGTTCCTGGGCCGAAAATCAGAAAGTATCTATTATAAGTTTCATATATTTAGTGCATTCTCTGATGCCTGAAACCATCTATTCACTTCATTCCTCCCACTGCTCCCTCCAGAACCCTCTGTCATGGCCTCCTTGCCAGCCAAGCCACTGGTCCTGGCCATTCATAAGGTTCTCCTTCCAGAATGCCATCCTCCCATTTTTCTATACATGAGATCCCTCTCCTCTTCTTCAGTAACCACAATTAAATGGCCTTCCACCGTAAGGTTTCTTGTGGCTTCCTGGGTATACCAAGCAAGGTTGGTACCATGGCCTTCTTGCGCCTTCTACCTACACCAAAGCATTGCAATTGCCTGATTCTTCCATTGGATTATGTGCCCCTACTCATAATGATTCATCTCTGCACTTCCACTGTGCAACCACAACACAGAGTTGAATAAAGGAATGAAAAGAAGAAGCAAATTGAATAGAAGCTACTCAGTCAAGTCCCTTTTAATCATTGATGTATTCTTGATCTCAGGGTTGCTGAAAATATAGTCATGAATATACTACATTCCATACCGCTGTGTTGACTTTATCTAAATTAGATAGTTTTATTGAATCTTCTATATAACCAGCAATTTATAAATGGAAAAAAATGAAGCCCATAGAAACTAAGAAAGTTGTCCAAGGATGCATGACCTATATAGAACTAAATCCAGATTTAGTCTCCGAAATATGATTTTTTCCCACAATATTGCAATGTACATGAGAAGAGCCATAAGGCTTCTCTAAAGAAAATTGAAATATAAGGACCAAAAATCAATCACTAGCACTTTGAGCATATCCAGCAGCGATATAATATGACTACCTGTTTAGCAAGTAATTGTATTGATTAACCGATTGATAATCAAGAAACCGCACAGCAAACCCATTAACTGGGAGATGAAAGCACAAAGGAGGGCCTGGTGTTTCCAGAAATGTTGCTATTGATTAGGTTATTGTCAGCCTGGACTTAGAAATGTATGAACCGTATGTGTGAATGGAGTCACCATGTTCCAAATGATAATGCTATCAGGCCATTCAAACCCTGGGGCGCGATCTTGACATTGCTAAGCCTCAGCTGCAGTGTCGTTCTGTCTCTAAAAAAATCACTTGACTCCCAGGGTCCATTCTTCTTCTTGTTTTCACTTATTTGGGAGTTCTGTATCCTTGTAGTTTCAAATGGTCTCTAATCTTGTTTTCTGGTTTCTTTCATCATATGTCTTCAGTAGAGGAATGCATCCTGCAAGGATTGGCCGCTAATGAACGTGCTGCTGTGAACAATACCAAGTCCAGGATGGGCACTGTTTTACATAGTTTTTGTTTATTTATTGCTAAGATACTGCAAACACTTGCTGTGCTCTAAGGACTGGGAGCAGGTGTAAAAATAAGAAACCCTACTTCTAAAATTGCTGTGATAGAAAATTTTCTAAGTTTAACAGGCATGAAAGCATAACTAGTAAAATTCAGAGGGAGGGGAAATGCTCCATGAATTAACTGAAGCAAAGAACATCTGGTTGCAATAGCTTCCACCCTTTAATAGAAAATCTCACCAAGCCTTGATCAGCGAGACTTAAGATGCACACTAAGAGAGAGCACTCCATGCTCAGAGGTGAGGTATAAAGGCAAGCCACATCTACGCAGCTCCACTCAGACAATGCTGGGAGACTTAGGTGCGAGGTCATCTAATGGATTTGGCACAGGGGCAACCCTGACAAATGTGTGTTCTGACAGTATGCAGAGAGCACTTCAGAGTCGTGGGACTGGAGGATGGAGATCCGTGAGATGTGGTATTGGCCGGTGTTAGCTGAAAACAACAGAACTCTGGCCCATGTAAGCAGGAAAGGTATGCATTGGAGGAAACTAAAGTATCCCACACATTTCTGAAAGGTTCAGAGACTTAGGCTTGAACAAAGTCTCCCTTCTGTGTCCCAACTCTCATCTTGATTTACCTGCAACTGTCCCAGTTGTAAAGATGAGAGTCAAGAGCTCTGGGAATTGATTCAGTGTGTCCCAGATTTAGGAGTCTCTCATGGTTTGTGTCACTCTCTGATTTTTCCTACTCAATTCCACTCCTTTCCCTCATAATTCCTTTCACTATTTCTTATATCCCAGGAGGAGGGGATTTGATGGGATGAGCACTGGGTGTTACAATATACGTTGGCAAATTGAATTTACATAAAACTAAATAAATAAAAAACTTTTTTTTTTTTTTAAAGAGCTCTGGGAACTCTGCCAAATCCAGGTGAAGCCAGAGGATATGGTCTATGGTCACAGAAGAACTGTGCCTACAAAAACACCACTGCTTAGGTCAGTGAAAACAAAAATTACAGTTCTCAGCTCTAATGCTGAGTGTAAGCTCTATTACTAGAACCACAGTGAAGCATCCTAGGAAACGGATGAGGCCATGGCCACTATTGTCATCACTGGAATTAAGGTGACAGAGTCCCTGTTTCCTGGTCTTCTTAGCTCCCAATCAACTGGGCACAACTTATTATAGATCCTGAGACCCTTATTATAGATTGGTAAGGGAAGATGTGAAAGAGTGTCCTGGATCTTTCAGTTTAAGAGTAAGAGAATTCTCTGAACACAAAGGGAGGATCAAATGTAGTGTTTCCCCAAGATGACAACTCAAATCCAGGGGCTCCGGAAGTGGCTCAGAGAGAGATGGTGAAAAGCTAAACAGTGGCTCAGAGAGAATATAAATTGTTTGAGAAATGTTTAGAAAGAAATTTGTAAGGTCAGTGGGATACACAGAGCCAAGGACAAAGAACCAATTGTCACCTGAAGATTTCTTGATTTGGTAACTGGTTGGATTTGTTGCAACCTACTAAAGTACTTGAGGAGAAACAGCGTACATACAGAGAAAGGCAATGAGGTTAGTTCCCATTGAGTTTGAGGTGTCTTTGGGACATTCAAATGGAAAGGTCCATTTGGCTGAAACAGAAGTGCCACATTATCCTTTATTCATAGGTGGGGAAACTGTACTTGAGGACAAAGTGTAATGAAGTCATGGTAATAAAGGTAGAAACAGTATCTGAACTTAAATCTGATTCTATGTCCTTGCTTTTTCCAGTACTTCATACTGCTAGCATATTTTTAAAGTTTATTTTTCATCTGTGGGTCACCCTGGTGGCACAGTTGGTAAAGTGTCTGACTCTTGCAAGTCAGACAAAACTCTGGGTTTTGGCCCAGAGTCATAATCTCAGGGTGATGAGATTGAGCCCCACATCTGTGTAGAGTCTGCTTTAGATTCTCACTCTTCCTCTTCCTTTGTCTCTCCCCTGCTTGCAAGCACTCTCTCTCTCTCCCAAATGAATAAATAAATATTTTTTTAAAAAAGATATTTTCATCTGTGTTTTGTGTCATAAATGTGTCTGAAATCTGAAAGATTTCATAAAAGAAGATAAATATTTAATAATTGTCTTGGAAGTGACAGCACTGTATGGTAACCACCTAGAATAAATTCAAAGTGAAATTTATTTGTATTTTCCAGATGATAAAAATGAGGCTCTGAGAGATTAATTTGCTTAACATTATTGAGTTGGTAAGTGGAATTAGATGAGCTTTTCTTATTCTTTTTTAAAGTGTTAAGTGCTTGTGGCTTATGGGGGTAGTTCTCAGAGTGTGGACCCGGGACCAGCATCATCATCAACTAAGGACTTGTTAGAAATTCAAATTCTCGGGCCCCGCCCATATCCCACTAAGTCAGAAACCCCTGGGTTGAGACCCCCAGATCTCTGTGTTAACCATCCTCCAGGCGATTCCAATACATGCTCAAGTTTGAGAACCACTGGCTTATTGTATCTTCCCAGATATGAGAAAGACAAATTAAAAAATGTGCTTCTTCCACTTTGGGATGAAATAAATAATTTAAATGAGATAGCATTTATAAAGTCCCTGGCAGAGTGCTAGGTATATATTAGATTCTCAGTGACTCTAATTGAAATATGATGAACCTAATAATTCAAATTGCAAACCAAACTCCACCAAAGACATTTTAATATACTAAAACTAAAAAAAGCTTTACTTTACATTTATAATGAATTTATGTATTTTGATTCTCAAAATCATTTGTTTTCTTAATGCAATTTTTTCATGGCTTCAATTAATTTAGAAATATTTCGTCCCCAAACCTATTTGATTTTAGGTTTTCTTATCAATTTTGCATATAGCAACAGTTAGAAAATTAAAATCTGGACATCTGAAGTGGATTCTGAAGTGTCTAGATTGATGTTTTTCTGTCCTAGTTAACATTCTGTCCCCAATACACACTCATTTCTCTTTATACTGGAAGTCTAGCTCTTGGAGCAAATTTCTTGTCGCTGAAGAGAATTAAGAGGCTTAAGAGTCACTGTTTTTGGCAATCCAAAAAATTGAATTGAAGTGAAGGAAGCACCAGATAGTATCTTGGATCCCCTCCAAATTTAAGATTCCAATTTTCAGTAAAGCATGCAATACGATGGGAGGGGCCTCCCTCAGAGTCACACATCCCACGCTCGGAGCACTCCAAGGACTGCCACCTTCTCTATGAGAAGCCAAGGGGTGATGACTTGGTCTCTCCATTTCTTAGCCTTCCTTTATGGAGCTAAGTACTTAGGCACTAGATGGTAAAATTTCCTCCCAGCACTGGCATAATTATAAAAAAGAAAAATTTCCCAAATAATAAAGAAATATTACTTAAGGAAAGGGAGAGAATCCAATCACTAGTATGTTGCGCTTTTCAGAAGAGTATAAATTGTTTCCCTGGAGATGCAGATGTTATTCATTATGCTGTAGATACATTCAGAAATGTAGTTTACCCTGATTTAGCTTTATGCTTAATTGTTTTGAAGACTAATGCAATGCAGTCAGCCCTGCATGCTGCTTTGTTGTTATATTTAAAAGCGAATGCTCCACTGATTTGCCTTGTGAAGTTTCTCTACAGGAAGAACTTCTAGGTTTGTAGCCACAAGACTCCGAAATGAAGGTATCACCACACTAGGAGATCTAATTATAAGAGCTACATTTTTTTTTTTTTGCACATACCCTTGGGCCAGCCAAGTGCTAAAACTCAGAACGATAACTCATTGTTTCTAACCTGCAGGTAAACTATAGAGAATCTAACACCCCATCCTATAAATGAAGACACTATCTCAAGACAGAAACATGATTGCTGAGTGTGCCATGGGAAGTAAAAGGTAGAGTTCAGATTCAAAATTATTTCTGCTTGACTCTTTCCCCAAAACAAACATACAAATAGACCTAACTGCACATGTACTATCTGCTCTATATCAAGTCTTTTATATTTATTGACTTCATTAGCTGGAACATCCCTCAGTAGGTCTTATTATCAGCCCTGTGCTACCAAATAGCAAATAATTTGTCCAAGGCCACAGGAGAAGATATGAGGGAGATGTGACTCTAAACCTAAGTGTTGGAGTTCTGACCCATGCTCCCAATACAGCGTTGATCAAATACAGAAAGTAAAGAAAGTTTACTGCTAAAAATCCAACAAAAAGCAAGCATGGGTACCTAGCTAAGAACAGATAAAATGGTTTCATAATTCCTTCTCATAAATCATGACATTTTGCAATGTTAAGTAATAATAAAGCGTGGGAAAATATCTCATTATATCATGACAAAAATTTTTCAAAAGCACTCTAGATCATCTGCTTGCCTTCTAGTGAGTATTAGGCATTCTCTGTCCCTTGGGAACACTGTTTTGGATAGTACATGCATTTGAAGAGAGATGTCCTGACTCAGTGTTACTGCTTTTCTTCTGATAACAACTGTTGAGGAGAAACACAGAACAACTGTTTCAAGTTGTTTTGAACAATGATGTTGAAATATCCATAAGAGAAACCAGAGAAGACTGACATTTTTATTGGAATAAATAAACTTTATAAAAGTTGGATTTGCATTTTTGGATGTTATAAAAATAGATCTTTCGAGGTTGTTGTTCAGACTACTGAGATAATCTAGTTTTGAGCCTAAAAACTTTGGGACCAGTTCCTTCTTCACTTAGCAGATGAGAAAAATGACCAGATTGGAATGTTCCAGGGTCACAAAACTAGTTAGGCTGAGAAAAGAATGCATATCTCTTGGACATGAGTTACTTGCTCTATTAGACTTAATCATACCAGAAGTCAGATTATTATACTGCTATGTGATATAAAAAAACTAGGTTCAAATTCCAGCTTCACTTATGTACTAGCTGAGCATTTTGCATAAGATATTTCACTTCTATTAAACTAAACATTAGTTTGTTTTATCTTGAAGATGAACGAATAATACAGACCTCATAAACTTTTTGTGAGGAT
Organism: Canis aureus; assembly: GCF_053574225.1. Taxonomy (NCBI): domain Eukaryota; kingdom Metazoa; phylum Chordata; class Mammalia; order Carnivora; family Canidae; genus Canis; species Canis aureus. Next base: position 35,227,700 of record NC_135624.1, on the reverse strand, counting down.
TAAATAGATCATGTGTTAGTATTTCTAGCATAATGAAAGAGCTCCAAAACCTTAAATTCCCTTTTCTCCCTCCCACTTTGTCTCTCTCTAAATCATGAATAGTTGCAAAGGCTTAGTGCATTGCACAAATAGCACTCTGAGTCAATGAAGGGCTTCTTGGGCATAGACATGCAGCATACCTGTTGTTTTTAAATAGGGATGTCTCCTTGTATTTCGCAAACTTGTAGTAAACCTCTCCTGACAGATAAACTCTCCTGGCAATGTATTTATTTCAGGGAAGTTAGTCCCTGGTCTGCACAGTTGAATTGCAAAAGTAGCTCAGAACCATTTGATATGCTAAGCACAGATGACAAGTGCTGGCAAGGTTAAGAAAATGATTTGAAAAAATTTAGGTAATCTCTATTGAAAATGAGAAAACCTTAGGGTTCTCTCTCCACAAAAGGATTATAGTTATAAAATCCATGAGTAAAAAGCTCAGCAGAAAAGAAGCAAGACAGTAGTGAATTAGAAAAGACCATGAGCTCTGGTGCCATAGGACTAGAATTTGAGTCCCAGATGTATCATGTGTACACCTGGTGGACCTACATGTGAGTATATCAGTTAGCAATTGCTGCGTAACAAATCACCTCAGAATTTAGTGGCTTAAAATACTGCCCATTTTAAAATTATTATTTCTCAGGAACCTATGGGTTAACATTACAGTTCTACAGATCTAAGTTGAGTTTGGTAGAGGTCACTCACCCATCTTTGGTCAGCCATAGGTCAACTAAGCAGATCTTCTAATCTTGGTTTGGCTTTCTCAAATGTTTGGGGTCTCAACAGGGATAACTGGGCTGCCTCAGATTTGTTCCAAATGTCTCATGTCTCCTGAAAGCTAATGTGTGCATGTTCTTACAGAGAAGGTAGAGGAACAGAGAGAAAAGAAGTCTATAAGGTCTGCTTAGGCCTAGAGCTGAGAGACAATGACATTCCACATTCAAGTAAGTCAGCATGAATAAGACCCAGACATATGTATTTTATTGGTATTTTTTTCTCTTCTAGCTAACCATAATACACAGGTAGGTTTGAAGACAATGTCCTCACAGTATGAATCATGTATTGATCACAATACTTTTTGTTAAAATGTTATAAGTTGACCATACAGAAAGTGTGAAAAACAAAGCAAAATAAAACACACCAAAATCTGTCCTTATTAGCTCTCAAAACTGACAATATCAGGGACAAATGTAACTTCTGTCATGTTGGTTCCAAAACATATAGTCTGTCTCTCTCTCTCCAACTATTTTCTCAGCTTCACACAGTGCAAGCCATGCTGTAAATGTAGGTTCTTTCTCTCTGGGAGGAAACTGGCCACCAGCAGTTTCTATAGTCCTTGGAATTTTATTAACTGAGAGAGGGAGAGAGAGAGACACACACACACACACACAGAGACAGAGAGAGAAAGATAAAACAGAGAGAGGACATCTCTTTTCATAACTCAGACAAATCCTATTATGAGTTCCATTGGTACAACTTGGATCGCATGTCTACCCAAGAGCTTGGATGAGCACATTCAACACATGCGGATGGAGAATGGAGGAGGTGTGAATTCCCAAAAGGAAATCAGAGTGCTATAACCAAAAGAAGAGGAAACAGAGACTGGATAGGCAAAAAAGAACAGATGTCTGTAACAAATGATGTATTCTACAGCTGCATTTCTGCAACATGTTATTATATCCCTTTTCATGCTGTTGTAATCATGTGTTTTATTCTGACTTATACACTGTTCTATTATCTTCTCCAGTACAGGGAAAATGAATTATATCTTGTCATTTTCAGTGTCCCTAGCACTGCATGTGACACTTAAGTAGATCTTTGTTATAACTATTTTTTGAAAAGATTTTGTTAGGAGTTTCAATCTCTGGTTTCTTCTTAGGCTGCTCAATTCAAAAGGTACCTATGTACAGTTCCTCTTTTTCTTGAATTCTGTTAACTTTGGATGCAACCCCCTATTTCTATTGTTCTGTAGAACTAAAAAGTTGGGTGAAATGGAAGGTCTCTTTTGCCCTGACAAGAATCATGCCAAATAGCCTGATCTTTGGGCTTATGCTACTAAATCCACATCCCAATCTTAAACACACTGACTCAGAATTATACCTTCTTGAGGGGGCAGCAGATTATAGAAGACAAAATACTTATAGCAGGGAGCAATCTTTCCTATGCATCCCACTTCTAACTGTGTATACTTCGGTCCACTATCTAAATTTTGGGTGATCTTCCAAACAGGGGTTAGGATCACTAGGCCAGGAGTAAAACTACATAACTGATATCATAGCACTATCCACAGTGGAATGAAGAAAGCAGGACTAACAAGACAGATAGCAGATTAGATATTATAAGAGCGTAGACCACTGGGGGAAAATAATATTATTTTACTTTTTCCTGAAAGCTTCAGATACACTGACTTTGTGTGGCATAACTTGTGCCTCTCATCCAAATCGGAATATATCTTCTTGTCCTCTCTTGTCCAAGGTCCCCTTCGGACTCTTGTTCAGTCTCCATCACCACCATGGTGACCAACCGTGCAAGGACTCCACTCAATCATCATGAGGCTGCAAACTATGGGTGGATTTATCTGAGCTGATCGAGGTCACTGCTCTGCCTCCAAAGACAACCACTGGGATTCTAATTCTTCCCATCACTACTAACCCTGACTAATGAAGCTCACCCAAAGGCTCCTGCAGGGCATAAGGGATACCTCAGAGAGCGGTATTTTGAAAATTGAGAATGTTTACCAATGGAAAATAGTAGACAGAAGGAGATTCATAGATAAATTCTGCATGGCCACCTCTTCCTGTATCTGTCAGGATCTCCCCAGGAGACTACAACCTTACTGTAATTTTAACAAAAAAAAAAAAAAAAAAAGACCATAAAGACTTCTCTCTTTTTTTCTTTTTTTCCCCCAACTATAAATATTTCTTAATTAGATTAAAGGTAGTTGTATTTCCTTGGGCTACCAAAACAAAATACTATACATTGAATGACTTAAGCAACAGAAATTTATTTTTTCACAGTTCTGAAGGTCAGATGTCCATGATCAGGGTTCTGGCTGATTTGGATTTCAGTGAAATCTCTTTTCCTGGCTTCACAGACAGCCTCCTTTTCCCCCGTGTCCTCTCCTGTGTAGGGAGGCATACTCTCCCATGTCTCTTCTTCTAAAACAACAATCCAGTCTAATCAGGGACCCATCCTTATAACCTCATTTAACCTCCATTTCTTCCTACCCCAAATGACTGCCACACCTCAGGTTAGGGCTTCAGCATATGAATTTTGGCAGGACAACTTCATAACAGTAGCTACCTACTAAAAAGGGTAAAAGAGAATTCTAAGGTATAAAAAATTAGTAACTACAGAGAGTAACCACTACCCCCTAGGGTTGAGGGGGAAGTAGAGAAGAAAGAAGTCTAGAAGCTCAGAGAATAAGGGCAGGCAAAGCTGATAGGCAGCCCCACGGCAAGAGGGCATGGCCAGCACAAGAACATACTGCCCAGGGCTCAAGTATCAAGAAGCTGGATATTGGCCACTGGAGGGCCCATCTACTGATCCTTAAGAGTAGCCCACCACTGTGGTGAAGGCTGTCATGTCCTTGCTCACAGATGCCCTTGCTGCTGCAGAGCCATTGGCGGACCCTACTATGGAGACACATGGTCTCGACAGTCATCATGTGCATTGCTGGTTATGTCATTTACTGCTCCTAATTACAGTACCATTAAATAATCTGGTACTAAATAATAACATGAAATTTAACCTGCAATATCTCTGTATAAAATTGTAAGGGGAAGGAGAGAAAAAGGTAGTTGATATATAGACACAAATATACACACAAAACAAGCAAGGAAAAATAGATAAATTACCTGTAGTTGTTTCCACTGTTGCCTGTGAATAGTGGATAACTATAACTTCTTTCTTTCCAGGACCCATTCCATATTTCCACTTAGCCAGCAACTCACTGATCAAAGTCCTTTACTGCAAGCATGCCCCAAAACTTGATTTCTGAGGGGGTCTGTTTATTTTATAGTCTCACCTTATTTTGATCACTCCAGTTCTTCATTAACCTCTACTATTGGTGATGGAATATTGATCACCCAAGAATGTCCCTTGGGTTCCATATATAGCTCTCGTCCTCTCTCTTGTAATACATAGCTACCCCATTTCTTGTTGAAAATTCAGATCAATCACTCCAATTATTATAATAACACCTTCCTCCTCTTTTTGTCCACTTGGTTCATGGCACAAAGATCCCCAAATGGCCAGAGGTCAGTTTCAACCTTCCATTCATTGGAATCATTGTTGTGTCTTCCAATGGAAGTATATCCCCTTTGTGAGCTGATGCCTTTGAGCCATCAGGCTTAAAAGTTGCCAGGATGGGAATTAAAAAATTCTGTGACTGTGATATTATATATAATAATGAGAGGAGCCCCTCCCAATATGCTTCTTTTTCAGTCCCACCTATTTTAGCTATAAGAAGAAAGCACCATAAAGTACTGATTGAATTTTTGTAAAGCACATCCTCTACCTTGTAATATAGAACTCAACCCTTTAAAAATACTATCTCCAAGCTGACACCATAACCGAGTGTAAGCCAGTCTATCTTCTCACAGACTGAAGAAACATCACTTAAACAAGAATAAGTCATGGTTCAGAGCTGATTAATCAAATCTAATTAGGTGGCTCACTAATTGATCCCAGAAGCTACCGCCATTTGACCTCTGGTAAAAGGGCTCAATACATTCCAACTCCTCTGGAGACAAATGAATAGAAACTCCCATTGGTCTAAACCACATAATTCAATTAATCCACTTAGTGAATTCAAGGGTTAGTCAAATCATTTAAGTGTATTTTGGTTTTCAAGAAGAAATTGAACTGGAATTTATCTTTTCCTTGTCTTTCAATAAATACTGTCTAGATAGCAAAATCTTACATGCCAACTTCAAGAAATGATGCAGTAAGGTTGGTCACTATCTGCTTTAGAATATATTCCTTATTTGGTTTTTCTTCTTACCCTTTTCCCTCACACCCTCCCTCCCTTCCTTCCTTTTTCTTTAATTATTAAAATTGAGCCAAACCATATTTTTTGTTAACACGACATATCTAGATTAACCCATCAAGGTAAGTAGGAATTGGAATCTATAATTATCTAACTTTATAAAATAAAAAGGTATATGACAAATTGGCATAATATATAACAGACACTGGATTAGTACACTTAACATATAAAAATCACCTTGCCAATAAATGAGTAATCATAAACATATAGTAGCAATATAAGTAAAAGGCATGAATACTCCACTCAAGAAATAATACAGGGACATGGCCAATGAAAATATGGAAAATCCATTCTTTTAAATACTCATCAGAGAAATACAAATTAGAGCATCAGTAAGACCACTGATGCCAAAAGGATAACTCACTTTCATCTGTTGATATATTAACAAATTATCACTTATAAGGTTGCCAATATTATACACCGATTCTGATGTCCCACATAAATTATGTGTGTGCATATAAAGATATTTAATTTTTGGCCATTATGAAATACAAACAAGTAGGTTACAACTGACACTACAGAATACAATAACGTTCTTTGAATTAAACCAAAAATCTATATACATATAGGCTGAAAAGACTGCAAAAAGCTAATAATGTTTCTTTTTGAATGATAGGGTTGTGGGTAACTTTTTATTTATTCTACTTATTCATCTCAATTAGTTACAATATTTTAAATTAGTATAACTTTTGAGCTAAGAAAAGTCATCCTTTTTATTAGAGGATTTAAAGAAAAAAAATGTCAGTAGGAACCCTGACAAACGCCTCTGGAATTCCACGCACCCATCTCTCATCGGAGTGGTTCACCTGCTGTCTCTCACTATTTTCTTCCTTGACTCTCCAGTCTCCTCTCGGCTCCACTCGGCTCTCTTTGATGCTCTCCACAGGTGCTTCTGTACTTTCAAAAGTGCAGTTTCAATACAACAACCATCTCATGACAAATACTGACTCTTCCTGCTCTCCTTTTGTCCTCGACTGTGATCCAGTAAGATCGACTTGGTCCCCCCACCAATCAGTGGAGCATGAAGCTAAATAACCAGAAGAGAGTAAAACTGAACACCAAGGAGAAAAAAAGATATATATTCAATTCACTCTTCTGACTCTACGGAGAGATATTGTGCTCTGGTTCTGAGAGCAGTATTTGCATTAACAAGTAAATGTTACCTGCTTAAGTTTGGATTCAATATAAATATTTTCCTCCATAAATCAGTTTCATTAAATGGGAAAAAACTGCCTCAAGATATTCAGATGCAATACTACTAGAATATAAATACAGTAAGTGTCTACTGGGCATTTAGGTTTGTAGTCGTCTATTTATTCCTTACAACCATCTAGTAGGTTAGACGCTGTCTGCATGTGCAAGCCCAGACTGGCACTCAAAGTTGTGAAGGCATTCATTTAGGATCACTAGGTGGAATAATCAGGATTTTATGGGGACCTGGTTTAGTTGGTTAAGTTTCTGCCTTTGGCTCAGGTCATGATCTTGAGGTCCTGGGATCGAGCCCCGTGTCCGGCTCTCTGCTCAACAGAGAGCCTGCTTCTCCCTCTCCGTCTGCCCCTCACCCTTTGCTTGCGCTCTCTCTTTCTCTCTCAAATAAAGAATAAAATATTTTAAAAAGAATTTTATGGGGTCCTGAGACGCAGATTCCTTTTCCTACTCCAAAATAATGTTACAACACAGTTAAATACCAACATAGTAAATGTGAAGCTTATAAGGCAGAAAACAACAGTGTAACCCCACATGGGATAAAAATAAGAAAAAAAAATAAAAGAAGTCCAGGACTTTTATAGCAAAAGCAATGAAGGTGGGAGTGACAGGGGAATGCTTCACTGAAGAGAAGCTGAATCCCTAAGTCCCTCCCAGTATCAGTCTGCTTGGGCGGCCATAACAAAGTACTACCCACTGGGTGGCTTGAGCAACAGAAATGTATTTTCTCACCCTTCTGGAGGCTGGAAGTCAGAGATCAAGGTGTCAGTGGCATTGGTTCCTTCTGAGGCCTCTCTCCTTGGCTTATAAAAGTCCATTTTTTTTTCACTGTGTCTTCCCATGGTCTTCGCTTTCAATGTGTCTGTGTTCAAATGTTCTCTTCTTATAAGGCATCAGTCACATTTAATTAGGGTCTGCCCTAATGTCTGCATTTTTACTTAATCAACACTTCAAAACCCCCTGTCTCCAAAACAGTCACATTCTGAGGTCCTGGGGGTTAGGACTTCAACATGTGAATTTGGGGAAACACAACTCAGCTAATAAAACTGTCTATGTTAAATGTGTATTACTTCTAATATTTCTCTTTTCTAAAGACATTTTCAGAGACTTCATTCACAGTACCTGATAGTCAATGAGTCAATCTCTCCTCTGAATAAACATTTAATTATGTGCTGCCTTTTGTATAGATCATTTCACTGTGTATCAGTATTGTTTGTTTTTGGTCTTTCCCATCAGAATTTCAATTCCTTGAGGATATATTCAGTGGGTTATCTTTATTACCTCGAAGAGTGCAAGTGCACACAGGAGTATGTAATGAATAGCTGTGGACTAAAGCAGTAAATAATAAATGAATTCATAGAGAAACAAATAAGAGTATGTTGAAAGAGTCCCAAGGAGACCATGAACCCCTCTCCGAGTGCACATCTTCCCACGTGGAGACAAGCCTTGGAAAGCTGAGTGGGCATCAAAATAAAGGATTAGCATTAGTAGAGATTGAAAAATTGAAGAGATAGGCCCTATGTGCTATGCATAACTCAAGGACGATGATCTTGTTTGTTTTATTTAAAAATAAATACTCAGAGCCTAGTATTGGAAAATGACACAGAAAACTTTTTTTCTTTTATCAATAGATGGATGAAACAATGGAATATTTAGCAAATGAAGCAAAAGGAGAAACAGAGAAGGAGAAAAGGAACCATCAGAGAAGTAGGCACGTTTTCAGGAGGGTAGCAACCAAATTGCATCTGCCTCCAATGATCTGCATAAGACATCTTAATTGTTACCAACTTCTCTCAATAATTCTGATATAAACCAAAGTCTGGGAGGCCTTGGCTAACCTACATCGCCTTTGCAAATGTTTACAAGGTGGGTTGTTTAATTATCTGAAAGCCTGCCTTTCTCGTCCACTTCATTTTCTCCATAGAGACCTGCTGTGGCCTCCAGATTTCTGCAATGAGCACCTCAGAGGAGTCCCATGGCAACCTCCCTGGAGACGGCATGAGGATTATTAATATACTTTTGGAAATAACAGCTCTCAGACACTGTAACTCACATTAATGTGCAATATCCCTACTGCTCACTCTGCTGATGGGAATGCAATGTACTCACTCTGGTTTATTATAAAAGCATTAAAATGTGCTCTGTTGGTTAATCATGATGACACTTTCATCTGTTTGGGGGGTTCTGAGTTGTTTTTTGTGGAATTTAATCATACTTTTTGAACTTTACCTTCTAGAAATGAATCTGAGACATTTGGGGCTGGATCCAAGCAACACATCTCTTTAGCCTATTTTTTTTTTTTTTTTGACAAATTAGAACCTCAGTCAAAACTCCTTTCAGAATCAAGAAACCATATTTCAGCAGGGTGCACCTACTATGTGCTAGATCATGGGGCAATGTGTGGACCATGATGGTACAGTCCCTCACCTAAACAACACTGCGAAGGAAAGGAAAATTTAGACAGGTGAGAAAACAGAACCTCAGAAAGGTTTATCAATCAGATCAAATATATTAAACAAGCTTCTATTCTCTTTCTACTTCATGGTCTTGCTTGAAGATAGCCCACTAGGTGACTAGGGCTGGTTTTTCCATGAATACTTAGGCTTTTTCCTCTGTTATAATTTATTAATGATTATATAGTCATTTTTGAAATTAATAATAATTGTGAAGTCAGAGACCATAGAGAAATTTAGTCATGGGACTTAATTCCTTGGCCATTTTCATTGAACTATAAAGATATTTGGAACCCTGTAACATCTTACATATTCTTTACTATCTTACCTTATTTCCTCTCTTCCCCCTCCCAATCACCATGTAGATTTAGAAGTTAGTCAGATTTTGAAGCACTTTTACATTTCATTTGACCCTCAGGGCTTCTTGAGATTGACAATGTGGTTTAAACTTTTCTCATACAATGTAGTTGAAGCTGTTGAGACTCAGTGGATATTAAGTGATTATTTATGAACATAGGGAGACAGATTCAATTTAGTCGTGATAGCTCCTTTTTAGATTTAATATTCAGAAAATACTCTTTGAATGCCTTTGAATCATCTAGCAGGTGATGCTCCGATCCAGGGGTTGGCAAATGTTTTCTATAAAGGAATAGATAGTAAATACACCGTCTGTGTCACAAGGTCACCACCACTGTGGCATAGAAGCAGCCATACATGATCTGTGAAAGAATGAGCGTGGCTTTGCAAATAACAAACAAAAATGAAAGCTTTATTTGTGGACATTGAAATTTTAAATAACTCTCATGTGCCCCTAAGTATTGTTCTTTTGAATTAGTATCTCAGCCACTTAAAATATAAAAATAACTTTCAGTTCACAGGTCATCCAAAAATATGTGGTGGGCCAGATTTGGCTCAGAAGCTACACTTTGTAGATCCCTGCTGTAAACCCTAGAGATTTAACACAAAACAGATCAGAACAAAAACTCCTTGCCCTTTCGGAGATTACACTCTATTGGAAGTAAGGCAACTAGGGAAGAAGTAGGTCAAACAGAGAATGCTCAGCAAAATAGAAAGAGGCTAGAACCCAAGCAGAGAATGATGCACAGGCAGGTTCATTTCTGAATGTATTTGCACATGCCCCTGAGGTGGTGCTCACTTCAGGTGGGGGTTGTGTGGGGTTAGTAAGTTGGTAGGGGGGTGAGGTTACTGAAGGATTTAAGAATGAGGCCAGCTAACATGCAATCATGAGTTTTCTCCATTCTCATGCGTTGTTGTGCTTTGCAGTAATTTAATAACCTTCTGTTACTATGAATTTCTAGAAAGTCTATTCAACACAATGGGCTGTTATGAGTAGTGTTTTGTGGAATTGAAAGCAAAGGGACTGTGTTCCACATTTAGGTCAAAACACAGCAGCCTAAAAATGGGAGGAGCCACCTGAAGCTGGCTTCATGGGAAAATTCAGTGGAAGCTGAAAATTAGGGCCAGATGAGTCTAGGAATAGTTTCCTCCAAACTCCCACCAAAGAAAGAATCCCTGTAGATATTGGGTGGGTAAAGGAGAGTCCCATGAAATGTGAAAAGAAGTGCATTTCCTATAAATCTTAAATGATAGAATATAAAGCTGCTAATAGCTAGTTTGCTTCTCTTGTTTGTTTGTTTTTTTTCAAAATCCAGTGAGGTGTCTGGGATAGATGCCTCCTTTGTACATTATAGATAATTCTTTCACTGTTAGCCTGATACACAAATATGATAATGATGATGACTATCTTATATAGTATACATTATATATAATAATATATTATAAATGTTATTATATTCCATTGGAATATAAGCTCCATGAAACAGTATTTTTGTTTTGTTTGCTGTATATTTGTTCACTACTGGATCTTTAGTGAAAGAATGCCAAACACATAGAAAACATCCGATAAGTATTAATGAATAAGCAAATGAATAAATGAACCAAAGAAACATTAATAGAACCAGTGGGGCCCAGATAAAAAATTCCTTTGACTATTGATTTTTGAGTTGAAATGAGGGAAACATTCAGACTTGGGAAGGGTTTAATAAACTGGAAGGCTTCTACTGTGCCCAAAAAGGAGATCAGCTTTGGCTTTTAAAGAGGTGATGCTCTCTAAAGAAGCTCTGTCTCTTCCTGTGCAGAGAAGCCGCCACAGTGCATGCCACCATTGAGTTACAGCCTTGGTGTTTGCAGCTATTGACTTTCTAAGAAGTCCCTAGTGAGAGTACGTGTATCTCACAAAATTATTGGAAATCTCAGGACTTGGTTATTATTTCTGCATCCTCTTCTTAGCAAACTAATTGAATTCTCTGTTCTGCATCATAGTGATCCTTTAGGTTGTGCGAAGTATAAGAAAAAATAAGGCACTGTTCTATTTCACTCCTTTGTTCACCTAAATAAAGACAAGGAATAACTTGAGTCCTTCCTCAAAATTTGTATTTTTCCCTTATCTCACTATAGAGTCATTGATGGCAGGAACCACATTACTTCTTGTGTATCTCAGGATTTCATGCAAAACCTGTCATGTTTGCCATCAACAAACAAGTATTGATTAGAATTTAACTAGTATTTTTCTCTTATATGTTAAAACTATACCACTGACTTGATCATGAAATGCTAAATGCTATATGCCCACCATGAAGAACCTTCTAATTTCAAACTCTGAATTGACACACCATCAATAATATCTGGTATTAACAATAAGTCTTCAAAATTTTAAAAAATATATTTTATTTATTTATTGGAGAGAAAGAAGGAGTGAGAGAGAGGGAGATAGAGAAAGAGAGAGAGAAAGAGAGAGCATGGGCAGGGACAGAAGGAAAGGGAGAAGTTCAGCAGGAGCTCTGTCCCAGGACCCTGAGATCATGACCTGAGCCAAAGGCAGATGCTTAAGCAGTTGAGGTACCCAGTGTCTCATGTCTTCAAATTTTTATAGAACAGATAATTTAAAACACTGCCAATTTTTTTCTAATAGAGATGAAATACATGTATGGATATAATTACTTTTTTGTATTCAATAGATATTCAATAATAGCATCTATGTGACAGATACTGAGCTAGAGCCTGGGTCTAGTGGTGAACATCTGGACTCTGTTCTTGAAGACTTTCTAGTCCAGTGATGCAGACAGAAAGTAGAAAACAAATTATGAAAATAAGTATCTTAATAGAGATTTTGATAAGAGAAGAAAAAACAGGTGTTTATGTAATATGCAGAGTATAATATGTAGCAGTGGATAATGGCTAGGAAAGACTCTCTCTCAGGAAGTCTCATTTAAGCTAAGACTGGAGACATCAATAAGAATTGCCAAAGTGACTTACTTTGCTGTTTTGTGGGGTCAAGTCAGAGAAAGCACCTATGCTGGAAACTGAAATGTGTGAGTTCAGTTCTGCCTTTGTTGACTTCAATGCATCCATAGGTGTGTTGAACTTCAATTGCTTGATTGCTAAAATAAAGCTCACACTGACTCTCTCTGTGCCTTGATTCCCTCATCCTGTGAAATGGCAGTAATTATGGTAACTATTTTTTTTTAATTTTTAACGAAGATTAGAAGAGTTAACACATGCTGAGCACTTAGAACTCTATCAAGATTATTTTAAGTGTCCAATAAATGTTAGACATTGTTGCTCTTATTATTTTTATTAGTGAATATAAATCTTATGTCATAATTCTTTTATTCATTAATTAAATTTGCACTGAAAATAGGACATAATATCTTTTTCAGATGGCTGGGGGAAAAATCAATGAATTAACTTAGACTTATTTTTTATTTATTTATTTATTTTTTTTTATGATAGTCACAGAGAGAGAGGGGCAGAGACATAGGCAGAGGGAGAAGCAGGCTCCACGCACCAAGAGCCCGATGTGGGATTCGATCCTGGGTCTCCAGGATCACGCCCTGGGCCAAAGGCAGGCGCCAAACCGCTGCGCCACCCAGGGATCCCAACTTAGACTTATAGTGCTCAGTTCTCTTCTCCTTAGAAGGGCTGTAAATACTCTATTTTTTTTTCTTTAAAGTTGTTATTTAAATTATAGTTATTTAACACAGAGTGTAATATTAGTTTTAGGTGTACAACATAGTGATTTAACACATCCATACAATACCCAGTGTTCATCACAAGTACCCTCCTTAATCCCCATAACTTATTTTCCCCATCCCATACTCACCTCCCCTCTGGTGACCACAAGTTTGTTCTCTACAGTTAATAGTCTGTGTCTTAGTTTGCCTTGCTCATTTGGTTTGTTTCTTAAATTCCACATATGAGTGGAATCATGTGGTATTGACTATTTCGCTTGGCTTTATAGGGTCTAGCTGCATCCAAGTCATTACAGATGGACCATTTGTCTCCTGATGGTGCTGTCTGATTTCTCTATCCCATGCTAAGAGTCAAAGCAAGGCTAGGGAGGTGGTGAACAGAGGTGCTTGCTCAGTCATTTCCATAGAATCAAAGTGCTTCAAGGTGAATAACAACAGAACTGTGCCCAGGGAATTATGGGCAGAACATCGAGCAGAACAATCTGTCCTCGGTTGCAATGTTGCACACACATTGGGAGAGGATCTCCAGTCAAGATACAGAACCACATGGAGAGGTGTTAATAGAACAAAAATTACAAATGGAAATAGCTCGAAAGTGATCCTCAGGATGAGTCACCTACAGGCATTTGCTGCATGCCAACTGACATGTAAAAAGCTTCAGATGAAGTTGGGTGATGATCCTGGGGAATAAATAGAAATTATAGACAAAGTAGAAAGAAAGATTGGAGAAAGCATCTCAGAGGTATGCTACAGCACAAAGTAAAACCCTGAAGAGGAACAAAACGTGGCAACTTCAGGAAACCAAAGATGTCTGGAGCACACGGTGTAAAGAAAAGGATGAGGGTAGAGAGGCAGCCTGAGGTTAGATAATGAGGGTCCTTGTATGTTGTGTAAGGATCCTATTAGGTCAAACACTATGAAAACACTCTGTTGAGAATTCTATTGTCAGTTTGCTCTCAAAGTGACTAGCAGCTCCTCATTCGAATGGACAGGAAGTGTTAAAGACAGTGGAATTGTATTTTGTGCCCGTCTCCTAGGAGATAGCTATGGGGCAGCTAACAGAAATAGTGACACCGCTGAAACATCACAATGTGAACACACACACACACACACGCTCACGCGCATGGTCACAACAGGCTGATTATCCATAAAATGATATCTCTAACAATGGCCATGAAACACTGGGAATTAGTTAATTAGAACACATTTCCCTGGATGTTCAGGGTTTCAGCTTTCACATTTGCATCTTTCGAAGGTGTAATTATGCCAGATAATACACCCTGTGCTGGAGTTTTTACATAAACACTGTGGTCTGGTTCAGAGTTATCTCTACTGCATGGAACAGCTGTTGGGAGAAAAATATACGCTATTAAAAGCAGTTTGAATTAGATGTGGTCTACTTGCTTAAAATATACAATGCCTAGTCACTTATCAAGCAGAGGAGTGAGTTACTATTTATTTATTTATTATGCAAAATGTGTGCCTGGATAAGGTATACAAATTAAGTGGCCTGGAGAGGAGCATGTTACCAATTCTACAAGAAGCCTAATAGCAACTCCCTTTAAATATACATTGCAATTTCAGATCAAGTCTTTATTCATTGGCGCACAGACGAGAAACACATATCCAAGGCCTGGACCAGGAAATGAAGCAATAGGACTCTCTTCCCTGTTTCCACAATGCTCTTTTAATTTCACTGTGTGATCATAGACATGATTACCCTGATTTCGCTGAGGGGTCTTGAGAATAGGAAATAGAGGATATTTTTAAACCCATTCATTAAGGTTCAACCAGGGAAACAGAAGCAGGATATATATCATGGAATAAGGACTTTATAGAGGGAATTAGATCTCACACAATTACAGAAGTTGGGGAAGTAACATCCTGAAAAGGGTCAGAGAAGAGTCACAGGCAGTCCTGGTGAGGGTGCATGGACCACACCTCCCAGGAAGCTGGGCCCCCACAGCCAGTGGTGTGTAGTCCTGAAGGGCAGGGAAAAGACAATAGCTGGTGGTTAGTCTTCCTAGCACCTACCTCCGTGAACTTCAGCTAGGCATCTGATGATAGTGGGCCTGGCGTCGCTGTTGACCAGTGTGGGGGAAGAGAGGAAGGACTGCTGGATGTGAGGTGGGGAGAAGCAAGGATATTTGTCACTTGCTTTTTCACAACCATAAGCTTCAGATATTTTGTTTATTAATATTTATTTTTTAGAGCAGTTTTAGGTTTACAGAAAAATAGAGCTGAAAGTACAGAGATTTTCCACACACACTCTTTCCCCACAGTTCCCTCTAGCATTGATACTTTGCTTAGTGGGGCACATTTGCTATGGTTGATTGGCGAACCAGCATTGAGAATTATTGACTAATGTCCATGTTTACATCAGGGCTCAGACCTTCTGATATATTGTTCTATGGATTTTGACAGATGCATAATCCTATCACAAGACCGTGCAGAGTAGCTTCATCACTCTGAAATCCCCTGTACTCCATCTATTTATCTCTCCTTCCCCCTTTTTCCCCCATCCCCTGTTCCCTTGCAAACACTGATCTTTTTACTGTTTCTATAGTTGTGCTTTTTCCAGAATCATACAGTTTTTTCAAACCAGATTATTCCACTTAGCCATATGCATGAAAGTTTCCTCCATGCTTTTCCCTGGCTTAATAGCTCATTTTTTTTTATTGCTGGATAATATTCTGCTGTATGGATGTTGCACAGTTTGTCCATTTCCTTAATTAAGGAAAAGCATCTTGGTTGCTTCCAAGTTTTGTCAATCATGAATACAGCCTCCCAGGTTTAAAGGTTGGTGCTTTCTTCTGCCACCTAGATATCACACATTTTTTCTTGTGGCCAATACTGAAGCTGATCAATCTGATAAAGAGAATTCTGGGAAAGTTAGTTATAGCTTAGCCAATTTAACACAGCACAAAGTACAAAATCACCACAAATCACTTTGGATAGCTTTATATATATAAATATATTATATATGTATTTATATATATTTAAAATATATTATATAATATGTATATATTTATATTTATATATAAAATAAATTTCCCCAATTTCTGTAATTGTGTGAGATCTTTATATATATAATCTGTTAATCTAGTTTAGTTCTCAGGTTAAGTTACTAGTAAAAAGATGTAACTATCCCACCCATAAATAAAAACATGCTAATCTCCCCTCTAAAAAAAGAATACCATGTCTGATATGCTACTTTATTCATCTCTGGATAATATTCTTCCCTTTTTGAACTGTGCCACATTACCCATTAAATGTCCTTGACTATAAATACTGAGATACAGTGTTAACCACTATTAACCTATCACAATTAGCAGGTGGAAAAGAGGAAATTTGTTGATATATCACAAATGTAGCCTATGCTATAATTAAGAATAAATACACAAAACTATTATAGTGTTTATTTATGTAACTGGTCACATGTCTGTGGCTGGTAGCTATAATGTCCTTCCATGTCTCTTATTCCATATTTCCTTTGCCCCCGGCAAACACCTTAACTGCTCATCATTCCTTAAGGAGTTCAAAATCTTGGTTCATGAAGAGTTTTGGTTATTAGCAGTCCTATGTGTATTGGACTCTTTAAAGTTCTATTAATTTTTATTCATAAAGCAAAAGAATATTAAGAGGCATCTAGGGAAATTTCCTACATTCCAGGCATAATCTTTCCTTATCCTAATTGTGTCTAGCAACCCAACTCCTCCTTGATCATCAAGATCAATCACCCCTGCCAGGATAGTAATTCTACTTCTTGCCTGTTTGGCTCACTGACCTGAAGAGCACACGGTGATCAAATGACCCTATGCCTTTCCAGTTTAATAGATGACTGCTGTGCTTGCTGATGAGGACCTTCCTTAACCAGATATTGAGGCAATGATTGAAATATGTGGGCTAAGCATTTTCCTATCTCAAGTTCTTTGGCATGCCAAGAAGCAAAACATAACTTCACATTAGTACTTATTCTGTTCTTAGCCTTCAAAGGTAGAACCCATTGATCAACCAAAAGCTTGCCTTCTATGAGTGCCTACAATTTCAGAGGGGATGATTTTTATAACAGTGTCATCACAGTATGCTGTGGACCGTCAATGTCCCTTTTATAACTGATAAAATGAACATCGGAGGCTTTAAATATAATAGTATCGGAGAATCAATTTCAGATTCTCATCTTTAAATTTATGTTTCCCTGGAAACACTTTGAGGACTAATAATTGAATCAATAGAGTTCACTCAGAGAAGTGAAGTGCTGGATATTATATTACAAGTAATTTTACATGAAAATTAAACATTACGCAATTGTGAGAGAAGCTGAAGAAATACAAGTCAGGAAAGAATAAGAAAAATATTGCTCAAGAGCCAGGCATGGGTGAACGAACTGAAGATTAAAAGAAGCTAGAAGTGTTCACCTTTTGAAGCTGAACTGCAGGTGGCTTTAAGGTAGAGACCCATGCCACTACCTCTCCTCTGAGTTTAGGAGGACATAGTTGGCTGCTCCCTCTCAGGGGGCATTATGGCATCACACATCTCGGAGCCCCACAGCCTTAATGCTGCCTGTCTCTTGAGAACAGACTCTCTCAAGAGATTCTGAACACTTCCTTGAATAGCTCCGGACCCAAAATACTTCTTTAACAGTTGGCTCTTCTGAAACAAGTCCCAGTGGGAAAGGAAAGGCCGGAAGCAAAGTGTCCGTGAGAATACCGTGAGCCTTAAAATATGTCTGTTTGGAAATAACTTTTCCTAATGTGTGTGGCAACATGGGCACTTCTCAGGCCATGTAGGATGGTCCATGTAGGATGGCTTATTAAAGCTTGAACCAGCACTGATGGTCACCTCATTTTCTGGTTGGCAGAAATGATCCCTTAAAATAGTCTAACATTGACAATAATCTTTTTTATATTCAGGGTTGGTTGTTCCAATCAAGATCCAAATAATGTTTGTACACTTGTTAGATCTCATAGGTATATTTGTAGATTACTCATTTCTTTCATTTTAATTTTTGCAATTTATTTGTTGAAGAAATTGATTATTTTTCTGATGGACTTTCTAATGTGTGGGTCTTATTGATCGCATTCTTGTTGTGCAGTTTATCATTTTTCAGGGGTTGTTTTTTTTCTTCACATTAATAGCTGGATGTAGAAACTTGGTCAGCTTTGATCTTTGTGGCAAGACTTCACTCAGCAGGAGGCACACCATGTCTGTCTGATTATCTCATTTATGGTGATGTTCATAGTCACAGATGATTATTGGTTAGATCCATTCATACATTAGAGCTTGCAAAATAGTTATATCCTAATTTTATCATTCCTTCTTCATTTTGAGGGCACTCACTATTGGTCAATGAGACATAGGGACGTCTTCTGGTGGACAGAAGTAGGTGGACTTCTAGGCAAGCTATCACTTCTTGATTAAAAGAGAGAGGTGCTGAGGTTGTGTGAAGACCTAATCCTTGGCGTTGCGAAGACCTAATCCTTGGCGTTGTCACAGCCCCCTTACAATCATGTCTTACAATCTGTTGAGATATTGCCAACAGATTAAGGAAGTAGCTTTTTAAAAAATCAGAAAGGACAGAATTTTATGACATGCTTGAGCTGTGAACCAAGTCTCTGGATTTATTGTCATCTCATAAAATGAAATAATCTATGATATTTTAAGACACATTTATTCAGTTATTATCTTACTTGTAGCCAGAAGCATGCTAAATAATACAGTCCCAGTTGTAGACTGGCTATATTCTTGTGGTGTCCTGGTGCCCTGATACATCCTTCATCTACTACATGGTGATACACTATGCTGTATTACAAATTACATTAAATAGAGCCATTAATCTTAACTGACCCCATCTAAATCAGATCCAACTATCCCTGTAAATGCCTTTGACACTTTGATCTCTGCAATTGTAAGTACAGCACCTTATGGAAACCTTTATTTAGAGCTGAAAAGTATCAAAGAATGTGATCCTCTCATTATATAGGGGAGGATTAAGGGAATGAAATGATTGCATGCTCAAATATGGAATCAATAAGATGACAATATGTTCATCCAATGCTCCACATGGTGATAAGAAATATCATAACATGGTATTATTGATACTCACTTTGTACTTCCTTTTGGATTGATTCTTTGCCAGGATGCCTGTCTGTATTGAATCTGATCCCATTTATTCCTGTGTACTGTCTTGTGACGTTCCCGTTCATTTATCTATGGCCCAAATAGTAACCATCCTCTCTCCCAGTCCCTGAGAAGGACTTCTCAGGATCCTTTCTGTGTCTGAGATCTCAGAGTTATCTAGGAAAGGAACACAGATTTATTTTAACTAAAAATAAAGAAATCTCAACTCAGGGGAATTTGAAAACTCTTTGGGTGCACAGACTGTTTTCTCCCAAGTTATGTTAAGAAAAGAGGAATTTCTAGCCTCTTTCCTGCCTAGGCCTGTCTCTGCGCCATTCCTGATGGGTTACCTTCAGGGGAGAAGGCATTTCTAATTGGGTCAAAATGTGAAACAGTCATTGGGTTGCATTTAGTAACAGGCAGGGCTAAGACTCGGTCTTAAAGAGCAAGACCAGAAACTCTGCCCCTGCCTCTGTGTCTGCCATCCTGCTGGGCCTGCCTCACTCAGGGCAGCCACATAGCTAGCTGGCCTCCCGAAAGTACAGCCATTTCACACTCATTCCCTTTTTTGCTTCCTTCCTTCATCTGATAGTCAACAGGATGGCACAATCCACAAGTCTTAGATTAACAGGGGAAATAGGAGAAAAAGACCTACTATATTGTCAAAATACTGTATTGTCAATATATCAGTCAAACCAGACTTTAGGAGAACTCTGCATCGTGATGTGAGCATTGTGCATTGCTCAGTAAGATGCAGTGGTTCCTCCTCTCTAGGTTTTGCATGTTTAACTTCTACCAGAACACCATGGAGAGGAGGCTCATATTTCAACATTCCTTGTTCTCTGGATATAATTATATCATGATTTCAGTAAAACTTACCCATGATTCATACTGTATTTGTTCCAAACAGGGAGGCTGAGGCAGAGCCTGTGACAGCACTAAGAGTTGGTTTTCCCATTTATCAGGTCAGAGCAGTGGTATCAGCAGATGCACAGCAGAGATTTCTTTCTTCCTTTACTATCAACAGAGTCCCATGCAAAGCTCCCTCCAGAACACTTAGCATGTCATTAGGGGGGCTTTTAGCTAACCTAAAAAACCCTTTTGGGGATGGAAGATTTTCCATAATTAGGTCTTCCTTGACTGCCTACACTGGTTTAATTTCTCAAATAAAATTCATTTTTTAGGGCAGTTTACAGAAAATTATAAAGATGATACAGAGACTCCTCATTTACATCATACCCAGCTGTCCCAGATTTATAGCACATTTAGTACAATTACTGATATCGTCACGTTTACCAATATTGATACATTATTATTATGTAATGTGTATATTTTATTCAGATTTCCTCAGTTTCTATCTAATGTTCTTTATCTGTTTCAGGATCTTATCTAAGATGCCACATCACATTTAGCCATCATATCTCCTTAAGGTCCTCTGAACTATGACCACTTCTCGGGTTTTCCTTGCTTTAGATAACCTTGGCAGTTTTAAGGAATACTGATGGCATTTTGTAGAATACTCTTCTACTGGACATGTCTGATGCTTTCCTCATGATTAAACTGGAGTTGAGAGTTTGGGGAAGGAAGAGTACAGAGGCAAAGTGCCATTCCCATTGAATCACGTCAAGAGCGGATACTGCCTGTGGGGCTTATCACTGCTGATGTGAGCTTGAGCCCCAGCTGATGGGTATTTTATAGGCTTCTCTGCTTCAAAGTTGCTCTTCATGTGCAGCACACACGTAGGGCAAGGACGGTGGGAGGTGGTTATGCTCCACTTCCTTGAGAGGGTAGTGTCTACATAAATTATTTGGAATTTTGCATGTAAAGTTTAGATTGATTGATTGATTTAGTCATATGTTTATACCCATGTGGCCTCATGGATATTTACTTTATTCTTTGGTTTATAATATGAAGCCACTTCATTTATTTTGCTCCCCTATTTCCAGATTTGACCATTGGAAGCTCTTTTTCAGTTCCCAATGGCCCCTTGACAAACGACCTTATTGAGGTTTTCTTTCTTTTTTTAAAATATTTTATTTATTTATTTGACAAAGAGAGAGAGAAAGAGAGCATGAGTAAGGGGAGCAGCAGAGGGAGAGGGAGAAGCAGGCTTCTTGCTGGGCAGGCAGCCCGATGAGGAGCTCGATCCCAGGACCCCGGGATCATGACCTGAGCCAAAGGCAGACGTTACTACTACTACTGAGCTACTCAGGCGACTTGTTGAGATTTTCTTTGAGTTTGTTTTTGTTTTGTGCATTTTGTTTTAGCATTTCTTACTCTCTGGTCCTAGGAGATGCTTCAGATTCATCTTGTGTGCTTATTGTCACAGTCCTAGAATTGGACATTTCTCTAAGGAACCCTTGTTCCTTTTCTGAGAGAATAGTTTTAGAAGCCAAGCTCTGGGAGCCTGATATGCTTCCTAGTTCAATTTTATTTTGTTTTCATCTTTTTTTTTTCTCTTTGTTTTTGTATCTTGCCCTTAATTTTAATTTTTAGAAATTAAATTAGTATTTTAAATTTAAATTACTTTGCTATTTTTCTCCTCTATACTCTTTCTCATTTACAGTTTGAGTTGTGAAGATTTAGCAAACAAAAACAGTCTGCCCAGCTAAATTTTAATCTCAACTAGGCAAGTTTTAGAATAAGTATGTCCCTTTTAATTTTTGGATCATACTTATACTAAATTAATTGTTTATCTAAAATTCGAATTTGGATGTGTTTCTTATATTTTATTTGGCAACACTGCAGATTCTCCTATAAAAGGGGGAAAAAGTGGTAGGTTTTATTTAGTACTGTAACCAAAACAGTGAAGTTTACCAAGTCCCAAAGACTTAAGTTTTGAGTCAGAGGGAGAAGCCTGTGATGTGAATCCTTTTGCCAATAGGCAGTGCAGGTCAGTGGTTAGGGTTGCAAGCTCTGCATCTAGACCCCACATCATTTTAATTGGACTCTGATTTCACAAACTTAGGAGGCTCAACAGCAATAGTTAAAGTCTAAGAATGCCTTCTTTCCCTGCAAACATTCAGGGTAGTACCATGACACTCCCAATGGGAAGACCCTGCACCCCATTAAATCCAGAGACCTGGGTTGGGGGCCAATTAGGATCTAGAAAAAGCTGAATGCAAGGAAAGTTTCCCTTTTTACTTCTTCTCTTTATTGTATCATCCCTTGCTGAGATAACATTGCTGTCTTCCCTTTGGCCTTTGTCTGATAAGGGTAATTTTTTTCAGATCGTGTTTTTTTCTTTGAAAATGCTTTTGCCCCAGGTCACATTTGGTTGAAAACAATGAGTGATGGTGGTGGCATTGGTGGTTTGATGGATTTATGGATGTGCGCATGTGTCAGTGTTTATTTGAGGGTTCTGGGCCCAGCTGCGACAAAGGGAGTTCCCCCGTGGAGGCCGAGAAAATTAAGGCCATTCCACCTTAAGCTCAGCGTTAGCACAAGTACAGCCATCCCAGGCCCCTGTGAATAAGAGCTGAACTTTATTTGGGGACCCTACTCTTCCGCCATCATGCACTGCTGGGGATTTACCCCAAAGATACAGATGCAATGAAACGCCAGGACACCTGCACCCCGATGTTTCTAGCAGCGATGTCCACAATAGCCAAACTGTGGAAGGAGCCTCGGTGTCCATCGAAAGATGAATGGATAAAGAAGATGTGGTCTATGTATACAACGGAATATTCCTCAGCCATTAGAAACGACAAATACCCACCATTTGCTTCAATGTGGATGGAACTGGAGGGTATTATGCTGAGTGAAATGAGTCAATCGGAGAAGGACAAACATTCCCCTCATTCATTAGGGAATATAAATAATAGTGAAAGGGAATAGAAGGGAAGGGAGAAGAAATGGGTAGGAAATATCAGAAAGGGAGACAGAACATGAAGACTCCTAACTCTGGGAAACGAACTAGGGGTGGTGGAAGGGGAGGAGGGCGGGGGGTGGGGGTGAATGGGTGACGGGCACTGAGGGGGACACTTGATGGGATGAGCACTGGGTGTTATTCTGTATCTTGGCAAATTGAACACCAATAAAAAATAACTTTATTATTAAAAAAAAAAAAAGAACTGAACTTTATCTTGCTTCAGTTACAGGAAAAAACAGCTTACAGCTTAATGCCCTAGAAAGTCCCATATCAGAATGAGAACAGAGCTTAATGCCCTTGAAAGCCCCATATCAGAATGTATACAGAACTTGAGAAACTCCCCCCCCTCCCTTCTGGAGGTCCCCTAGACCAGCCCATAAAACTAAGCTGGAACCCACTTCGGGGTCCAAGTCCCTGCTCCACTGTGTCGGGTATACTTGGACCCAAGCTCGAGCTTGTAAATAAACCCTCGTGTTTGCATCCTTGGTTGTTTCTCGGATACGTAAACTTGGGCACAACACCCCCACCAACAAAGAATAACTCTCTGCTACATGAGCTGGGTGTCCTACAATTCAACTCCATTCCAACACTGTCTACCTGGCCAGCATCAGACCCCACCAGTTAAGGGCTCTGTCCTACAAGACTTCACATGCCAGTTGCAAGTCCAGGTTGTCATCTATACTTCTGACTGGTTGGCTAGGTTCTCATGACCTCTAAAACCTCCACTCTCCCTGCCCCCATCCCACTTAGGTTCATTTAATTTGCTAGAGTGGTCAATGAATTCAAGAGAAATATTTTACTTACTAGATTATAAAAGGATAGTTATAACTTGTGAACAGCCAGAGAGAAGAGGTGCATAGGACCAGGCATGAGGCAAAAGCACAGACTCCAGGCACGCCAATCTCTCCACATCTCCATGGGTTCAGCAACCTGGAAGCTTTCCAGACTTTATCCTTTTGGGTTTCTATAGAGGCTTCATTACACAGGCATGATGGAAGCAATCATTGACCTTAGACACCTGGTTCAACCTCCAGCTCCTCTCTTGTTCCCAGAAGTCAGGGGGTGGGCCTGAAAGTTCCAACACTTTAACCACAAGATTGGTTGCCTTGACAACCAGCTCCCACTCAAGGGGGTGGTCCAAATATCACCTTATTAACATAATAAAAGACACCTTTTTGCCCTTATCATTTAAAAATTCCCAAGAATTTTAGGAGCTATGTGCCAGAAATGGGGCTAAAGAGCAAATATATATATTTCTATTATAAATCACAATATCACGGTGATGGATAAGGGAGGATGTGTGTCTGTGGGTAGGAGAATTTGTGGCATTTAAACGTGTGTGTGTCAATGGGGGCTGGTGTCTGTGTATGGGTGTGTGACTATATAATGCTGAGTGGTGACGTAAGGGTATGTTTGAAGGTGCAGATGGCTGTGTAGCAAGCAAGGTGGTAATATTATATATTTGATCTTTTGAAATTATTAAAAAGTTGGCTAATAAGTCACAAATGATTTTCTTTGGATTCTGACTAGCTAGAATTTTGTTGCAAAAATATTATGCATGCACCCTCTCTCCTGCCAGAGAGGGACTTCAGTCCCTTTCTTCTTTTGTCGCCCTGTCCTATAAGCCAAACATTAAATGTATACAACCAAGCAAAACGAGGCACTATTGACAGATTGCATACTTGATCTGCGAGAAAAGAAGTGGTTCAACCAAAATCCTCATCTAGAAAATATTGTTCATTCTTTCTAAAGTTCTGTGACCGAAGCAAGAGGATCCAGAAAGAAAACTTGATATTAAGCTGTGGAACGATTCAGACAAGGCTCACAATGTGCTGAGAAGTTGCAAGCCACCCATAGCAGCCAGCTCCTCACACACCGGAACCGAGAGCTGATCCTCTTGTAAACATGCCCCTTTACCATGCTTTCTCTCCTGCTTTCCTCTCCATTGAAACCTTCCCAAATTCAAGGAGGAGAAAAGACATGGCTTGATCTGAAGATCAGCCATAAACTGAAGTTTTATATCACTTAGAGCGCATGAGACAACAACATCAATTATTTACAGTAGAAACTATAAAGCATTAATATTTTATTTCATGTCAAGAACCACATGCTATGTAAAAAGCAGGTGTCACAATGAGTTTCAGAGGAATTTAAAGACAATAAGTGAGATACTCAACATAAATATGCATTTCCTATTTCCCTTTAAGCATAAAATGTACACAACCCACAAAAGTTGGCATCAAATTTACAACGTAAGTATAAAAGGCAATATAAAGCTTTCTTAATAGCTGCTTAATTCATGAGTCTTCTTAGCTCTGGATGGGACAGTGCAGTGTGCAAAGCAAAACCCTGGTGGGGTAGAGGTACCATGGGCAGGATATTGGTGAGGAGGAGAGATGGGCCCCTGTCTCTCCATTCCAGACAGAAATACCAAGTGAGAGGCAATTTGTCTGCACCCTGCCTAGTGGAGGCTAGAGAGAGCATAAGTGAAGAATTCAGCTGGATTAAAATATAAGTCACTGAAGGAGTCTGGGTGGCCCAGTTGGTTAAGTGTCTGCTTTTTGCTCAGGTCATTATCCCAGTGTCCTGGGATCCGGTCCCGGGGCAGGTTCCTTGCTCTGCCAAGAGTCTGCTTCTCCTTCTCCTTCTGCCCTTCCCCCCTGCCCCCACTCGTGCTCTCTTTTGCATGCTCTCTGTCTCAAATAAATAAATAAAATCTTAAATACATATATATTATATCATATATATATACATATGTATATCACTAAAGAAAGAAAAATATCAGACTTGGAAGTTAGAAAGTAAATTAAAAGGTATTTCACACAGTAATCACATAATTTAATCTGTATCATTTTAGAATTTTATGTATTTTAAATTGAGGTGGTTTTTTAGGAAATAATTTAGATATAATGACTGTTCCTCTGCTCTTGTATGTTTTCACCTACTAAAGGAAGGGTGGAGATTATATGTCTGTGTGTCTGTGTATGTGATATTGGATATCATACATATAGGAGTGTGTAAAATATATACATGTTTCATGAATTTATGTTTCATTTTAATTGTATAATATAATGTGACTTTCTGAATTTTGCTTTCAAGTACATTAAGATTTGAAATCCTTTGTGGTTAATGCACAGAATTATAATTCACTTTCTACAATTTTTTTGTGACATGGGTTGATAGTTAATTTGAACCTTCTACTTTTAATGGAAATATAAAATTAAACTTTATTAAATTACAATTTCAGTAGCTTTTTATGAGAGTATACCAATTCCATCAATTTGCTTACTGATATGATTCAATATTTTAAAAACTGCCATTCCATTTTGGAAGAAAAGTACTGCAGAGTTTTAATTTTCTGTGTATGTAATTACGTTACCTTTTTAAATTTTATTTATGACTTATATTTACTCTTCTCTGGAAGAACGTTTAAGTTGTGGAATTTTTAAAAGTTATATGGCTTTCAAATTTATTTGGAGATGTCCTATACATATTCTGGACATCACAATATATCCCAACATATGTTTTTCCTCAGTATTTTGTCTTTTAATATGTGTTTACAAGGTCATTCATCTTATGAGTTAAGGTTGATTCAGTTGACTTTTTCGATCTTTTCCTGCATTGATTTTATTTTTTGTGTCTTTTTAAAGAGAGCTCCTTATAATCATGTTCTCATGTAATTTCTTACAATATTTTTTGAATTTCTTTTTAAAGATGGTATCCTTTCATCGTGTATTTATTAGTATAAATGTATGAAGTTTTGATCAACTTCATTTGTTCTCCAAGTCCATGACTAAGTGATCCCAAAGAACACATTAATTTACTCCTTTCTTAAGAATCTGAACCACAAAACGTGCTTGTATGACCTGCATGTAATGCACGGTCCACCTCGCTAGGGGGCACCATCCACAAGACATCAACAGAGACCACCCCCCAACCCCCACCCCCACC
The DNA here is from genome assembly GCF_053574225.1 of Canis aureus. Classification (NCBI taxonomy): domain Eukaryota; kingdom Metazoa; phylum Chordata; class Mammalia; order Carnivora; family Canidae; genus Canis; species Canis aureus. The sequence continues at coordinate 35,200,961 of NC_135624.1, read as the reverse complement.
CCCTGCCAGGATTGTAGAACAGTTGTTTCCCTCTTAAATGCCAGCTCTTAACTGAATTTCCAAATGCATAAGTATTTATTTATGGACTCCCTTTTCTGTTCTAATGTCCAGTCTGTATGCATTTTGCATTAATAGCTTTTTCCTTTGGTTACTTAAACTTTAAAATATTTTGTTTTAAATTTCTGATCAAACTAATCTCATTTTTTAAATGAAATATTAGCTAACCTCTTGGATTCTTATACATTTTTCTCTTCCGTATCAATCTTAGAAACACTTTGTCAAAGTCCATGAAAAATCCTATTGGGATTTGATTAGGATTGCTTTAGATGTATAGATCAATTTGGGGAGGAAGATGGTCTTTACAATATTGATTCTTGTCATCCTTGGGCTAAGTAGATTTCTTCATTTACTCAGGTATTTATTTTTTAACTATCTATATAGGTAAACCTACTTTGTTTTTCTCCCATAATGTTTTAAGGAGATGAAACACATCCATGTATTTTACTATTATTGGAGCTTCCTTGCATTTTTAGAATTAAAATCTTTAAGTTTGATCTTGTTTGATCTTCTTTTTTTTGACATATTGCTGAATTGTATTATCAAAGCAAGGATGCTCATTATCTAAATATTCCTAAGGTGAGTCAGCATTTGAGACTGCCTCTAAAGAAGCAAAAGGAAAAGAAAATATTTTAGTGATCTGATGAATTATATTAATTCCCTCTCAAACATTTCTGTCTGCTTAGCATGGACTGTTAGTCATCGCCCATGTAGTTAACCTTGGTCTATCTGTAGCTGATTGTCAGAGGTTCTAGTCATATGATAAATACAATATAAACAGATTGCAAAATAAAATGACAGCTGTTGCATAAGATGTAGAAATTTAGGAGTTAATAAAGCATTAGCAAAAAACCTTCAAATCATTAATCCATTCAATAAATACTAATAAATCAACTAGTAAATCAACTATTACATGTCAGAAATTATTTTGTCTGTTGGGATATAATAATGAAGCCATATGAGTAAAATCCTGGCACCACATACAGATTATATTGTATTGAGAGACAAAATAATGACCAAATAATAGAATTAAAATAGAAAAAAGTGCCAGTTAGTGATGAATGTTATAAAGATCTGAAAGAGCAAATAAGAAGCAGAGAGAAGGCGCCGAGTTTGAAAGTGGAAGAGTGATTATTTTAGGAACACTAGTCAGGGGTATCACACAAAAACAGCCAAAAGAAATTTCATCATTTTATTAAGATAAAAAAAAAAAAAAATAGGGACTCCCGGTGCCTCAGTGGTTGAGTGTCTGCCTTTGGGTCAGGGCATGATCCTGGGGTCCTGGAATCAAATCCTGCATCAGGCTCCCTGCTCAGAGGGGAGTCTATTTCTCCCTCTCCCTGTGCTACTCCTGCTGCTTGTGCTCGCTCTCAAATAAATAAATAAATAAATAAATAAATAAATAAATTTTTAAAAAGATGTGGTTGGAGAAAATGTTGAAGCTCTCAAAAGTATTTTTGCAAAAATATCCTTCCTTCAGTGATAATATGCAGTAAGCAAATACAGAGTGAATGGAAAACAGGGATTTCAGGCATGTCATGACTTTAGGAAAATGACAATAAAAGAGCAATAACTAATACATTTGACTTCTAATATTTAATATTTCTAACAAGTGCATCACAACAGTAACACAAATTTTATTAAATGTGATAACTTTACACCGCACTGTATTTTTAAATTTAATTGCACTTTGTCAAAGTATAACTTCAGTAATCTAAACCTTTCTTTATGCTTTTCTTTGAAATGCTGATCCTTGTTTTAAGTTTTTGCAGCTTAGTAGCATTTCTGAGTTCCCATAGACTCAGATCATAAAGGAGTCTTTTTTTTTTTTTTTTTTTTTTTTTGGCACAAACAAGCTGTGGGGAGGGGCAGAGGGAGATGGAGAGAGAGAAGCTTAAGCAGGCTGCATCCCCAGTTTGGAGCCCATTGCAGGGCTCAATCCCACAACCCCAAGATCATGACCTGTGCTGAAGGCAGATGTTTAACCAACTGAGCCACCCAGGCACCCCAAGGCCTCTGATTTTTAATTGGAATTTATGAGTTTGAATTTGTAAATTATTTTGGCTTATATTTCTTTCTCCTTCTTTCATTTTGTTCCAGTGTGGGCACTGAAATTTTCCTGGCCTTGAAAAACATGTACTAGAACTTTTCATCTATTTCTCTGTGCTGGAAAAATTCATGTAACAAATTTACATGAGAAACAAGTGTTTTTGACACTTGATCCTGTAAACCTTCTTGGCCTGTGCACTTTTAGGGATTAAGAATTAACTCACATTTTCAAAGTCTTCTTTTTTTCTCTTATATTCAAGTGTTCTAATTCAAACTGGGTAATTTTGATAATATTTTCTTAGCATGGTATTGAAATATAGTTACTATATTACCGTGCATGTTATTATCCTATGCAATTTTTGAAGTAAACTTTTGTACAATGAAAAGCACAGATTTGGGACGCCTGGGTAGGTCAGTGGTTGAGGCTCTGCCTTCAGCTCAGGGCGTGATCCTGGGATCCGGGATCGAGTCCCGAATCCCGCATCAGGCTCCCTGCATGGAGCCTGCTTCTCCCTCTGCCTATGTCTCTGCCTCTCTCTGTGTCTCTCATGAGTAAATAAATAAAATCTTTAAAAAAGCACAGATTTTAGGCATATAATCTTAACAAGTGCATACAGTTATATAACCTATCTCTGTCTCAAGATATAAACCATTTCCATGATGTGTCTTCCCAGACAATTTCTACTCCTGCAGACAGCCAACCATCTTTCCCATGGTTGTTCACCATAGTTTTGCCTGTTCTGGAATGTCCTGTTAATGGAACCATGAAGAATGTGCTCATTTGTGCATTTTGTTTTAGGCTTCTTTCTGTGAAATTCCTGTAAATTTCATCTGCTCTGTTGTCAGCTCACTACTGTTTGTCTCTGAACTGAAAGCTTTTCCGAGTTCTTACAGATTCCAGCTTTTGCTTCTTCACTCAGTCTCTTGATGTCTCTCCAAGTCTCTGATGCATAGTTTGAAGCCAGAGTTTTTGTTAGGGTTTCTCATGTTCATTCCTTTCCTATAGCTCTTTTCCCTTACCTCCTCTCATCTATCCTTCCTGCTTCTAACTCTTTATTTTGAGATGGCAAAGATTGTGACTTTCTACCACTCAAACAGTCTGGGGAGATTGAAGAATAACCTCAAAAAGAAAGAAAAGAAAAAAGAAAGAAAGAAAAGAAGAAAAGAAAAGAAAAGAAAAGAAAGAAAAGAAAAGAAAAAAGAAAAGAAAAAAAGAAAAGAAAAGAAAAGAAAGAAAGAAAAGAAAAGAAAAGAAAAGAAAAGAAAAGAAAAGAAAAGAAAAGAAAGAACCCACACTAATTTCAAATCTCTCTCAAAAAAAAATTCAAATCTCTCAAGGGACAGTTGATATTAACATTTCATTTCCCCCCTTGGGAGACTTTCAAAAAAAAGTTTGCTATTAGAGCACCTGGGTGGCTCAGTTGGTTAAGTAGCTGCAGAAGGCTCAGGTCATGATCCCAGGTCCTGGGATGGAGCCCCACATCTGGCTCCCTGCTCAGTGGGGAGCCTGCTTCTCCCTCTCCCTTTGCCCCTCCCCCCCCAACTTGTGCGCTCTCTCTCTCTCTCAAATAAACAAGTGATTAATCTTATTTGTTTTGATTTTTAATTTATCTATTCATGAGAGACACACAGAGAGAGAGAAAGACAGAGGGAGAAGCAGGCTCCCTGCAGGGATCCCGATGTGGAACTTGATACCAGGACCCTGGGATCATGACCTGAGCCAAAGGCAGACGCTTAACCAATTGAGCCACCCAGGTGCCCCAGTTTTAATCTTTTGTGCAGCTTTTATAAATATTTGTGAACAAGGTAGTTCTATCAAACCACTTCCTCATTAATAGAACTGTACATATATTACATGATTTTAAAAAATCCTTCCAGATAATCTGTAAATATTTCCTCTCCAAATATCCATCTCTTTTGACTGTTTTATTTCCTGGGGGCTTTCTTTGAATTTGTCTCTAAACTGATGAATCAAGTTGATATTTATTTTTATTTCAATGCTATTGTTCTCATTTTATAGAGGCATTGTGTGCTCAAATCTTTCTGAGGACATCAATTATTTTTTAGTAGTTTTATTCCACATTATACATAAATATTTCACATGAGAGGTAACATAGAATGCGAGGCTTGGGAATTCAATCTGGGCCTATATTTTATCTTTATCTCTAAAAATCTATGGAAATTTGAGAAAGCTGCTGTATGAATCAGAGTCCAACCAAAGAAAATAAAATATTAGCCATAAATAATGTAGATGGGTTTCGTACGGGGAATTGGACTCACAGGTGATGAAAGAGTCAGAGAGGCCATGCAGTAGAGAGGAAGGCAACTGAGATATTAACAGGGAGGGGGCTTCTATTATCTCTTGGTGGCACAGAGGAAGGAGGTATTGTTAGCAGATTCTCCACAATAAAAAAGCAAGGTGGACCAGTCTGCTGAGAGATGATGCTTCACATCAGACACAGAGGCTGTGAGACACACAGCCTGAAGCAGAAAGAGAAAGAGAGAAATGACCTTGCTTTTCTTTTCTCTTGCCTTTTGTTATATTTCTAGTGCTTTTGCTCGCCAAACCTGGAAGATGGCTGGCACAGATGCTCAGGACATGTAACCTAAACCGGGGGATCAGAACCGGGAAATTCCAGGAGCAAGCAGTGCTAGCAACAGCACATCCATTGAAACCTTAACTTATTTGGCTTTGAAGCAACAATCGTAATGCCCAACACTAGGTGTTTGAGGGAAGATTATGTAAAATAATATGTGCCACTTCCCAGCTCATACCTAAGAAATAATAAATGTCGGGTAAATTTTCTGTATATAAACTGCATATAGATGTTTTACTATAAGAAGAGATACACAACTGTTGAAAACATGTATCCTACATGAGGCTACAGATCCCTCCCATTTCTTTATGTTAAGATGCAGTTTCTATCCAGCTTGATCTATACACTGATACTGGTCTAATAGACATATGAAAAGATGCTGATCATCCTATGCTATTAGGGAATTACAAGTTAAAATAACAGTGAAATACCACTACACACTCAGAAAAGTGGCTGAAATCTAAAATGCAGACAACACCAAAGGCTGATGAAAATTTGGAGCAACAGGAACTCCCACTGGTTAGTTAGCTGGAGGGCAAATGACACTCTGGAAGACAGTTTGCAATTTCTAACAAAGGAAACATATTGTTACTATACAATCCAGCAGTCATGCTCCCAGGTATTTACCCAAATGAGCTGGAAAGATATGTCCACATAAAAATCTGTACATGAATGTTTTCAGCAGCATTATTCATAATTGTCATAAGCTGGATACAATCAAGATGTACTTCAGTCAGTGAATGGGTAAATAAGTGGCACTAAAATGGACTATTATTCAGCAATAAAAAGAAATGAACTATTCACTCATGGAAAGTCAGGAAGGAACCTTAAAACCTTTTTGTTAAATGAAGGAAGCTAGTCCGAAAATATTATACATGGTGAAACTCTCCAACTATGGGACTCGTGGGAAAAGGCAAATTAATCAGAAGGTCCGTGGTTGCTGGGGCTGGGAGGGAGGGTCTGAGGAGGGAGAAACAGGTGCACACGGGATTTGGAGGGCAGTGACACTATTAGGTATGATAGTTCAGTGGTAGGTACATAACATCCCACAGTTAGCAGAACCTAAAACTGCAACACAAAGAGTGAGCCCTGATGGAAACTATGGACTTTATTAATAACAATGTATCAATATTGGTACATTAATTTTTTTAAAATATACTATTTATTTATTCACGAGAGAAACAGAGAGAGAGGCAGAGATACAGGCAGAGGAAGAAATAGGCTCCATGCAGGGAGCCTGTTGTGGGACTCGATCCCGGGACTCCAGGATCACGCCCTGGGCCAAAGGCAAGCGCTAAACCACTGAGTCACCCAGATGTCCCCAATTTTGGTACATTAACTGTAATGAATCCACCACACATAAACACAATAATAGGAGAAACTGTGGGCAGAGGGTGAGGACAGTGAGTCTGTGAGAAATTTCTATACTTTCTGTTTAATTTTTCTATAAACCTAAAACTTTCAATAATAAGATCAATTAATTAAAACAATAAAGATGCATTGTGAAAAAAAAAAACAATTGGCATTTTACGGTTTCTCTCATCACCAAAGTCCATCCCTCCATCCATTAAATCTGTCCTTGACCATGTGATGTGATTTGGCCAATAGTACACCTAACAAATGTGAAGCAGCAGAGGTTTGAAGCGTGCTTGCAGACCAGAGATTATCTTCTCTACCGCCAGAATCTCTTTTGCCACCAAGAGAAGCCCAGACGAGGCTAACAAAGGACCAGACCACAAAGAACAGAGAGCAGCCATCCAGCTTACTACCACTGGACCAACCCACTGAGATCACAAAAGTACTCCAAGTGAGTCCCATCCAAGGTGAGAAACCCCATGCTGAGCCTAGCCTACACTGAAAATTTATAGAATTACGAGTAAATAAGATCAGTGTTTAAACGATGAGTAAATAAATAAGGTTCAAAGTCACTGGAGTTTGGAGTGGATTGTCACAGAGCATTCGATAACTGAACTCTACCCATCCTGAGTTCTGGTCGCCGCTCTTCCATCAGGATATTGGAACCTTGAGGAAGTCACTTTGCAATACAATTCCCACCTTTCTTGACAATAAGGTAAAGTAGCAGAGCAGAGATTTGGAAGAGCCTACACACATTTCCAGTTTTCTTCCAACTCTGAAATTATATGATTATGCAAAATAAAGTTGGACTTTCTTCTCATTTTTTCCCCTGTAAAGTTATTCAAAGATCTTTTTTTTCTCCTTATCCAAAGAATCTAGCTTGGAGGACTGTTTATAAATATCTCATTATGAGAGCACAGACCTGCTGTCCGTGAAATGAGCAAGAAGTTCAAAGAACTCTCAGAGCTGATGGCCACATCAATACTACAGGGCTCTGCTTCGGTGCTGCCATGATTGCGGCACGCTGCAAGGAAGGGCTAGGTTTTAAAACCTGGAGGATTGTGCCCTGAGTACTAGCCCTGTGGCTCTGTGATTCTGAGAAACTTACTCAATGTATGGTTATTGGCCAGAAGATACACATAAACCTAAGAGGATATCTTCCTCTGAACTGACATTCAGGGGAAGAAGAACAAAGCCCACAAGACATCATTCCTTGGTCATTCAAATAGTAAAAGTTGAGAAGTTAAAAATCCACTGGTTAGGAGGTTGTGTGTCCATAGAATGTCTAAAAAATATAAAAAGCCTAGAAATACCTCAAATTTTCATTGATGCAAGAATAGATATATGATTTGATGCATATTCAATATTGTGTTAAAACTTGAAACAGATTGCAGCTCCATCAATAATGTGAACAAAACCTAGATGCATAGTTTTCAATAAAAAGGTAGGTCCCAAATGTACTGCTTAAGATCTTTTCAAAATAATGTCAGAAAAACAACCAAATACCAAAATGTACTTTTTTTGGAATACATATGGATGGGGAAAAAAAGAAATTTAAAATGGGAATACATATAGATGCAAAAAAATATATATTTAAAATGCAAAGCAAGGGAATGAACAAGTAATTTAGAATAGTGGTTACACTGGATGGGGGGCAGGGGGTATAGAGGACAGAGGAAGGATCACAGAGGGATCAACATTTTTATGTTGGTATTAATTTGGGTATAAAACTTTTAATAGCGTTTATCATTCACAGAGAATGAAGAAAAGAAGTCTTGAACAGACCAATAAGGAGACTCTCATGTATCAAGGATTATAACTAATTCATTTGTGTGCAGTTGACCTTGAGCCCACGAGGAAAAAAAGAAGTGAATGACATGATATATGTAGTCTCCTAATGTCAAGTGGAAAAAAATGCATCAAACTGTATATTTAGCAGGACTCCAAAGCCCTATAATGGTAAACAATGGTGGGACACGGGGAGGAAATGTGAGGCTCTGGATCATTTCTCCATTTGCCTCCAGACACTATCTGCAATCTTGTGATATATGGAATGGCTTTTGGATGAATGAGGACGTTGCCTTCTGCTGTCTTGCATTTTACCTCTAATCTTTATACACCTAATTCTTTTTTTTTTCCCTCCACCCCTCAGTGACTGGCTCCATGGTTAGTAAATGGTAACAGCTAACCTTTATGGAAGTCTTATAAGCGCTTACTATACATTAATGCATTGCATTACAATATTCTCACACATACTCTTTTTTAAAAAAAATCTTTACAGAGGAAGAAAATAAGGCTCAGTGAGGCTAAGGAAATTGCCCAAGTATTTATTGCTAAGCAGTGACAGAGAAGGGATGTTAGTCCAGGCAGCATGCTCCAGAGACTACATTTTTCTACTGGGACCATAGGTGCTTAATCAATATTGAAAGGATGGATAAAGGGATTCGGAGTTCATCATGCTCTGATAAACGTGGAGGATTGCACCTGCAGAAAAGTTGTATTAGCAGTCCTCTAAATTCTCCAAATAAAATCCATCTCCTCTCCTTGGTCTTCATTACTGAGGTCCCAACATGCTTTCTGCCCGTGGTTACGTGCCGTATTATTCTTGACACACACAAAATGTAATAATGCCTCTGGACACTTTTCGAGTGAGTGAATAGCTCTATGAATATCTGTTCCCTGGGGCCAGTATCTGGGGTTGCTGTGGTCTTAGCAAGAAGGAGACATTCACCAGATGTGTTGTGTAAATGAGCTATTCCCTCAAGGGTGTCAATAGACACTGCCCTTGGGGCTCAGATGACCTGAAGCCATTAGCACTCAATATTTATGCCAGAATCTTTCCATCAATAGAAACATCTCCAACAATCCATGTTCTCACCTGAAAGAAATACATCCAAGAGGAAATGACCCATAGTATCTAGCAGTAGATAGAATTTAAGCACATATGGTACCATTACAGACCCCAGGAAAGGCACTTCTCTCTCCTCAACTTCACCTGCTCAAGTAGTGGGTATTAGGGTGCTGGTGCTCTTCTTAGGGGCAGCAACAAGAAGGTGTAGTGGTTGAGCTCTGAGTGGCAAAAAGCCAGGGCCCATTAGGGGAGGCAGAAGGGCTGAAAGCAGCACCTCTACGCACAGACAGCGTAGACTCAGACAAGTTACTGAGCCTCTTGCAGCCTCCACTGCCTTATTTTTAAAATGAGAATCTACCAAATCCAAGGTTTTGTGAAAAACACATAAGTAAAATAGATGGTTAATTCCTACCCTTTTCCAAGTAGTTCCGATGCAGTGATCAGTTTATTTATTCCTATGCCTAGCAAATGTGTGCGGCGGTGATGGGGCGGGGGGGACCCGCTTCCCGATGCCAGGGATGCAGCAGAGAGGAAAAGGACATCTCTGTGGAACTCACATCCTAGATGGGAGACTGGGAACCAGAGAACTGGGTGCTTAAAAGAACAGAAAAAGTAAAGGCCAGCATGATGTATGTAGTACTTTCTAGAGTATAGTACCTATATATCTATACCTATATATCTATATTTTTGCTAGATGCACAAAGATGACTGGATCTTTAAATATTATCTGAATTTACTGCTTCTGATGCTTGATTCTGCTCAAAGCACCTCAGACAAGAAGACATTCTCTGTCTGCTCAAAATCTCCCGTAATGTGGTCATTTCCTTAGATGACGTTTAACGTTTTTTTTTTTGAAATGTGTTCTACAGGAAAGTTCTTCCTATGTCAGCATGGATTTAGGTTGCCCAGAACCTCTTGCCTTGACCCCACCTCTACTTCTATGTAGGAGATCTAACTAATCTGGCACATGACTGCCCTCAGGCCTTTGGAGGGAGTCTTCACAATTAAATTGAGGCAAATCACCAACCACTCTGGATTAAGAATGTTCTTTTTCCACGTGTTTTTTTTTTTAAGATTTTATTTATTTATTCATGAAAGACACAGAGGCAGAAACACAGGCAAAGGGAGAAGCGGGCTCTCCACGGGGACCCCGATACAAGACTCGATCCCAGAACCCCAGGATCATGACCTGAGCCAAAGGCAGATGCTCAACCACTGAAGCCACCCAGATGCCCTATTTTTCCACAGGTTTTAAGTGTGACTGAAGTGCCAGACACTATAATGTGGAATAGGAACATGGGTGACAATTGAAAAATATCACACTTGGGAGAGGTTCACACTGGATGAGAAGCGAGACACAAACAGGTGAATTATATAATACTACAGTTTGTGCTACTGAAGAGGTAAATGTGATGTCCCATCAGTAAGAATAGAAGTGAATATCTCATTCCCAGGCTTAGGATTCTTTTTTTTTTTTAAGATTTTATTTATTTATTCATGAGAGACACAGAGAGAGGCAGAGACACAGGCAGAGGGAGAAACAGGCTCCATGCAGGAAGCCTGATGTGGGACTCGATCCCTGAATTTGGATCACGCCCTGAGCCGAAGGCAGACGCTCAACTGCTGAGCCACCCAGGGGTCCTGGCATTTGAATCTTTATGAAAAGTCCACATGGAAATGCACCAGAGGGAGGCCTACCTTGAAGACTGAACCTTTAGATTCAGGTTCAGTGGAAAAGAATAGAAACAAGAACCAAGTGAGAGTCACATTAGCTGCAGAAAGTGCACTTGTGCCTGAACTATAGAAATGCTGCCCTATGTATCCTTCTTTTGTGGACAAACCAACTTACCCATGGGGTGTGTATGTGTGTGTGTGTGTGTGTGTGTGTGTGTGTATGACATAGATTAAGAGGAAGGGACAGAGTGTGTTTTAGGGCACAGAGGTTGTAAAAGGGAAAATGGGAAAGATATATAAGCTGTACTTTTCAACACTTGAGTTTTCTCCACAATTGGTCAAAGAGCTATATTTGTGAGTGACAAAGGTGCCCACTCCCATCTGTTAGCTCAAATATGTATTCACCAATACACATTCTTGTGGCTGGTTTAAAATAAGCTCAGGCTGCAAAGACATATTGTGCATAAGAAATATGTTAGTTGCTTATATAACATCTCTTTCCAAAAGTGCCCCCATGCATTGCCAGTTCAGAGGCAAGCACACAGGAAGCAGGTCCCGCCCCTCACAGTGCAGTAGAAAGGGGCAGCAGTGTGGGTCAGCCCTCTACATTCAGGCAGATCTGGGTTCAAACACTCTCTGCCATTTATTAGCCCTCTGACCTCGGTCAAATCACTTTGCTTCTCTGAGCTCTACACTTACAAAAAGCCTTGGATGTGCCGTGAAACTCTCTGGGAGTTGTTTTCACAAACAATATTGAGATGATACGTATGGAAATGCAGTACGATGGAGGATGTGTTTTAGAAAGGTCATTCTGGCAGTAGTCTGTCTTGGGGCTGGGGCAGACGCTGGTGATTGAGAGAGATTACAGGCAAGTTTAAAAGTCTGTTCTAGTTTCCTAGCTGAGAACCTGAACAGAAAGTTTGGGTTTTCGGAAACTACTATGCCAGGCTACATGGCTTGTAGCAGGAACACAGAAACAACTGGAACCAGCTTTGCCTGGAAAAGGCATGGATGGCTTCACAGTAGCGGTTGCATTTAGACAACACTTAGATCATAAATAGGAGTTTTACAAGCAATAAAGAGAAGATGAAGTATCTCGTGAAGAAGGGAGAGAGACTACAAAGGAGCAAAGGCCCAGGAGCGCATATGCCTTACAAGGTGCAATGATCTGTGAGGTGGGGTTGCAGTGCGTGGGGGTTGAGCAGGATGATGCACACAGTGATAAGAGCTGGAGATGAGTAAGATTAGGGACAGATGATAAAGGTTCTGGCTTGGCTTCCATATTTATCTATCTTTTTTTTTAAAGTAGGCCGATTCACTCGTGGATACCTATGCTGCTGACTTATAAAAACAATTCCAACTTGCATACTCAACACTTGGTCACCACACCACCCTCACCACCCACCACCAGGATTACATTGTGCTTCTCTTTTTATATCTTTCTCAGCTTGCAAACACTGTGCCTCTTGCCTGTCAGAACCTCTTCTCTCCATGTCTCCTACATTTTGATTTCTGACCTCTAAGGCTGCCTTCCTGGCCTCTTTCTGCTCAGGATGTTTCAATGCTGTAAGATTCTGCAATTCTACGTGTCTCAGATAAGTGTGCACCACGACAGGCACCAGGGCTATGGAATCCAACCTCTTAGTTCCACCAAAGAAGAGTCCTATCCTACCTCAGGCACCCCACTGGGTAAGGAGCTGCAGTATCGAACCTTCCCTGTCCTTCTGCTCTGACCATCAGTCGAGAGGGGAGGTGGCATGCTAGTAGAGCTCAGGAGGAGGGGTGAATGAGGAGGAATGACGCTGGCCCCATCCTACCCACAATCATCACTCTGAGTTTCAGTTTCAAAAATTCTATTCATTTTTTATTTTTTATTTTTATTTATTTTAAATATTTTATTTATTCATTCATGAGAGACAGAGAGACAGAGAGAGAGAGGCAGAGACGCAGGCAGAGGGAGAAGCAGGCTTCATGCAGGGAGCCTGACGTGGGACTCAATCCCGGGTCTCCAGGATCATGCCCTGGGCCTAAGGCTGCGCTAAACCACTGAGCTACCAGGGCTGCCCTCTATTCATTTTTTAGATGGAGCTAGAGAGTATTTTTTAAAGTTTTTATTTAAATTAAAGTTAGTTAACATACGGTGCAATATTAGTGTCAGGTACACAATCCAGTGATTCAACACCTCCATACAACACCCGGTGCTCATCAGATCTGTTCATTTTTAATGTTGAGCACTGTTCTCAACACCTCAGATGGCATATGCATGACTGACTAGAAGAGTCTCATTAGGTGATCAGTTGACTCACATTTCTTTCACACTGCTAGATGATGAGAAGACAAATGTGATCTGATTCCTCATTCCCTTCAGGTGTCTTAAGCTTTTCTTGGATCAAGTCGGCCTTTATCTATAATTGTCTGAGTGAGGCCAATATTAGTAAAAATGATGGTTCATAGTATTAAATCCAGCACCAACTCACTTCTTTTGGAGATGACTAAGGACCAATTTATCCTGCTTTGGTGAAAATAATTAACCTTGATGGTTTTCATGCTGTGTGTGTATGTGAAGGGATGTACCTTTCAGAAACATTCTCTGCACATGCACTTACTTAGATGCTCACAACCTGTTCAGAGCAGTTTTCATTCTTCCAGTAAAGAAATAAGGTTAGGAAGTTTATGTTTTCTCAATGTTACTGCATTAATTAGTGCACAGAGTATATCTGGGGTGAAGGGAGTGTGGGTTCAATTTTTCCCAGAAGTTACTCAAGTGCTCGCTCCATCAGACCATACTCTTCCATCGTGTTTATGTCTCTTACACTCAACATAATTCATCATAGATCCCGGAACCCAGGATGTCATTAATTTCTGTACCCCTTATGTTAAAGATAAGGAATCAGCTCACTTTCTTAGAGCCTGGTGTTTTGCCTTTCCCCTGTGAGAGAGATGAATGAGATTATCATGCTCTAGACTTTCAGAATTAGGGGTGATGAGGTTTTTGTATTGAGTGAGGAGGTACTCATTTGAGACAGTAATTATTGGAGAAACATAACAATTGTACCAACCATTCTGGATATGAAAGAAATAGGGGTTGAAGTCAGGGCATTGATCCAGGGAGATAATATCAAAAAAGGTGTTTTGACACAAGGCAAGACTATTTATAGTACACCCTGGGAGCGCAGCAGAAGAACAGTAGGAATAGTGGGGCCAAGGGTGCAAGGGATTCTCGGAAGCACTAAATGTATATCATGGCACCATGTTAACTTGGTTTGTGGAGAACGAAGGTCCAATGTTTAAGGAAAATTAATTTCACATCGTTGACTGAGAAACTCAAGTTTTTCATTCATTTGGGAGAAAGAAAATATGAACTGTTTGGTAAGGGCCAGTGAGGGTAGGTATGCGTTCACTGCTGGAGGAAATGTCGATTTATAGGCCACATTGGAAGTAATTTTGAAAATTATATTTACAATATGAAGTTCACAGTCTACATGACCTAAAATATTAATTTCTGCTGGCTACCCTAGGGAAAAACAAGGAGGCATGCACAACGGTGCCCATTAAAGCATGTTTACAGGTGCCTGGTTGGCTCAGTTGGTGAAGCATCTGCCTGCAGCTCGGATCATGATCTCAGGGGTCCTGGGATCGAGCCCCGTGTCTGGCTCCCTGCTCAGTAGGGGAATCGGCTTCTCCTTCTCCCTCTGCCTCTCTTCCCCACCCCTGGTAGTGTTCTCTTTCTCTATCTCTTTCTCATATAAATAAATAAAATATTTTTTAAAAATAAAGCATGTTTATAATACTGAGCATTACAAATTCATCTTAACGTCTAACAATAGGGGAATGGCTAAGTAAATATGTGTATTCATTTCTTATAATACCATGAAACAGTTAGAAGTAATGATTTATGAGTTTATGTGCTGATTGATATAGGAAGTCATCCAAGATACACTGTTGAGTGATGACTATAAGGCAAGTAATATATACAATGTGAAATACATACATACATACATATGTATACATATACAATAAATACTGCATTTTTAAAAATAAAACATATATAATTACAGGTCTGTAAGGTTATGCACCAAATCCAGAATGCAAGGGAGTCTTCACAGGGGATTATTACCTGTGATAGATTGCACCATCAGCCCTAGTTCTTTTCTCTTCCCTGTACCCGTGCCCTGAGCATGAGATGTTTAAGTTGCTCTCATTAATGGACATAATAACTGTATCGGTGATTTCACTGTGGTTTTAGCTATGCTTGCTTTGCCTTATATGATAAAGTAGAGATAACAGCACTTGGTCTATTAAGAAATCTGACATATCTCTGCTTCTCTCTCTTTCCCTAAGAAGAGCATTCCTAGGATAGCCCACTATTCAGAGAAGAAGGATGAGAGTTATGTGGATCAGAGCTGCCCCAGGCAACCTCCAGACCTGCAGTGAGAAGCAGAGCTGCATAGCTCGGAACAGGCCAGCTCTACCCACCAGTACACACATGCAGGTGAAAATAGAACAGGTGATTTAAGCCACTGAGCTTTGGGCTGGGTTTGTTATGCAGCATTATTGTGGTCATAGTTGACTAGTGCATTATTTTATTTCCATTATGTAATTTTTCTACATAAACAAGGAGAATGAAAAAATAAATAAAAAAAACCAAGGAGAATGAAATAAGGGACACAAATGCATTATTACAAAAATATCTAAAAGGAAGTTCAGCTAATGTTTGTCTATGTACTTTTTAGGAGATTTTTGTTTTATTGAGAATGGGATTGGAAGGTTGCGTTTTAAAAGCTGAGAGTGGAGAGGATACATTGTAGAATAAAATGTGTATATACTGCCATTTGTATGTGTAGGTGTGCATGTCTGTATCTTTACCTATGACTAGAAGTGAACTGTTTGACCATGGACAAATCATTTTCCACTTCTGGAGGCTTTGTTTTAAAACATTTTTTGCAGGCAAAATGGAGGCCATGGATTAAGCCTACTGATCTAAAGTCTCTTAGATGGTGTACATTCTAAGATACTGCATCCTGCTCCCATGCTTCACTGTACCACATACAATTGCTTCAATATCTGATGCTTGGCTGTTTGGCCTCTGTATTCTGCACTCAGGGAGAGTGATGGAGACAATTCATTCTGACATATTTTTCTCAGAATCTCATGATTTCCTACTTTTCACCCCTCAGAATGTCAATCTCTTATTAAATCAAAAAAACCTTGCAATATAATTTCCTTGTTGTTTTACCTTCCCACAGAGACATTGTCATATCATTTTTTTTTTCATGGGAAAGAATGAAAAACACACATTGGGTCTTCTTGACAGTATTAGAAAGAGATACTGAGACATTTATGTTTATTGAATTCAAGGTATTTACCAGAGTATGTACAGGAACATGTTCTTATTCTCTATACAAGAATATTGTACAGAGATTAGAAGCAGTGTGACATAGTTATAAAAAAAAAACAACTTTGGGGGTCTAAAGGATCTCAGTTTGAAACTAAATGGTGCCTCTAACCAATTATGAAGCTTTGAAAAGGGATTCAACTTCTCTGAGGCCATGTGGCTAACTGGTAAAAAGAATCTAGTAGTAACATACACTTCCATGAATATGTAAGAGCATTAAAGGAAATAAATGCAAGTGAGGAATTTAGAAGAAGCCTAGAGTGTAATAGAGAATCAGTAGCTCTACTGTCCACACTCCTTATGACATGCCCAGGAGGTGAATGGTTTCAAAAACATTGTGTGGATAAAAATTCTAAAACTTAAAAAAATGCCAAATAAAGAACATGAAAATAAATGCAAATATGAAGATTAATGAATAGACAATAAAAAAACAAACACCAATAAAAAATAAATCTATAAGAAAAAAAGAAAGAAAACCAAAATATGGCTCTTCCAAAAGATCAATCAATGGATCAAGAATCTGGTTAGACTTATAAAACAAAAATAGCGGTCAAACATTACCAACGTCAGGAATTAAAGAGCATTTATATCTATAGCAGCATCTACAGAAAGAAAACAAGACGGAAATTAATGAAATAGTACAACTTGTAATGAGAAAGATAGGAAGTCAAATTTTTTTCAAGAATATTGATATAGTAATGATGCCCCTTGTCATCAAAAAGAGTTGGTTTAGAGGAGGCAAAATGTTAGAACATATATGGAGATAACAAAAATCTATCCATCTTTACATTCAACTATCCACCCATCCAACCATCCAACCATCCATCCATCCATCCATCCATCCATCCACCCATCCAACCATTCATTCATTTTATTCAACTCTTAACATGTGAGACATTTGCTAGAAAGAGGGTAGAGACTTAATGACAAGAAAGGCTTCCTACCTTCTTCTTGAAGCTCCCATTACAGAAAGGAAGGTCAGGGTGTGAGCATATCACAGTGAAGTCACAATAAAGTAGTAAGTGCAGTAAGGTCAGTGATAAAAATAGGTATCACGTGCCTACATAAAAACATGGACTACAAGAGCTCTACCCATGCTAGGAGAGGAGAGGGGGAGCTGAGGCAGGGACATTTTTCCACGAGTTTTGAATTCTTTACTTGGCTTATATGCAAAGATAGAGAAACCAAAATAATAATAATGCTGATAAAGAAAATGAAACTAAGTATTTGTGTCAGATTCCAGGTTGCTGTGCAATGTCTTCCCAGTCACCTCATTCTTTCATTGGTGTTATTTGCTGGGATGAGATTGGATATCTTCCAGCAGCAGTGAAATGGAACAGCATGAGATTCATATTTTGGAAGGAAAAGCTACTGCAGAGCCTACAGAGACAGGGGCCTTTCCACCTGAGCCAACTGGATGATATAATTCCAGATAATGTGCTGTTACTTCATTTGAAGTTTCTTGTTATACATATACACACATATTTTGCTCAGGAGAATCTCATTAAAAGTGAACAAGTTCCAACAAGTCCTCAGTCTAATGGTTTGTAGTAACCCTAATCATCTCAGAGCACCATCACAAACATGCAAAAGGCACTGGAACAATCATGCTCATTTGAGCTGTGCTACGTAGTTCCTTTAAAATTGGTTGGTAAGAATGGTGAGAAAGAAGGTGGAGGGGGAAAGTGACAGTCATGTGTCAGAACACAGAGATATCAGTCAAGGGTCTCATAATACTCTCACGTCTGAGTCACAGAAATGCAGAATATTTAACTCTTGGCTAATTTAACCAAAGTGTTCAAATAAATCTAGTGCCATTTCATTTTTTCATTTTAAGATAAATATTGAAAACATGATTCATTAATCTGTCATTTCACTATTGCCACCTTTAATCATGGCACGGTAGATAGTTTCATTTCCTTTAGTCACAGAAATAAGAGAGAGAAAACCCATTTGTTACAATTCTTAGGTCCTCAGCTCTAGCAGAGTATGATTATTTATCGCTGACTTTATTTGTAATTGTCGTAAGTAACAACTCTATGCTTTTACTGTTGCCTGCCAGACGTTCAAGTGAGGTAGCACAACCTTGATGGATCTAGTTTGGAGATTCTTAGAGGAGTAAGTGGCTATCATAATGTATATATATATTTCTGGAAAAGATAATGGCCATCTTAGGCCTAGTTCTGAGATTCCTGTTTCATAAAGACTTAAGAAGATAAGAACTGTATGCTTCAGAGTATTTCACAATTTAATGCATGCTTTCCCCTCCTCTCCCACCTCTAAACACCACGAAAGTGATGTAAAGGTGGGGAAGGAAGACACATTTAAATAAATATAGCTCTCTAGATCTACCTTCATACCCAATTCCATCTTAGAAAACTACCTTCGCCTTCTTCTCTTTCTCCTTACTGCTTCCACCATAAGGTATATAGGACTCTTCAATGAATATGAATATGTTCCAGATAAACCTTATTTTTGCTTGATGTGTTTGACACTGAGAATATTTGGGTTTGTTCAGAATCCCAGATTTAATAGCTGAATAAAACATTTAATTTAGATGTATCCTACATTTAAGCAAAAGAAAGGTGAAGACAACATACAATTAAATAAAGATAACACTAATTATTATGTGGCCTTAATAAATACAAAAAGGGAATGAGCAAATTAAGAAATACCGATTTTCATCACAGTGCACAATAGGGGAAAGAAGAATGAATATTAGGTTTGGATCCCAAACGAAGCCCTCTTTATCAATCAAGCCTATTAAAAACTAACCCTTGATTTTATATTCATTTACTAATTAAAATGTGTTAATAAATGTGTTTAAATAAACTCTAATGTAGATGCATATATATGTTTTTAACCAACCACAAAGGATGAAGCATACATACAATATAACATTTTACTCTTAAACTATTAAATATCTTCCCACCTTTTTTTCCCCATGACTTTGACGTGTGTGTGTGTGTGTGTGTGTGTGTTTCTTTGGACTTTGATATTTTTTAAGCACCCAAGGAGTTGCCCTGTGGACTGTCCTACCCTCCAGATTTATCAAATTGTTTGCCTATGACATCATTTAGGTAGCTAGTCTGTTCTCTACGTTTTCCAAAAGCTAGAGTTTAAGATTCACATCTGCTTAGATATAGAATAAAATTTTGGGAAGGAGGAGAAAACTCCTTCAGGTGATACTATCTATTTCATATCACATCTCCCCAGGGGGATCATAATATCAGGTAGTCCCAGGGACAACAATGATGTTTGATGCCTTTGCTAAGTGATGATGACCAAGGAGATCCCTTATGAAGATACATTTTTCATTTTAGGACTAGTAAGTAATCCTCAGAGTGATCTCATGTTGAGTGAATATCCTTTTCCAAAACTGTCTTGTGCCTAATGGTTTTATGCATCTACAAATGATCCTTCCCTAAACTATTTCATTGGAGGCTGTACAAGTGTCATTTTGTAATCATGTCCTTCTCTCTGTAGTTATTGGTTGTCATTCTTCTGTGGAGAAGACCCTTCTTTCCCTCATGATCTGGATATTCCTTCTAAAAAAGGCAGAATATATGTCACTTCTTTCCCTTTAATTAATTTTTTTTCAGACTGAGGAAAGCTGGATTTGCCACCTTTGAGAGTAGCAATTGGTGTTTTTCTTTTTTATTGTAATCATGGATTATTTTCTTAAAAAATAATTTGGTATATCACCATCTGTTATGGATTAAAAGAGAACAGAGAGACATTAAAACCAAATGCAGTATGTGAATGGTGTGAGATTCTTGAGCTGAAAATAAAAAATGTTTTGGGAAAACTGGGATATTTTGAATATATTTTGACATTAAGTGATGGTATTTGGAAGCACCTGGGTGGCTTAGTGGTTGAGCATCTGCCTTTGGCTCAGGTCATGATCCCGGGGTCCTGGGATCGAGTTCCGCATCTGGTTCCCCTGCAGGGAGCCTGCTTCTCCCTCTGCCCGTGTCTCTCATGAATAAATAAATAAAAAATGTTAAAAAATAAGTGATGGTATTTGCTTACTTTTATTAGGAGTTACAAGAGCAATGGGGTTACTTAGAAAATTGCTCTTATTTTTTAAAAAATATTTTATTTATGTATTTGGGGAGAGAGAGAGAGAGAGAGAGATCACAGTGGGGGATAGGAAGAGGGAGAAGCAGATTCCCTACTGAGCAGGAAACTTGAAGAAGGGCTCGATCCCAGGACCCTGAGATCATGACCTGAGCCTGAGGCAAATGTTCAACTGACTGAGCCGACCAGGTGCCCCAAAATAGCTCTTATTACTAAAAGAGGCATGATTAAATATGGAAGCCCAAAGCTTCATGATGCCTGAAACATTTTCAAATGCTCAACAAAATATGTGTGGTTTGAGTATTTCTATATAAATAATTCAATTCACAATTACCATGTATTTGTATCGTCCTTTCCATTTTTTTGTATGTTTGAAAATTTTTGCAATAGTTGGAAAAAAATCATGAAAATTGATTTTGCATAATCAAGCTAAATTGTCCTGGAACACCTAAACATATATATGCAAGTTACATAAAATAATTTTAGGATCCACAGTGCTGACCATCTCTATCCAAACCTGAGAAGCAAGAACTCATCTGAATCAGCACCTAATGCATCATAATGTGATGTTTACAGTGTGGCTGGCTTCTTGTCCCTCTGACTTTAATTCTCCCTATGGATTCAAGGCTCTGATTTAGGGCCATCCAGGACCAGCTACAAACTTTTCAGGGTCTAATGCAAAATGGAAATGCAGGGTCCTTTGTTAACAAATTATTCCTGATTTTAAGACAGCGCAATAGAGTATGAAACCAAAGGAAGGGCTCCTCCTATAAGCATGGAGTCCTGTGTGAAAAATAGGCATAAACCCATCACCCTAGCCTAGGGGCTACCTTCTCTCTTTATAAATATCCCCCATACTAGGGCTGTTAAGATCCAAGCTTACTCAAATGCTTAGTTAAAAATGCCACCAGAAGACAGCACAATCCTCCTTAAGGGCAGAAGTAATGAATTATTTTCTCTTTCTTCCACTATGCCATTACGCTTTGTACCTTGTAAGCCCTTAAAGTAAGGGAGATGGGATGGTTAGTGAATTTACAAGGGGCGGATTTGATCAAGGTCCACTACTTCATAGATTTGCTTCTTCCCAAATGTCTTAAACTCTTGTGTATCCATATTCTTGACTTAGGAAAATCTCTATCTCACAGAGATCTTACATGCGAAAATATTGTCTCCATTAGGTCTAAAACACAAGTATTAGTGAATGAACGAATGGTTTGAGTGACCCACATGTGGTTCACATCGATGCTGTACCAAGAGAAGAGGAAGGAAGGGGTCAGAAGCCCATCTTTCATGGGGCTGATGCAGGCAGCCAAATCCATAACACACATCCTCTGATTCCCTGTCATCAGGTCACCAGATAATCACAGGCAAATCCTACCTGAATTGTATTATCCAGGTGCAGACGGAGAAAGATAATATGATTCTTCTTGGTAATACATGACGAGGCAGCGTAACTCAGAAAAAATAATGCATTCTCTAGTTAGCTTGGATTACTTTCAGTAGCTATGAGATCCTAAGCATGTAAGTCAGCCTTCCTGAGCCTCTTCTTCCTCATCCATAAAGTGAGCACAACAATACAATGCACGGTGAAGGCTCGACTTTTCTGGGTGCCAGAGTAACAGCATTAGGGTGATCTCCTACACATGGTGGTTTATATAGCAGCCACAACAACATCACGTTTGTGACAAGGATGTTTTCCGTCGCAGTGAATTGCAAACAGTAGCCTATTAACCGCTAGATTCCCTGCTCATGATGACAACAGCCAAATTCTCTTCTTGCTTTTGCTTTGTCTTCATTCACTGAATTTATCTTAAAACAATTTGACTCCACAGAATTAAAAGATATTTCTGGCTTTCTCTTATCTTATTAGGACCTGTATTATCCTGTTGGGATTTTAGGAGCTGGAGTCCCTGGGTCTTATCCGTGATTTCAGGAGGTAATGCCTTGTTAGAATTCTTGTTAATGTCAGACTTAATCTAGCTCAATAGTCTCACGGTGCAGATGGTCATTACGGTGGCATTTTTTATGTTGCAAACCTAAAGTACATAATTTTGCACTTTTTAAAAGTATCATTTTAAAATTAGAGGTTGCTTTACCCATTAGAGTCTAACGTAGAAAGGATATACCAGGATAGTACATTGGCATATTTTTTTCTGTTTAATTAATCAGGGAAGAAGATCACATTTTTCAAATGCATGGGCTAATTTTTATGGAGAGTCACATTCAAAATCCAACACTGTATTTCATTCATTTATTCATTCGGTTTAGTCATTTACTTCTTCTTCATTCATTCAACAAAGACATATGGACTATGTAACTGGCACTGTTTCAGGTGCTATTCAGACAAACCAGATACAACTGTGTGGCTTTTCCTATAAACGATTTCACAGTCTCGCACGATGTAATCTGTGCTTTAATTAAGGCTTTCACAAGGGCACAGGGATCAGACAAGGAGGAATGCCTAAGTCTCTTTGAAGGCGTTGGGACCCAATACTTGAAGACAGAAGTCTGGAGAAGGCAGAGAAGCTAGGAAGATCATTCCAGGCAGGAGAAACATAAGAAAATATGTTTCTAACTTGTATCAAGTGTGTCTGCATAGTATGAAAAATCTCCTCTGTGTGGTAGGTAAACACAGGTAAAGCTCCCTGCATTTAGAGATGTTTGAACAAAGTCTGCCTGTCAATCTAACAAGTGTATTGAGGAGCATAGGGGGGTTGTGCTATAGGCCTCTGTAATCATTTTAAATCTTGAGATTTTACATACAGCTGGATCTGCATGCAATTTACTCCAAATAATGAATGGGAGCAAAACCAAAGAACGAAAAGAATCAAGGTTGAGCAGAAGTAACAGGCAACCTAAAGAAGTGTACTGAAGAGCTGAGAAGCAGGTCAGATGGCGATCGGAAAAATGAGCCCCCAAGCCAGAAACCAGCATGTTCCAGGAAGTTCTTACTGTCTGGGTGAGAAGTTCAGGATGGAGAGAATAGTGATGCAAAGACATTGAGAACCCCATTTCTATGTGGCACAACTGTGTTTCATTTGCTTGGCAATGGGCCAGACTGCTGAAAGGCATCCAGAAGAATCATACACCCCCAACTGGCTCTCCAGAGCTTGCAGAGGTGAGTGACATGGGGACATGGGACTGGGAACCGGATTTGGGTAAAACAAAGAAAATACCCGAGATGGATCATCACTTCATCATTGTAACACTTCACAGTACAACACTCGCGTCCAGGAGGTCCCGTTAGCAAGGAGTCATGGTAAGATTTGCACCGCTCTCTGCAGTTCTGTGCTCATCACACTTCATCTTCAAAGCAGTCCTGAAGAAAGGGAGCCTTGGCTCCTCTTGAGAAACGTGAGCAGAGTGACCCACAGCATGTTTGTCTCATCCAAAGTCATGCATAAAATTAGGTTTTGAATACCCAAAAGTAGGCTTTTTCCTGGCACTTTCTGTTACTGTCTTCTTGGAGTGGCAGTTAATTCATCTGTCAAATGGGGTAACAATTCTAAATCCAATTATCTCAAAGATCTACTGTGAAAATCCAGGCAGATAATACACTTAAAAGTATTGCAACAATATAAAAGGTCAGCCAAAAGTAGTTAATGGGGTAATAGGTGATGGCAAAGGAGGAGGATGAGGAGAAGGGAGGAAGAAAAAAAAAAAAAGGAAAGGAATCAGGATTTAGGATTCTCTTTCATCTTTTTTGATCCATGATCGAAACGTCAAGTTTCTTCTATATTCTGTTCTGTTGTCACAGTGAATTCTGGGTGGTTTATTCACACACTCTCCTTTTTTTTTTTTTTTTTAACATTCTTAGTTTATTAATCCTCTCATGAAAAATCTGCACAATCACCACAGATAAAGCCACTGCAGAATCTTTACTCCTTCTGTTGTCCAATCTCCAGCTCACTTTTTGCCAGCACCCACATTGGCTTTTGCAGTCCCCCTGACTTTCTTCATTCTGCTTTTGCGTTCTTTGAACTGTTTTCTTGATGTCTTTTTCTTCTCATACAGGCCATGTCTTGCAAGTTTATGTTTGGGTTCATTTTTCTTTGTGTAATCCAAGGAATCATAAATCATAAAACTGCCAAAGTGAGTTGTCTTGCCACCATCAAAATGGGTTCTGAATCGAAATACAAATATGGGCACTTGACGGGATGAGCACTGGGTGTTATTCTATATGTTGACAAATTGAACACCAATAAAAAATAAATTTATAAAAACAGACAAACAAATATGACATCTGGTGTAGTCTTGTACATTTTGGCTAGTTTTTCCTGAATTTCTGTCTTCCTGGGGTGAAGAACATCAATGACCATCTGTTTCTCCTGAAGCAGTAGGTTGGTCATGAACTTCCTGGTCCGGATTATTACTGTGTCGTTCATGACGGTGGCCAAGCTTCAAGCAGCATGGAAGGAAGAGACACACTCTCCTTTCAATGCCGTATTGGAAGGTTTACTCTTTAGCTCACGTTTTTATAATTTTTATGTATGTGTGTATGTATGTACTTTAATGATGGCAGGTTTCCACTTTCACAAATTTATTTGATTCTTTTTTCCAAACCTTTTTGTTTGTTTTTTAAGTTGTCCTGTACTCATCCTGTGGACTCAATTGTCTATGGTTGTTTTTTTTTAAGATTTATGTATGTATGTACGTATGTATGTATGTATGTATGTATTCATTTATTTGAGAGGGAGAAAGAGAACACAGGCAGGAGAGATAAAGGGAGAGGGAGATAGAGAAGCAGACTCCTCGATAAGCAGAGAGCCTGACTTAAGGCTTGATCTTATGACCCTGAGATCAGGACCTGAGCCAAAATCAAGAGTCCAATACATAATCAATTGTGCCATGCAGGAGCCCCACAATCTTCTATTTTTTAAATTTTAAAAAATATTTCAAACATAATCATCATAGAGGTCAGATGCCACCATTTGAATTTTATGGGGGACAGTTCCAATCATTTTTGAGTCTGCTGACTTACTGTCATGGGGGCTGCAGTTCAAAGGAAGAAAAGAGGCATCTGATTTAAGAAGTGAGAAAAACTTTGGGTTGGAATGGAGGCAGATGTGTGTGGGAGAGTGTGTGTGAGTTTGTGCACGTGTAATAAAAAGACAACCATTACTATGAGTTACACTTTCAGGAGCCCTCAGTGCTGTTTGGACAGATTCAGTGCTAAGCATGTTAGTTGCAGGAATTCAGTTGTTTCTCACATTCGGTGGGCAATAAACCCAACCTTGACTTAAATATGAAGAAGTAGAACAATTTTCACAAGTTCGAAGAGTGGACAGTTTAGATTGGAACTCAAAGGCATTCTTCCAAATTGCAGCTTCTTCATTGTTAAGCTACCTGCTAGTGAGTATGAGCTTAACCAACAGAAGTTCTCTGAAATGTTCCCTGCTACTCTCAGAAGTACAAGAAGAGAGAAGTTATCTATTTTAAATGAATGCTATAGGATTTTATTTAGCTGAACTATTTTTATTTTGAGAACATACAGGCAGGTTTTGGACAAACTGTTATTGCTTCTTTGCTCTACAATCCACTGTCTTGTCAACTTTTAAGTTGTGCACGGAGAGGGAAGATGTGGAGTGTGAGAACAAAGTGTGACTCTGCTTGGAATGTCAGTGTGCTGAGAAAAAACTCAGGGAAATTTCTCCGATCCTGGAGCTGAAATTTCATATAAGGAGACATACTTAGGGTTTTCACACAATAGATTAAATTGGAAGAATTCTATAGGCCTAAATTTATTTTTTAAATGTATATATGTTGACAAAATATTTGGCTTGACCTTTGGACACATCTGTGGAAACAGATACAAACCCCAGGGGACACATGCAAAGAGAAAGTGTTGCAGCTCCTTTCTGGGTGGGACACCTTGAAGCATAGAATCTATGACCGCAGAGCTATTGCTGGCAAACTGCTGAAATCACGATCAGTAGAGTGTTTCCAGGAAGAGAGAGAAAGAAAAAATAAAGATCGCTTAGCAACTTAGCGACTGTCAGGGATCCGAGTGGGCCCTTTTGTCCCTAACACTCTGGTTCATTTGAAATGTCGGTTTCTTGATGTTTAAAATAAATGCCATGAAACAGATTGGTGTATGATGCTCCTTCCAGCTCAAAGAGTCTATGAGCGTAGAATGTCACACCTGTGTGGCCCCCCAGCAAGATCACATGTGGTGGTCGGGAAATTACTAAGAGGGATCCTGGAGTTATTTTCAATGATTTAAAAAGCCAAATAGAAATCATGTTTAATCTTGAGAAAATCTCTAAGTGAAATGTCAATGATTTATATAATTATAATTATTAATAATTAATAATTATCTCAACTTTCTGTAATAAATCCAATCAGCTTCTGCTGATCTAGGGATCTAGTAAATAGCAAATCTCTTTGATTAACAAAAAATATAGGATTAAAATATCATTCACTATTAAAAAAAGAGTTGAGTTTTTGTTTTGTGTGTATTTGTTTTCAATAAGTAGAGAACTGGGTTCTGGTAAATGTGGGATAGCTATGCCACTGTTAGTGTACATTTCTTTTCGAAAATTATTTTTTACTTGAAAAACCATGCTAATGTTGTTCTGGTAATCTTATTTCTGAGAGTCTATGTAAAGAAAATAATCTAAAAGGAAAAACTGCTTATTTTTTTTATTGGAGTTCAATTTGCCAACATATAGCATAACACCCAGTGCTCATCCCGTCAAGTGTCCCCCTCAGTTCCCATCACCCAGTCACCCCCACCCCCCACCCACCTCCCCTTCCACAACCCCTTGTTCATTTACCAGAGTTAGGTGTCTCTCATGTTTTGTCACCCTCACTGATATTTTCAAGCATTTTCTCTCCTTTCCCTTTATTCTGTTTCACTAATTTTTATATTCCCCAAATGAATGAGACCATATAATGTTTGTCCTTTTCCTTTTCACTCAGCATAATACCCTCCAGTTCCATCCACGTCGAAGCAAATGGGGGGTATTTGTCGTTTCTAATGGTTGAGGAATATTCCATTGTGTACATAGACCACATCTTTATCCATTCATCTTTCAATGGACACTGAGGCTCCTTCCATAGTTTGGCTATTGTGGACATTGCTGCTAGAAACATCGGGGTGCAGGTGTCTTGCCGTGTCACTGCATCTGTATCTTTGGGGTAAATCCCCAGCAGTGCAATCGCTGGGTCATAGGGCAGATCTATTTTTAACTCTTTGAGGAACCTCCACACAGTTTTCCAGAGTGGCTGCACCAGTTCACATTCCCACCAACAGTGTAAGAGGGTTCCCCTTTCTCCGCATCCTCTCCAACATTTGTGGTTTCCTGCCTTGTTAATTTTCCCCATTCTCATTGGTGTGAGGTGGTATCTCATTGTGGTTTTGATTTGTATTTCCCTGATGGCAAGTGATGCAGAGCATTTTCTCATATGCTTGTTGGCCATGTCTCTGTCTTCGTCTGTGAGATTTCTGTTCATGTCTTTTGCTCATTTCATGATTGGATTGTTTGTTTCTTTGCTGCTGAGTTTAATAAGTTCCTTATAGATATTGGAAACTAGCCCTTTATCTGATAGGTCATTTGTAAATATCTTCTCCCATTCTGTAGGTTGAGGAAAGACTGCTTACATGAGAATGTTTACTTTTTCTAGACCAATATACATCACATCAAAAACCTAAGAGCAACATAAATGACCAAGAAGGCACTAGTGAGATGGATTCCTCTGCTATGTCATGTTGCAAATGTCGATTAGAAACAGCCATAGAAATAATGGAAATAATTCCGTTATAATGTTTAAAATTGAAAACGAGATAAAATTGCATGTGCATTTGGTTTATAACTATGCAAAATATACATAGAGAATGGACTGGAAGAGAAACCAAAACATATTTTTTTCAATTAGTGTGGATATTAAAATACGCACATAGAATATGTGTATTCATATAGAATGGATTGGAAAGGGAAATTCAGATCTGGAGCTGGTTTTTTAATTTCTGTGGATATCAGTAGTGGCATCGTTCCTTTTAGTTAGTTTGAGGATCAGTGTGATTTTTTTCGTTAGTGTGGATATTTTTTATTCCTGCACGTATTTTTCTTATTTTTTCAAATGTTTGTAATGCCTTTACATTAGTTTTACAAGTAAAATATTAAAGTGAGGATCAAAAGGAAGCTTAATTTATAAATATACTTTGGTTAGTGAAAGATAGCAGACTATGGGGACTTCTTGAGGGAAGACGAAAGAAAATATGATGCAGGGAAGGTGGACTGAGTATGTTTGTTGTGTTTTGGAACCTCTACTATGGACATAACTTGATACTTGACAAAAGCTTTCCCAGCGAGCCTAGCACCATGCCTGGCTCACAGGGCTCACTATTCGCTAACTGAATGTGCTCTGCTACCACCATTGAAACCCTTTGCCAGAGGGCAGACCTGAATCACAGACGTGAAGGAGGTGCCTGGACCCGTGATGCAGGTCCCAGTGGCCATGCTAGAAGGAAGTTGAAATCCTCACATCCTTCTGCAGCAGGGTTTCCCAGACACAGCTAAGCAGCGCCTCTGCAAAGGTATTTTTCCCTATAGTGACATTATCATCGAGAAATTTTCAACCATTCTGGAAAAAGACCTTCATTAAAGTTTAATATTCTCCTCCAGGTGAGAACACTTGGCGCTTCAAACCTCATGACGGTTTCTAATTACAAACGATGAACTGCCCTTTCAAATTATGCCAACAAAAATTGATTTTACATGTATCAAAGTTTATTACGAACTCTGAAAGTTCTGCATTTTTTTGTTGCCACTTCCAAGGCAGTTTGCAGGGCAGCAGTCGGTGTTGAAAGGTCAAGGTGGAAAGAGATTATTAGAGGAATGAATAACAAGTGAGTTGTGTTTTTCCTTCTCAAGTGATTAAAATGAGAAAATCACCCAAAACTGTATCAGTGCCTGTCGGGAGCTGTTTCTGCCACCACTCTTCCCCTAGTTGAGTCTACAGCATTGCCTCCTAGTGACTTGGTCTAACATGCCCTGAAGAACCAATATGGTAGACGTAGGTGGGGTCTTGATGTCAGTCCTGGGGTCAAGTCCCCTGCTAATCTTGGTCAGTCCGTCTTCCTTTATCCAAAGATCTCCAACCTGGGTTTTATTCATTGATTGATTCCCTTATTCAAAATTATGATGTCCCTAACATGTGCACTGTGAAAGCAAGCATGTCAACCCTCCTGA
The DNA here is from genome assembly GCF_053574225.1 of Canis aureus. NCBI lineage: Eukaryota > Metazoa > Chordata > Mammalia > Carnivora > Canidae > Canis > Canis aureus. The sequence continues at coordinate 35,171,708 of NC_135624.1, read as the reverse complement.
CATAGCCTAAAAGAATTGAGTCTACTGCACTATTCCTCAGCTTCTTTTCTTAGCATCACTGCCTTAAGGAGTCTCTCTCTCTCTCTCTCAATCTCTCTAATAACTATAATATTATATCCCCTGCCCCTAATTTTACCATCATGCTTATGACTGTGGCCCTTTGGAGGGCCACAAACCATTATAACATCTAAAATCTCTTTTGTCCCAGAGAACTAATTTTCATCACTGCATGACACCATCCCTGTTGAGAATGGATAATCTAGTGTCAAAATTGTTCAGGAGTAGTTGCTTGACATGTGCTCTGGAGAAGGACCACAGGGCGGCTACAGAAGCAGTGAATGGGAGTCCATATCCTGGATTTGGGTACATCAGGTAAAGATTCTAGAGGAGGCTGGTGAAGGCATCCTTGAGTCTGAGAGATGACAGGGAAGAGGCAAAGCAATGACCTGTGCCAGTGACAGGTTTATCACATACCTGCAGATGAGCATCCCATTGAAAATGGCTTCCCTCACTGATGTTTCCAGCAGGTTCTTGGCCTTTAAGACACAAAGCTCTCATTATGCACCACTTGGCTTTATATATATTTAGGAATAACAACACAAAACGAACAAACAAAAAAAGTCTTGAGATATCCAAGCAAATTTTCCTGTATTATCTCCCTCCTACCTATTCCAAATCCAGTTGTGTGTCAACTTAAACCCTCTTTCTCATTTACTTTTTGTGGTCACGAGAGTTCAAGCTATTTGTGGCTTCTGAGGAGGGGCAGTAGACGTCCCAAATGATGGCTTTTAAAATTTCTTCTTAGAAGTGGTACTTGTCACCTTTACACTTGTATCATTCATTGGGCCCAAACAAAACACATGGTCATTATGTGTTTTGGCAAAACCCAAGCAGAAGCTACTCCTCACTGCACACTTTAGAAGAGGAGATCATGGGGTAGCGTCAAAGAGAGTAAGTTCACCTAAGATGAACCATGCAGTCTTCTTTTCTCACTACTCTGGGCATGGCATAGGTATGTGAGTCTTCAAATAGTTTCACCTAGGTTGTCCTAGTAAGTACTTTTAATCAGGTTATCCCTCTGGGCTTTGGTGTTCTGTGCTGCTACCTTATCCAGATACCTAATATCCCAGATGCATACCTAAAAAACCTTGCTCCTGATGACTTCTGTTAATCAGACACTCTGCTAATCAGGTCCATCAGGTCCTCTCACTTAAAAGGGCATGGGAGAGCATGGATATCATATCCTTTCCCTGTAAACAATTTTTTTTTTCCGTATCATGAGCTCAAAGGTCATAGTTCATTGTTCTTGTATCAGCTGTTAATTATCTTGAAATAAATCACAATGAAATGAACAATTTATGTAAATCAGAGTTGCATCCTCGAACTAAGACTGCATTTTTTAAAAAATGTATCAATTAACTCCTTGTAATAATACCCATTGCATTTGTATATTGCATTACCATTTATACAATGTTTTCACATGAATGTTTTTATTAAATTCTTATAATAATCCCATGAAGTACACATTTTGAATATCACTATTTACAAGTGAAAAAGAACCTTCAAGTCTTTGAGACATATTCAAGACAATTATTACCAAGTCAAAGAGAAGGAATTGATTTTAACAGCAATCCCTATAAAATTCTAAAATAGGATTTGAGATAAATCGCCATGGTATTTTCCAAACAAGTGCCAGGCATTGTACATTGGTGATTGTGAATTAAATAAGACAGGCATAGACCCTGGCTTCATATAATTTACAAGCCAACAAACATTTTTTAAAAACGCTAAAAGTCTCTAAATTGGGGACACCCAGGTGGCCCAGTTGGTTGACTATCCAACTCTTGGATTCAGCTGGGGTTGTGAGCTTGGGGTTGTGAGATCCAGAGTGCATTGGGCTCCATGCTTAGTAGAGAGTCTGCTTGAGAGATTCTCTCTCTCTCCTTCTACCTCCCCCTCTGCCTCTCCGTCCACTTGTGCTCTTGCTCTCTCTTTCTGTTTCTCTCTCTCAAATGAATAAATAAAAATCTTTTTTAAAGTCTCTAAATTTAACAACTTAATTAAACTATGATAAAGCAGAAATTTGATGCCATAGAAGTGATTTTTAAGGTCCTGACCTCATTTGGGATGAACAAAAAATATTCTCTCAAAGAATTCCTGAGTTTTGAAAGGTATCTTAAAATCTGCCATGAGAATATGCAGACGTAGGTGGTGAGAATCTATCTTCAGGTGATGTAAACGATACATTGAAGGTTATTTAAGTAAAGACAGCATGATGCATGGACAGAAGGAAAGGAACAACAATGCAGCCTGGGGTAGGCAGTGATCAAAAGAGAAACACACTTGTCAATGTTGGGGAGGTAGCAGGACCCTGGTCTAGCGGGCTGTGTAGACCAAGTTAATAGTGTTGGTCTTTTCCTTAAAGCCATAGGAGATCATTTTTTTTAAAGATTTTATTTATTTATTCATGAGAGACACAGAGAGAGAGGCAGAGACATAGGCAGAGGCAGAAGCAGGCTCCCTTCGAGGAACCTGATGTGGAACTCGATCCCAGGACCCTGGGATCATGACCTGAGCCAAAGGCAGATGCTCAACCACTGAGCCACCCAGGCTGTCCCAGGAAGAGATCATTTTAAGCAAGGGAATAACATGATGAAGTTTGCATTTTTAGGGATCCCTGGGTGGCGCAGCGGTTTGGCACCTGCCTTTGGCCCAGGGCGCAATCCTGGAGACCTGGGATCGAGTCCCACGTCGGGCTCCCGGTGCATGGAGCTTGCCTCTCTCTCTCTGTGACTATCATAAATAAATAAAAATTTTAAAAAAAGTTTGCATTTTTAAGAGCTCACTCTTGTTGTCATGAGTAAACAGAGGAGAGGAACAAAACTAAATCCCTGAAGACAAAGTTGGGGTCCAGGGACAGAAGAATAGTGTCCTTACCTTGAAGAAAACGTATTTGAAACCAGCATTCGACTCCGTGCTTGTGAATACTAACCCTACTGCCATAGGAATCAGAAGCAGGGCAATGATGTAGAGAGGTGTTGCCTCAAACTGAGGGATGTGAACTTTAGATGAGCGAGAAAATAACTCTTCTAAGGTTCTTGGATACTATGGCGTGGGTACACAGAGATGGCTGACTTTCTTGATTCTCCCCTTTTATTTGGGGACATATCTGAGGAAAGACTTGAATTAATCATGCTTTACTCTTTTCTGTATTTCTGATCCTTTGAAATCTGGGCTGTGCTGACCCTGGAAAGCCTCTGCCTTCCATGGTAATTACTCCTAGGATAATAAGTGACTTCCTACGAGCAAGACATACGAATGCAAACTACCTAACCCAGAGTCCATACCCCAACTACCTCCTTTATTGGGTTCTTATACTCTGGGCCACTATTCACCTGCCCTAATCATCGTAGGGCCAGGTGCCAGCCAACTAGAGACAGACCCTGTGCCCTAGCCCTGGAAGCCCCAGTGAAGGCTATTGTCCTCAATCACTCCCATTCTCCCCCTACTCCCTCTGCCTCCTGACCAGCCCGGGTGCTTCCCCTTGAGGGACCTGTGCTGTGATGCCCCTTCCTGTTGGGAACTGTGAGTAACAAACCATTGTTTTATTTATTATGTAAATGCTACTTAGTTACCATATGGTACAATATTGGTTTCCAGATAGAATTCAGTGGCTTATCACTTACATACAACACCCAGGTCTGAAAGGTGGTTGTCTCAGGATCTGTGGGTCTCACCCTACCCAAATTACATTAAATGGACATTCTATTCTATTCTATTTTAAAATATTTTATTTATTTATTCATGAGAGACAGAGAAAGAGGCAGAGACACAGGCAGAGGAGGAAGCAGGCTCCCTTCAAGGAACCTGATGCAGAACTCGATCCCGGACCCTGGGATCACGCCCTGAGCTGAAGGCACATGCCAACCACTGAGCCACCCAGGTGTCCCTAAAACATACATTTTAAAACAAGCCTACAGGAAAGCCCTTGAAAAAAGGCCCAAATTTGAGGGAAATAGTGTCTAACATTTGTGGAAAGCTTGTTACATGCTGGGCATTGTTCTCAGCACCGTACGTGCATTCACTCAGTGAATCCTCACAACACTCTGATATAGGGGGGCTATTCTTACCCCATCTTACAGGTGGAGATATTGAGGCATGGCAAGGTGAAGTGACCCTCCCAGCATCATGTAACTCATAAGTGACAGAACTGGGATCCCAGCCCACCTCTGTCTGACTCCAAAGCTCACACTCTTGCCTCCCTACTGGCAGGACAACTAATTCTGGGAAACACGGAGGTAAAGAAGCAAGGCTCTTCTCCAGGGAATACAGTGCACATGAGAGAGGGCAGCTCAGAGCGATGCCTTATGATGAGGCCATGAGTGAGAAAATGGGAAAACGGGAGCCATAAGAGCACTTTCTATAAACTCACACAGAAAAATTGTGCCACAGCAATGGAGACATAGTTGAATTTTTCTTAAATAGGTATCAAGGCCAATATGGTCACTCTCAGAGGCCACATTTGCCTCTTGGCCAGTTCTAATTATCAGCATTGATGCTTTCTATGGGCAATTATCCAGGCTCAGGGAGCCGCCTCAGTCAATAATTGGAGTGCAGGGAGCCCTGGAAGGGTTATCCACACAGATGTACTTACTACACACCCTTGCTCCAACTGGCAGTGTGCATGGCCTGAGTGGGAGCAATAAGGCCTCTGCAAAGCTGGCCCAGAGCTGTGGAGCAAATTGCAAAGGCTGATCTCTCTGCATTAAGAGAAGCCCATTAGCACAACAGAGCAGTTGTAGCTGTCAAAATCGCTAGGTGCCTGGCCTTGTCCCTGCACTCTTCCACTGAATCTGGCTGTCAAGGATCTTCTGTGCCTCTGAGATGGACCAAAGTGAAGCTGCAGGCCACTCATTCTGACTTCCTGTGCAGGGAAGTCTTACCCAGCAAAGTTAAACACCAGTTTTCCTCTACTCACATAAAATGTGTAGGCTGGTTTTCCTCACACCAAATAGTTCTGACATGAACTGCCAGGAGTTTAGCACACAGCCTGGAAATCAAGGGCTCAGTCCCACTAGACAAGATGGCCCTTGACTTCAGACACAGTCACACGTCTCAGGTTGTCACCTACATTTCTACTGATGGGCTATGAACTAGGGGGTTCCCACAACCCCTTTGTCTGGCTTGATCATTTGCTAGAATGGCTCACAACACCCAGGGAAACATTTAACTGCTACTGACTATCACAAAGGCCACAACTCAGGAGCCACCAATAGCACAGAATAAGGTATGTGGGAAGGGGTGGGTGTAGGGTGTCCATGCTTTCTCCAGGTACATCCCTTTGCCAGTATCTCAAAATGTTCACCAACTCAAAAGTGCTCCAAACCCCAATGGTAAGGGTTTTTATGGAGGCTTCATTACCTAGGCCTGATTGATGAAATTATTAGTCGTTGGAGATTAGTTCAACCCTACCCTGCCCCTTCCCCGAGTAGGGATGAAACTGAAATTTCCAATCTTCTCATCACCTCTAATCGAGTGGTTGGTTCTCCTGGCACCAGCCCCTCATCCTTAGAGTCTTTTCCAAAAGTCCTCTCATGAACATAAACTCCAGTAAGGCTGAAAGGGGCTTCTCATGAAGAACAACAACAAAATGCTCCTTTCACCTTCTATCACTCAGAGCTATTTCAGAAATGTGAAAGGAAGACCAAAATATATATTGTTTTATTTTACAACATCACACAGGGTAAGGGGCACATGATTGGTATAATTCAATTGCTTTTTAATACCTTTTTTTTGTGTGTGTGTGAGTCATTCGACTGCCCCAGAAAGACAGGAGAGCTATCTACAATTAAAAAATCAGTGTGGCTTGGGCACTGGACAGTCATAACTGGTAGAGTCTATGAACCAGCGGGGCAGCTGCCCCTGCCCCCAGGCCTGAGGGAAGCACAGAGAAAGACACACATAGGAAATGGTCTGTCCTGATGCAGAATGGCCGGTGGGATGATAAAGAATGTGACGGCCCCATCAGCTCCCTATACTTTGGACTTGGGTCCATATTGAGTACCTCAGTTGTGAGACCCTAGACTGCATCTCCTTAGTCCATCTTCCAGAATCCACCTTAAATGCTCTCCTCATCCATCAACACCTTCCCACAAACAGCCCAACTTCCCACTCGAAAGTCAGAAAACAAGCCATCCCCGGAGCACACTGCCTTCCCACTTGACCTGCTCCCACCCAGCCTCCACTTGTCCCAGCTCTGTCTCTCTGGATAGGGGAAATGTCCTGCTTCTCACGGTAGAGAAACACCCAAAGACATCAACAGTGTCTCTTTTTCTCGTTCTCTCTGCAGCTTCTGTTTTCATTGTGTCCTCCCACTTTGTTGTTGTAAAGCACTTCCCAGGGAGCCAGCCCCTTCTCCCCCCCTGCCTATTCCTCAGGTCCTTGCTCATCTGCTGGTCGGCCTCTCTTCCTCGCACAAGCTGCACTGTGGTGGTGTTGAATACAGACACGTAATTTTCAACAACATGGAAATAGACTCTGTGTTCCTGAAGCTTTCTAAAAGGGAAAGTGGGTTGGCACCCAAACATTCCCAGGCCATGGTGACTGTGAGAGCTGCATCTTTTTGCTTAGGAAACCAAGCCAAACACCCTTTCTGCTTGCCTGTTAATTTGCATCCCTAAGAAAGATTAATTGTAGTATACAATTCCTGAAGAGTGGGTAAAGAATGACATTTTAATAAAGTAAGATTGTGGGAGACGTACGGCTGCTGAGGACTGACAGGCAAAATAAGATGATTCTCCGCTGGACAACTTAATTGTATGTTTGCTTGTTTGCAGCGTTTTCCACGGTGGCATCCTAGGAACTTGTGCCTGGAACCCAAAACAAGTTCATGCACCTTCTTATTCTTACCTGTCACCTCTGTGACACAGGTCTCTCATACACGCAGAGCGATGCTAGTATTTAACAAGCATGCATTAACATTAATTTTCCCTCCTCAAATTCCTTTCTGAGAAAAAAAAAAAAAGAAAAGAAAGAAAATCCACTCAAGCCCCATGGGCTGTTCTCTCCTTAGGAACTGACTCTGCAAGTCAGTGTTTCCACTCCAGATTTAACTGCTTAACTGGAGCTCAGTAAATGAATTCAGAACCAATTCAAGCATCTCACAGGAACTGTGGTTTTGTCATTTTGCAGTTATATCATGTTTAATTCCAATGATGTTTTCAAGTATAATAAGATCATTTTATTCAAGATCTAACTCTATCAACTTTTTCTTAAGCACACATATTCCTTCGGAGATTGACAGACTGAAGATATCCTTCCACTGATGAAATTTAAAAGCAAATGATGTGGAATGTTGAAACACTTTGAGGATAACAATAGAGCTTTGAAGGGGACAATTTAAGTGAGACGTCCAGCTTTGAATTGGCAAGTCCTTGAATGTTTAATTCGTAAATGTCAACCATCATCCCATGAAGTTAGTGCAGGTATTGAAAATAGTCAGTCCCAGATGAGTATGTATGACCTTGAAAATTAGATGGGTTAACTTATCTGAACTTTGGTTTTCTAAAGTATAAAGTGGGAAAAATCGTGTACAGAAGGTAGCGTTCTCCTGAGAACCAGAGACATCACATTGTGAAGCTGGATCAGCCAGGGTCCAGGCAGGAAAATAAGACCACAATGAGTATTTCAAATGGAGAGATCGAGTACACAGGACTGGTTACACAAGAGTTGGAAAGCTGATAGAACAAAAATTAAAATTAGTCACTGCAGAAAGCAGAGGCTTCACATAGAATTGAAGGAAGAGAAGAGGGCATGCTTCCAGAAACTGGTAGCAGTCAGGGGGAGCCTTTGGGGATAGTGCTGGGACAGCTAAGAAGAAAAAGCAAACTCAGAGTGTTCTCAGCTTCAAATGCCTGTTCCCATTTTCCTACTCACTGACGGGAGGAAGAGAGTGAATTGTTCTTATAGTGGTGAAGACTTGGACACTGGGACCAGACTGTCTGGACCCAAATCCAACTCAGATACTTACTTCCCCTGGATCTTTGAACAAGCTAGTAACCTCTTTGTCCTGCTTCCACACTGGTGAAGTGGAGACAGTAATACTACCCCCTCCCAAGGCTGGGTGTAATGTATGTAAAGTCTGACACATGGTAGATATAATGTGGGAGATTGCTAAGGTTGGCTGAAACATTATTATTACTGCCATTATGACTCCTATCCTTTAATCTTTGGGCACAAAAAGTTCCCTTCCCTCCTGGAGAACTGGAAGAATGTAAAGTAAATGTCTTCTCCACCCAGTGTTCCTCTCTTTTCTGATTAGCTATTTGACTATTAGCTCATGAGGACAAGGATGGTTTCTTTTTTGTTGCAAGGGTGACCCTGGTTTACAGCACTGTGCTGGCCAAGGCGGGGGACATGATGAATGTTCAAGGGCTGAAGGAAATACATGTAACTCCTAATTTCTTTTTCTTTTCTTCCTGCCCCCCCCCTTTTTTTTTGCATCAATCGACCTTTAATGTTCAAAAGAGGCATGGATGTAGAGCACAGGAGATGTGGTGGGGTCTCTGCCCCTGCTCCAGAAATGAGGGAGAGATGAACACAAACCAGACATTTCCAAATGGCCACACAAGTCTGGGAAAGCAGGGGGAAGCACAGATTTGGACATTCATAAAAAAATAAAACCTAAAACTAAGCACTCAATCTTGTGCCCACTGAAGCGGTTTGATATAGGGAACTCACTCACCATCCCAGTACCCACCCTCTCCTGTCAGCATCAAAAAGAAAGCTCAACACAGTAAAGGCTTGGGGAAGGAGTAATTCCTAATTTCTGATTGGGGCAACTGAGTGGACGGAGGTGTTGATCCTCTAGAGCCACACTCACCACACAAATGGGAGCTGAAGTTATACAACTGTAGGATGTTGCCCCAGAAAAATGAATAGAACAGGCAAATTTATTTATTTTTAGCATGTGCTCTAGTACAGGCTCCAAATATCAGGGAAACAGCTGTCAATAGAAAGTAGACAGAAATGCAGCACCTGGGTGGCTCAGTTAAGCATCTGACTTCAGTTCAGGTCATGAACTCAGGGTCATGGGATTGAGCCCCGTGTCAGGCTCCCTGCTCAGCAGGAAGTCTGCTTGTCCTTCTGCCCCTTCCCTACTCAAGTTCCTGCTCTTTCTTTCTTAAATAAACAAGTCAAATCTTTAAAGAAAAGCAAGTAGACAAAATTCCTGGCTCTTACATCTCACTTGTGTGCTCTGATAGTAAACATGTAGGAAGAGTAAGTTACACGGATGTTTAGAACAAAGCAAGTGCTGCAGCGGAGGTTGAAGTTTTGAATATGGTGACAGGTGGAGGCCTAACTGAGGACATTTGCACAGACTTGGAAGTAGTGAGGGAGTGAACCATATGGACATCAGAAAGAAGAACGTTCTGAGAAGATCAAGTAGCAAATTTGAACGCCCTGGAATAGAAGCACGTCTCATGTGACCTGGGATGGACAGGGAAGCCTGTGCGGCCACAGCAAAATAAGCATGAGAGAAGTGGTGGGAGAGGAAGTCGGGTAAGTAGAGAAGGCCCAGATTGCATGGGTTGTGTAAACTACTCTGAGGGCATGGTTTTCTTCTGGGCTAGGACTGCATCGAGGAGTGCTATAACCAGATTCATTTTCCAGGGATTACTTTGCCTGCAGGGTTCATGATAGCCCTGGGGGCAGGTGTGGTTGCAGGGAGAGAAGATGGGAAAAAGAATGTCATCATTCAGGTGAGAGACAAAAGCTGGCTTGGACCACAATGGTAGCAGAGGAGGTTGTGAGAAAGGGATCAGATTTGGGTAAATACGAAATCCAGGCCAAGCCACCAGGACTTACTGAGGGATCTGATGCAGGTAACTAAAAAGAAGAAGAGAAATGAGTCAAATATGTCTCACAAGTTCTGATCCCAGCTGCTGAAAGAAGAGAGCTGCCTTTGGGGCACCTGGGTGGCTCAGTTGGTTAAATGTCTGATTCTTTATTTTGGCTCAGGTCATGACCTCAAGGGTCTGGGATTGAGCCCCAAGACAGGCTCCATGGAGCCTACTTAAGATCTCCCCTTCTCCCGCTGCCTCTCCCCCCTCAAAAAAAGAGGGAGAGAGTTGGAGAGTTGACTTTCAACATGTAAGAGGCAGAAAACTGGGGCTTTCCTAGCCAAGAGACACACTGATTTTTAAGTGATGGACAAAAGAAGCCAAATCAACAAATGCACAAGAAGAGAGAAGCCTGAATGAAGGGGAAAATAATGAACTATATTTCTATAGAGAACAAGAAAGTAAATGATAGTCCAGTTCTTAAGAGGGAAGATGGAATACTATTAGCATTTCTTGAGATTATACCACTTATCCTGGGGTTTAGACACTGAATTTGTATCAACCAAGGCAGAATAAGTTGTTTATTTTTTATAGAGAAGAATCAAGGGTTGGTGGGTACATAGGGCAGCCTTGAAAATGATGGGCAGGAGAAAAAAATGGAAGTGAGGGAAGAAAGAAAACTTCTCATCACCCCAGTACTGTAGGATGGTAATGCAGTTAATCCTGGCACACACCCCACCTTCTCTGCATGCTGGTGGGAAACAGCAACATGAGTGTGCAATGAAAATCTTTATAGGCAGGAAAAAGCTTGACACAAATGCACTGGTTTTCTACTGCTCTTATGACAAATTGCCATAAACAAATGACCAAAATGGCATAAATGTATTATCACATGGTTCTGGGGGTCAGAAACCCAAATTGGATTTCTGGGGCTAAAACCAAGGTATCAGAAGGGTCGTGTTCCTTCTGGAGGTTCTAGAGGAGAATTGTTTTCTTTCCTTTTTCAGCTTCCAGAAGCAACCACATTTCTTGGTTCCTGACCCCTGGGGATAGACCCAGGTGACTGATGGTATTAGGCTACCTCCAATTCCTTGACTTCACCCTGATTGAAGCTAGATAAATGCCTGGACTTTCCAAGCCACATGAAGCAGTAACTGCTTCATCTCTCCTTCCCTTCCCTTCTCTCTCTCTCTATCCTTCCTTCCTTCCTTCCTTCCTTCCTTCCTTCCTTCCTTCCTTCTTTATTATCCATTCTAAGTTGGTGTCTGAACCTCAAAATCCAAAAATTTCTGATTATACTAGTAGGAAACATTGAAAACAAAAATTACCTATGTTTGGAGTTCTTTGATTCCCAGCAGTGATGCAAGGGTAGTTGGTATCTTAGGTGAAACACTGAGAAGGGCTGCAGTCTGCAGAGAAGGAAAACATTTGGTTTCCACCCCAAGAGTAGATAGACATAAGGCACTGCATGCATAAAAACAGGTGGGCCAGCACAGAGAAATAGTAACCATTTGCCAAGAACAATGGTTTGAAATTTAGCCAGCAAGAGTCCTGGTCAAACCTCTACTGGGAAAAAACCCTTTCCTGGCAGAGCAAAATTAAAATACAGCTAAGAGGAGTTCAATGAGGGAGAGTCAGAATTCATCATGATGAGATTAGAACACACAAAAGCAAATTCCACCAAAATACCGGACAATTTAGAGGCATGGTGTGCAGAGGCCACATGCCTTTCCTTAGGCAATTTGCAATGAATGACAAAGAAAAAGTCACTGCTCCAAGGACGACTGTATAGAATAGCCTATCTTCATCTCCTTTTCTACGCTATTCACCCACAAAAGCTGCTAAGAGCAAAAGTGGAAGGATGGAAGTTGGAAGGATAAAACCCTGAGTCAGTGACAAACCAGTAGGAATGTGAACCTGCTCTTAGAGCATCCCTGAGTTCTAGGGGTGTGTGAAGTGAAGGTGACTGAACTAACACAGGATGTGGAGCTGTGAGGGGGCCAGTGTCTGCTCAGACCTCCAGGTTTCCCATTGCCCTATAAACCGCACCACCACGGAGGCACTGTGGGCTGCAAATGCCATCACCATGCAGGTGCTCTCGGCTGCCAACCCCATCACCATGCAGGTGCTCTGGTCTGCCAACCCTATCACCATGCACGTGCTCTGGGCTGCCAACCCCATCACCATGTGGGCAGGTGCTCTGGGCTGCAGCTTCAGGAGCTTAAGTGAAAATCCCTCATGGCCCTCCAGATGCATGACCTAAAACACTAAGTCATCTGTCCCTTGCCTTATTCAACTCCCGTTGTCTCCATAGGAAATAAAATGCAAATAAACTCAGTAGCAAATAGCTCGCCTTTTACCACCCTCCCATTCTCCATCCACAATCACCTCTGCCCTACTCCCTCGAACTCACTTCCTTGCACATTCCAATAGAGGAATGCTCTACTTGTTATGAGTAACAATGCCAATAGCTAACAAAGTAGTAATCACCGATGATCCCCAAAGAACTGTAAGTATATTAACTCATTTAATTTAATTCTGTCAACATGCTATCTATGGAAGAAGCTAGTTTTATTATTTCCATTGCAATTTATGCCTGTATTGGAGCTTGAACCCAAACCATTTTGAGAAATTTAAGACATATATCTGAGATTGGCATTTATCTTGCTAGTCCCTGGCTCCATGTCTTACAAAACAGAACTAAACAAGAAATGGTTTCAAATGAGAAGGAATTATTTGGGGTTTGCATAATTGACATCATTATCTGTCAGGTGGCTTAAATAAACCCAGCAGCCATTATAAGATCATTAGAAAAGGGGTAGCAATAGGTCCAGAAGGCCAATTGGCTGTGTTCTAATCACGGGAGAAGCAGCAACCCTAACAGGGGCCTCGGGGAAAATGTATTGAAGCAGCTGGAAAAGTTTAATGACCAAATCAAGGTAAAGAAATGGCTACCTGTGCACCAGTGAATAGGATCATTTCAGCCTGTGTGATGTGGAGGAGCTTAGAGACGCTCTTCCTGCCACCCCTTGTTTCCCCGCTCCTAATGCACGATCCCACAGCAGCTGAGGAAATCTGAGGACTCTCACACAGCTATCTGAATGAGGGTGGAGACAAAGAAGGGAAAACATCCCTGATGTGAGTAGCCTCGGTTCAGCAGATCCTAGCCTAGCCTGCAATCCCCTCCCACTAAGGACCCAGTGGGTTTTAGGATAGGAATCTTGTCTGTGCATTTGTCTCCAGAATGCACCCTTCTCCTTGAAGGGGAGTGAGGCTTGAGGAAGAGAGGAACACTGCCTGCTAATTGAAGCAGAATCTAATTTTAAAGTCTCCTTTTCAGCAGGCATCTGGATGTTCTGTTTAATGCGACTGATTACCTGGGGTCTATTTCCTGCCCAGCAGCCTAGGGAGAGAAGTACCCGAGTAGAAAATGATGTAATGAGAACCAGGTTTAGGTGGAGCCTGAGTGCCTTGCAGAAGAGCATCCCATTCTGTAGTGAGGGGCTCCCAATCGCTGCGTATCTCAGAGGATCACCTTGGGACTAGGCTGATCTGAATTAGATGCTGACATCAGGGACATCATCTTCTTCTCCATGCATTTTTTCCCCTCTTCAGAGTCATTGGATCTTGGGTGACAGAAGTAAAATGTTTTAGTTACTTTACATTTTGCAAAAAGCACCATGCAACCACCTTGGCTGGGTAAGCCAGGTTCATCCCCACTCTAATGTCCCCCAAACCATCTTTTACCAATTTACAAACCTTCCTCCCCCAAATCATGAACATCTTCCAATGCCTGGTCTCACTGATTTATCGTTAAAACGTTTGAGGTATCATTATACCCAGCTGACTAAGAATAGCAAGGCACAGAGAGGTTAGGGAATTCACCCAAAGCACATAGTTTGTAACAAAAATTTGCATTTACTAAGGCGCACTATGTGAAAGGCATGGGGAAAAGCATTCTGTAAAGACTATGCCAACTAAAAGCCACAGCAGCCTCTTGACATGGGGAGTATTGCCATTTTCAGTTTTGCTGCATAGATGAGAAACCAGAGTCTGGATGATGAAGAACTTACCCAAACACAATAGAAAGGAATCTGTGTAACTCAGGTCCTCCTGAGTGTAACTCCACAATCCTATGCTGCATTGTTAGTTCACAAAGACCTTGGGCTTGAATATAGTTCTCTTACTCAGAGTGAGGACTCAGCAAATTGGACAGGAAATACATCTATATGAAAATCCAATCTTGTTTAATATATAATTAGAGAAAATTAGAGATATAAAATTATTTATTGTGTGAATCTCAGTCCCCTAAAGACTTTCAGTTGCTTTGGTTTGATTTGGTTTGGTTCTAATTGATGGCTGTGCAAGTTTGGAACTGCCAAAGTGCCATTAAACTCATCGGTATAATAAAACTTTAGATGATTTAGAGGTCTCATTGGAAGTTTCTGGATCTCAGAGGATAGAAGCTAGACAGGGACGGATAAAAACAGAAGCAGCCACTCTGTTATTGGCATTACCAAGAGGGATTTTAGGAAGAATATAAACGTCTAGTGGGAATTTGTGAATTTGCTTTCTGTGTGATGTGCAATGGAAATCTACTCCCACATTCCCCCATGGAAATGTCAGTGAAATTCAGAGTGATTATTATGTTTGATATAAGTATGCTTCTTTTTCTGGAAAATACAAAGAAGTAATGAGCTCTGTATCAAGACTGTTGGGAGCCCATGGGGACAAGCAATTTCTCCTTTTACATCAAGAGCATAACTGACACCCAGCCTCAAGGAAGCAAAAGAAAACACACACACATACAGAGGCAGCTATACATAAATACTATACCTACATACAACTGGTGCTACCAAAATTATGGTGGCCCTTTCCAGTTATTTAAAAAATATTTCTTACTTGCATCCTAACTGCCTGCTAATTACTATAGTTATTTTTTAGTGGTAGGGATATGGAATTAAACAAAACAGAGTTCCGATCCACATGGAACTACTATTTCACTAGGGGGAAATGCTAAACAGAAACCATCTTGGATCCTGTCATGTATCGTTGGTATAGTAAAGAATGGCTGAAAGTGGGAAGAAAAGCATTAGGATGCCAAAGGAGGCCTTTTGAGAGAAGAGTCTTGTGACAATAAGAGGAATGAGCCTTCTAGATGGAGGGAAGACCATGTCCAAGGGCATGTGACTCCGAGGCTCAATGGAATTGAGCTTGATGTAGTCAGAAACACCAGTGTGGTCACAACATAGCAAACAGGAGGGACAGCAGAAGGATGTGCGATGGGAACCCAGGGGAGGCCAGATGTAGTAGTGTTTTGTAATCATGATGGGCAGTTTGTACTTATTGTAACTGGCAAGCCATTGGAGGATATGATTGAGTAACCCTTGTGAACAATGAACCAGGCATTACTATGAGTGGAAACAGGAAAATAAGTATTCCAGGTGTGAAATGGATTACAAGAGCAAGACTTTCAGAGAAGTTGACTTCAGATAGCATTTTGAGACAGTCTACAAGGGTTGCTGTGAAATTGGATGTTGGGTATGATGGAAAGCATTCTATTAAGTATGATGCAAGCGTTTCAATTCAACAAACATGAGGTTGAAGCATATGAAATCAGTGCTTCTGGAGGTGGAAACGAAGTTCCCAGTAGCATGTCCTCGTGGAAGTGGGATCTGTGAAGTTCCATGAAGGCACCCAGCCAGGAACTGCTGCTGACTTGCGTGGGGACTATGTGAGAGTCCCAACTCTTCACAGCTGGCAACTCAGCCAGAATCATAGAGGGGGTCTATGATCAGAGAAAGAGGCATGCAATTTGAGAAATGATGTAACTAGCAATAGAGAACCCTGCCTTCATATGGCATTTTACCTGAGTCAGTGTAATGTCTTGCTCAGCAGGAATAAGCATCTTTTGGCTACCATTCTTGGTGGATGAATAAGCTAAGAAACAGCTCCTAAGTGAAGATTATCAATAAGTATACAATTCGTTATCACAAAATCTTATAAAGTATCACTGTACCCTTCTTATGGAGATGCCGTAAGGTGCATAATATGGGGGAACCTTGTTTTCTATTAAAAAATGTCCATAGCGATGATATAATCCCTACCTGTGGACAGAGTATGTGTGTGCTTTGCTGCATGTTATCTGCACATCATACCTGCTTATACCTATATAAATATCTATCTACACTTTAATTTTTAAACTTAGTCTCGTCTCACCTAACTAGGACCACTTTTCTCTGTCATGCTTAATATAAACTATTATTATCATTCAAACAGAAACATATATACCTTTGGAAGGAGAAAATAAAATCTCATGTTAAAATAAAAATCCCGGGGGGGGGGGGGATGGCTATTTACAATAACAAAAATGTCCAAAACCTAAATGCAAGGTCCAGTCTTTGCAAGGAAGTAGGGGTCTGAATCACTATTATTCCAACTTCATAGACCTGGAAATAGGAGCTCTGATTCGTCACGTAAAATGCCAAAGTCCACACACCAATAAGCGGTGATGCTGGGACTCAGATCCTTACCTCCCAACCCCACATTCTTTATTCTATCTCTCACCTTAGCACATCACCTGGGATGTACTAGATGTCTAAAGGATAACTATTTAATAAATGCAAAACGAAATCATTTATGTTCTCTTACAAAATGTAGAACAGAGACATTTTGCTTAACTTAATGTATCTAAAATGTATACTTATTAACAATCATGGAAGCATCAGTTTTCCTCTCCTTCATCATACATTTTGGCTGGTTTGATGTAAATCTTTCCTGTCTGAAGAGCCATGCAACCTTCCCACAAATGCACCAGTGTTGGCAGGATTCAATGTTTGTCCTTGAACCCCACACTGGGTTTTAATTTGAGGACGATGGGCTCCAGAATTATTCTCTTTCTCTAGGCAGAATCCATTTCCTGTAAAAGTAGATAAGTGAGCATTTTGCTTCACAAGAATAGACATGGAAGGAAGTCCTAGGAGAAACCTATATTATTCTACTCATTAAATTTTTCAGGCCATTTAGGATACTTGTGGAGGTTTCAGGCTGCAGGACATTTTCTCTGTCACATTTTGTTTTTCAATTCAGTTCTACATGGAACAAAAGTTGATTGAATGCACACATTGTGTAACATATTATACTAGGTTCGGATTGGGCTAGAAAAGTAAATAAGATAGGGTCGCTTTCGACGGGGCTCACTGTCTGGGTGGAAGCAGGGAAGGTTCAAAGAGATACTCAGGAGATGTGTGACAGGACAGGTAAGCAAGAAGAATTTGCAAAATGTAAACGTGATGGGAGAATAGGATGGCCCCTAATCATCTTGTGTTCGGAAAGCATGGCGGTTAGGTTAGTTTAGTACATACCCAGGGACAGAGGTAAGAAAGACATTACAGGGGTGGAGGGGAGTTAGCAAGACCACAGAATCAACAAAGGGTGGGTATGGTGAGGGACATTACGTGTTTCCTTGTGGTTGTGGCATGAACGTGCACAGGGAACATACCAGGTAGGTTGGAAAGTCAGTTCAGGGCCATTTGAAAGCCTTGAAGCTCATGCTAATGTTTGCTTCCCATTATCTCCCATCAGATCCACAGAGACTTGCACAAGGTCCATGCTTAAAAATGTGTGAAATAAACAATGAAATGCTAAAACTTAGGTACACAAAGATGAATAAGGTATGCTCTGGGTTGTTATGATTCTCAAGCCCTGGTAGAGGAGATGAGTTTTAGAGGCAGATATGTGGCTCAGGCAAGAAACGGATGGTCTGAACATCCATTATGCAAGCCCAATGAAGAGATTTTGACATTCAGGTGACAAGAGTCTATTTAAATATCTCTTTTCTTATCAAATAGAAGAGTCAGTCTTGAATACGGAAGATTCAATTAAGCCTGGCAAATCTATCTTTCATTGATTGTCTCCTGAATGAGAGAGACCTAGTTGTAGCCAAAGGAAGAACAGCATAATGGGATGGGGAAACTGACTTACGGTTAATTGATGTTTCAACACAGGGAAGCAGATGAATATTTGAAGAACACCAGGATGTGAGCTTCCACATGATGCAGTGTTCTTGTTGGCTCCCTGCGTGTGCCTAATTTACACTCTCAAAAGCTCATCCTGCCATTTCTGGAAGAGGCAGCTTACAGAGATGACTCTTCATCTCTTTGACCCTTGCTTCTCTACAATTAGCTGTAAAATGCACTCTGTACTACATCTCACTTATTCCTACCTTCCAGAATTTATCAAAGGAACTGCATGGACGATGGAGGTAATAACAGCGTCATGTAACATGACCAAAAGCTCTGGAACTAGGTTTGGCTCCTCCACACATGAGCCATGTGATTGAAGGAAGGTCACTTCATACCTCAGTTTCTTCATCACTACAAATGAGCTGTACATTTTAATTGAATTTTGGAACTCATTTTGTAAAGTATAAAATAGGAGTTCTTAACCAGAGTTTATAAATTCCAAGTGGATTAACATTCCATGTGGACACACATGCTTTTGGAGTATATAAAGTTCAGAGATCAAATGATTACATATTGTGTGTTTTTAATTAAGTACATTTTTTTTTTTGGTCTGGTTTCTGTATCCATGCAGGCTTAAAAGCCTTTGTTATATTCTCAAAACATTCCTAGCCCAAAGGAAACTAAGCCTCCTTGCTGCAAAATGGTATGAGATGTCGGGGATTTAGAGCAGCTGTAGTAGGCTCATTTACTTTGGTTACTAAAGAAGGAAAAGCTGGGTCATATAAAGTAATCTTCAGAATTCCTTGATTTATTGATCACTTTTCCCTACTTGTTTCATACTTAGAAGTCATGGACAGGGGCAGCCCGGGTGGCTCGGCAGTTTAGTGCCACCTTTGGCTCAGGGCCTGATCCTGGAGACCCAGGATCGAGTCCCACGTCAAGCTCCCTGCATGGATACTGCTACTCCCTCTGCCTATGACTCTGCCAATCTGTGTGTGTGTGTGTGTGTGTGTGTGTGTGTGTGTCATGAATAAATAAATTTTTAAAATCTTTAAAAAAAAAGTCATGGACAAAAAATAGTCTGGGGGAGTAGTTTTTTAGAAAGGTAGGATCTAATTTTGATAACTTGATAGATAAGTCCTGTTGCCAACTAGGGGAAATGCTGCAACACCTCAGTGCCTCTACTCTTTCAATCATTTCTATCTATCCTTGTCGTATCCCCTGGCAGTAATGATTTCTTAGCTTCTTTGTGATCTTTTAAGTGTGTTATCTTAACTGTTACTCCAAGAGCTTTGAGTGTTAATCATCTTATAAAGACAAACTAGTCAATTCAACAAAAAACAGTTAGTTGGACTATTTAATTATGTCCCTGAAATGAACTGATTATGAGTTCCTTGGATGAGTGGCTAAGTCCCAGTGACTCCCAGATAGTCCCATCTGTAAAATAAACTGAATGAAATTTCTGCTTCAATCCCTTCTTGAGCAACAAACTAGCTCCTGCTACATTGCCACACTTGCCATTGAGCTCATTCCATGTTCTTTCTGTCGTTGTCCATCATGTTTTCTCAGGCTGCACTACAGGTCTATCTTCTTCACCTATTGAATCCCCAATCCTAAAAACATTTTAATCTAATGCTTCCCAGATTATTCCATTCACAATACTTTGTTCTTTTGCTGAATTCCATTTAGATATCTTTAGCACAGTCTGCTACATGGCAAGAGCTGGATATAAAATTATGTGCATCTCCACCTCAATGTTGAAAGGAAATCATCTTAAGGTCCCTCTACCCTAAGATGCAGAAGCAGACCCAAAGTGCTTCATGATTTGCACATGTTAGTGAAAGAGCAAAGTCCAGAACTTGCATCTCCTAAAATTAGCATGCCGTATCAGGGGAGAGCTATACCATGACCTAGCCACTGAACTTAGAGAAGAAGGTGCAGGATTTCAGTAAGGAATTTGATGTTTGGGAAGCAAACCCAGTTGTGTGTATTGATGCCTCTGTCAAGTGAGTCAACCTTGGGGTAAGGTCTCAGCACAAATGGAGTAGTGAGTAGCTTAGAGGAGAAAAACCAGCAAGGTAATGAAGAATTGTTCAGGGAAGAAGAAGCTGACCTCCAACAACCATGTCAACAAGGTGAGGGAAAAAAAAGAAAAGAAAAGAAAAGAAAAAAGAAAAGAAAAGAAAAAAAGAAAAGAAAAGAAAGGAAAGGGATCCCTGGGTGGCACAGTGGTTTAGCGCCTGCCTTTGGCCCAGGGCGCAATCCTGGAGACCCAGGATCGAATCCCACGTCAGGCTCCCGGTGCATGGAGCCTGCTTCTCCCTCTGCCTGTGTCTCTGCCTCTCTCTCTCTCTCTCTGTGACTATCATAAATAAATAAAAAAAATTAAAAAAAAAAAGAAAAGAAAGGAAAAGAAAGAAAAGAAAAAAAGAAAAGAAAAGAAAAGAACAGAACGGAAAAGAAAAGAAAAGAAGAAAAGAAAAGAAAAGAAAAGAAGAAAAGAAAAGAAAGAAAAAAAGAAAAGAAAAAAAAGAAAAGAAAAGAAAAGAAAAGAAAAGAAAAGAAAAGAAAAGAAAGAAAAAAAAGAAAAGAAAAGAAAAGAAAAGAAAAGAAAAGAAAAGAAAAGAAAAGAAAAGAAAAGAAAAGAAAAGGCAGAACCAGAGTATTGGATGAGAAAAGCATGGCTGGTGGTTTGAGTCCAAGCTCCTCCCTTGGGTACTGAGTGATCATGAGCATTTTGCTTTATGTCTCTAAGCCTCAGTTGTGTTTGTAAGGCAGACATAGACATTTATACCTCAGCATGTAACTTTGAGAATCAATAAATGTAGCCACATAGTCCAATGTCTTGCACTAAGGATGTGATCAATCAATGGTGGCTGCCATCTTGTTATTTTTCATAACCCTTGAAATAATGGGTTCAAGGGATATTTCCAAGAACATTTAGATCCATTTAGTACCAGATGGTGAGGTTGTGTTGCTGGTAATTTCTCATCCAGCTCCCCCATGAGCTGATACAATCCTGGGTGGCATACAGGTGCCTGGTTTGGCCCATAGTACACAGTTGTCAGGATGGAAGCACTGGGATGTCAGAGAGATGTGCAGGGGCCTGTTCCAGTCTAGGGCTTGTTCTGCTATATCATGCAAAATATGTTGCAAGCCCTTGATCTCCATGGTAACCTCCTCCCCACCCCACCCCCACACACAAATACACTAACATCTGGTATTCTTATTTTAGGCTATAGCTATTTTTTTCCCTCTTTTTCATTCACTTCTCCAGAGTTTTAAACTTCTGTAATGCATGGTAAGTTGCATCTACCTAATATCATTGACAGACTTTTCTGCCAGGAAAAGAAATGACCAATGAAAGCAAATCAATGGGCCATGGAAGAAGCTCTTCCCAGCAGTGACCTAATCTGCCTGTTTCAAAAGAAGGTGAAAAAACTGTAATTCAACAGCAGGCCAGGATTACTGGAAGCGATCATTTTTTTTTTTTTTTATGCAGCATGGTCCCATGTTCTTTTCACAGAGGTTACGATGACGTGAACTGTAAGATGGGAGAGATATCACAGTAAACTTGAATCCTGACCCTAATGCTTATCTGCTCAGTCACATCTCTGAGCCTCATGGTCCTTATCTGTGAAATGGTAAGAGCAATAGTCACCTGACCAGCCTCTTCAGGTTTTCTGATTGTTTGTTTAAAGATACCATATGTGAAAATTTTTGTACACTTTATACTGACATGCAAATATAAGGTCTCATTATGTATCATGCTTTGATTCTCCCTTAATTTTTAGCAGGGGTCCAAAGCTAAAGCTCTGTCTTCTCTTTTCCCTTTCCTCAGTGGAGAAAAGTGCTACGTAGAGGAGAGCATAAGTATTTATCTAGCACTTGGAAGCAAGGGTTTTATTGTGCTTCCTTTACTATCACAGCTCAGCCTCAGAACAGGAGTTAACTTGGTACACACTTAGAAAATTTGCTGTGTAGATATATTTTTGTCTTGCTTTGGAGCCTGTAAGAACAGACCCCTGAGACAAAGATTTGAGCATCAAGACAGCACTTGGGAAGTGACCTTAGGTAATATCTGTGGGGGGATGGGGAAGTGAGTTAAGGAAGGGAAGGAGCCATGGAAAGGTGCACTAACAAGGAAGTAATTACCATAATTGTCAACCAGAGCTTAATTATGCTGGGGGATGTGAGAGTCAGTGTAGGACACATACCTCAGAGCTGTCCCATCCAAAGCATAGTGAAGCTGGCATACTGGACCACCCACTCCAGTCTGGGGATCAGTTGAGGGCTCTTCACCAGGAGGCATTAGTTTCCCAGCACTTCTTGCCCACCTCTCACATGGACAGAGGGAGACTGCAGTGGGAACGATTCCAGGTATAGAATTGTGTTGGGAGATGGGCCAGCATCACAAAAATATTAAGGGATTATAAGTAGGGCTCCAATGGCAGTAGTTTCAATTATGTATCAGGAAGTTTGTGGAAAGCATCTTCATTTCTGTGCCTCAGATAGAGTTTTCTGTTATTCAATGATTTTAAAGGATATGATCTATGATTCGATGTTATTAATGTTGGATGTAGGAGAGAGAAACATTTGAAGAGGCAATGTGTAAATTGCTATGCTTTGGACCATTCGATATCTGCATCTCTACCTAGATCTCTCTCTATGTATGTGTATAGACATGTGCACATGTATGTATGTATACATATATATTTATTTATTTAAAATATAAGTGTTGTGTGCTGTGGCTAAGGATCAGGTGTTCTGGTGAGAAAAAAAAGTAGAAAACAGTTTTTTAAAATAGGCACTAGCTTTGCATTCACACAATTTCTTTGTAATCAATTGATATGTAATCATGGACAATTCACCTCTCCTCAATTGCAAAATTAGAGTCTTGAGCCAGAGCAGGGACAAAAAACTACATTTTCGGGGCATGTGCTACCATCACTGAATGAGGGGTGGTTGCCAAGAGCACTTGGCTGAGAATTATGAGACCATGTTCAGATTTGTGGAAGATGAACCCCATCCTCACCCACTGTTGTCTGCAGGGAGCCTGGAGGGGCCATGTTCATGCCTCCAAGTTCTGAATGATTGCACCAGGCACTGTGAACTCCCTTTACCCTATCCTGCTCTAGTTTTATTTTATAATCACCAACTTAAAAAAAAAATTCTACTAATAGGAGACAGAAACAGATTTTTTTAAGTCTCAAATAAAAAATAAATACAGTTAAAACTCACTGAACCTCCTTGTATCTCCCTGTCCTCCCTGAAAAGTTCAGAAGATCCATCTGAACTGCTAATGCTCAGGGTCACTAAGATGAGCAGAAAATATCACTGTTCTGCAGTCATGAAAAGGATAGGTTAGTACTGATATCTTTCTCATGACAAGTAAATAAGCTATATTATCACACATGGGTGCAAAGGCCAGAATTTAACAAGAGTATAGAGGTCATAAATCTCTAGGAAACATGATCCAATATCATGAATAATCATTTAATTATTACATTTATTTATAATTTTAAATAGATTTTCATATAGATTTTTGTAAATGGTTCTCAAAACACTGAGATAAATAAGTTTCAAGCCTAAGGATGGAGTAGTGATGCTCCCTTTATTCAGTATTATATGCCCATCATCTAGAAGAATTTCAGACACCTTCAATAAATACTTGTGAAATTAATGTCTTGTTTTCCCTTTTCTAGACAAGATGATGTATTTTTCTCAGCTCATGCGGTTTATATACAGAAGAATCATTGCTTTAACACAGGTTTTCAAGGTATGTCCCAGACATTGTACCTACATGCAATCACAGCTAATGTTCAGACCCATCTGAAATCAAATCATTTTTTGTTTAGCTCCTCAATTAGACTGTAAGCTCTTATCTGTGTCTCTCACAGCTGAGGCCTCAGGACATAGCTCAGTGCCTTAGATGTAGCAGCTGATCAAAACCTAATTGTAAGAATTTCCATTTTAACAGTAAAATAACTTAGGCAAAAATTAAGGGACTAAATCAAATTCACTGAGAGAATGAATGACAGAGTCTTGCCTAGAATCCAGTTCTTTCCCTTCAGTCCTGATAGAACTAAGGAGTAAAATTTTAGAGAAATTAATTGCTAACCATTATGTCGGCATGCCCAGGATTTCAGTGTTGTCTTATGTGGATATTAAGAATAGCCCCCAAATTTGCCAGCTGCAAATTAGTTGGGGAGAAAAAAAAACTTAAAACACAGTGCCCAGAGAGGCACTATGAGTCAAAACACTATCAATCTGGGGAGATCTATGTTGCCTTTTTGGTGATCTCTGGCCTTATTGAACCTAATGGAGAGTAACTCCAAATGTCAGATTTTCCTGTTTTTCATTGACCCTTGGATTTCAGAGTGAATTACATTTATCACAGAAAGGTCAGCAAATTCTTAGGAGTGAAATGTGTGCAGAAAATAAGGGAAGTTTGATGGTTAATGGGCATTGGCTTTTCAGCATCCTTGCCAGTGGGAAGCATGTAGTCAAACTTCTAGCTTTAGAAAAGAAAGATAGAGATAAGTTACTACTACATAAATATCTGAGTCAATGATGCATTTGTATCTAAGCCTAAACTATCCAAAGAATAACAGTAAAATCAGCTTTTTCTGAATTTAAACTATGCAACTTACCCAAGAGCATCAGTAGCAGATACTTCCAGTGCTCACATCGTCTTGGCTCCCCTTTGGTTTCAGTCACAGTGGGTGTAGATGAATCAGGTTCACCTCCAGCTGACAGGTCCCAACTCAGATTGGCTCTCCTGTCTCTCTATATCATGCCCTGAGGTCTTCTACTACAGAAGCCCACTTAGTCCTCTCAAGAACATCCTGGAAATAAGTAAGAGTGGGGGAAAGCATGCCTTTAGTTTAACAAACAGATGTTGCACACTATCCTCTTTCAGGGAGGGACCAATCTATGATATGCATATGTGTGCACATCTGTCTTCAGTTAACAGAATGGGGGTACAAAGCAAATTTCAGGGACAGTTTTAAAGTCATTGATTAAATCTCTACAATAGGTCCTGGGTTTGCAAAGATGACCAGAGATGGCCCTTGAATTGTCAGAGTTCAGGATTCAACAGGTGATAGATATCTGGAAATATGTTTCTCCCTCTGTCATCTTGGCAGACTATTTCTCAATGAAAACTCAGGTCAGAAGTCACCTCTTTCAGAAAGCTTCTGACATTTTCCTTCAGAATCTTCCTCCACAAATGTCCTTGCCAGTTATTTTTGGATATATGTGCTCATATCTGTTCCTCTTATTAATAGGTGAGCTCCTTGAGGGCAAAGACTATACTTTCTTCAGCTCTGTCTTCCCAGAATGTCCAACAGTGTACACAGCAGGTCCTTAATAGAGGTTAAATTTAAGGAACAGAATTAAATTATTCATCCTTGTAACATTTAGCAAAGTGTCTTGTACAAAAGTTTGTGATTCTTTCCTTCCTTCCAGTGGATTATTCCTACTGCTATTCCTATGGACAAATTCTGTCTTTTTAATTCTATGAATGAGTAAAATCTCCAGTCATTTAAAACCAGATGGATATCCAATGTTCTTGGAGAAGAGTGGGTCAAATTTCTGATTACTATATCTTGGGTACCTTAGAATTCAAAGCTCCTATAAAATTGATTTTGCTGCCTGCCGTTTTCAGGATAAACCAACACTCAAAGAAGATATTAATGTGGCAGCTACAAAAGAAGAGGATAACGGGTTGATGATCAAATGGTTCTGAGAAGTAAGAGAGAAAAAAGAACAAACAGCTGGCCTCTAGGCTTGTAGGAAGGTGGAGTGGTATGGCTTAACAGCATTCATTTTGTATTTTTCTCTCTTCTAGAAACATCAATGCCATCTTGTCCAAGGTCTGAATCTTCTGGCACCACTACCCTCTTCCTTCACCTCCGTCCACACCACACGCACATACACACCAAATAAATGCATGTAATCGAACACAAATGCAAGCCACCTGGCTCAATGAACATTTGGTGTGTACCTTCAACCATTTTTCCCCATTCTAATGTTGACACTCAATCATGGCTATAAAATGTAGGGGCACGGGATCCCTGGGTGGCGCAGCGGTTTGGCGCCTGCCTTTGGCCCAGGGCGTGATCCTGGAGACCCGGGATCGAATCCCACATCGGGCTCCCGGTGCATGGAGCCTGCTTCTCCCTCTGCCTGTGTCTCTGCCTCTCTCTCTTTCTCTCTGTGTGACTATCATAAATAAATAAAAATTAAAAAAAAAAATTAAAAAAAAAATAAAATAAATAAAATAAAATGTAGGGGCAAAGTCATATTGCCATTCAGGGGCTGGATGCATATGCCATGTTGTGGTGGGCTGGCTGTGAAGCATTTTCTTTTTGAATGAAAGAAGTCATCCTGAACACACATCCATTGCTGGTAATTGCTTTTTCTTCTATATCACAGTATGCTGGAGGACATATATTTTGTTGTTTCCTTTCTGTTGGTTCCATTGCTTATTAATGGGTTTTGAATTTTGTATCATTAGGTTTATTTCCTGATTTTGGTCAGGGAACTTTACAGAGAGCTCTGCTATGAGAAAAACTAGAAGAAAGCAAACAAAGATAGCACACCTGGTCTGACAGCTGGTCAGAAAAAAAAGGAACCTAACTTTGCAGAACACCCTCATAGACAAGATCTAGTTTGCTTCTTTCAAAGACTGGAAGGTCAGGTTTAATTAAACTGTTTTACAGATTAAGAACTGATTCTGCCTGAGAGGTAAAAAAGACTTGGCCAAAGTCATTCACATGGAAAGCTATGGGACCTGCTTGCTACAAAATCAAGTCTTGGCTCTTGTCAGTTCTTTTTAGTGGGCCAACATAAAAGTTACAATAATAAGAATAAATCAGTTATCTAAAAATAATAACGTATGATCCATTAAAATAATTAGTGCCACTCACTATATAGTTAACTATATAGTTAACCATTATTTCTGGTACTCATTTTAGTATGGTTTACAAAGGGAGAGAAGTACTAATAAGCAACTTGTTCATGACCCTATTGTTTTTAATTAGCTGTGCTTAAATCATACTTAGGTGCAACAACATTCAAAGCCTGTATCCTCTCACTCCATCACCAGATTTATAGTCTGAGAGTGGTGGCCAAGTTCAGTGAGAGTATTTGTAGTAAATAGAAACTGATGACCCTAAAACCAAGAGGACACGGAAGTTAACAAGGGTTTTTTGTTTTAGTTATCAAATCAAACAGTCAAACCTCAAACTAGAGAAATAGAAGACAGAAATATTAGTAGAGAGTTAGCAATTTGCAAATAATTTTAAATTGAGGTACCATTACCAACAGGATGAGAATACATAGATAGAGGATGTTTTAGTCAGTTTGAGCTGCTTTGACAAAATACCATAGACTGGGTGCTTTCAGAACAGATATTTATTTCTCAGTTCTAGAGGCTAGAAGGGCAAGATCAGGGTGCCAGCAAGTTTGGGTTCTGGCGAGAGCCCTCTTCCTGCCTTTGCAGGCAGCCTCTGTGTGCTCTCACATGACCTCCTCTGTGCACAACTGGATATCTATCTATCTATCTATCTATCTATCTATCTATCTATCTATTACCTACCTACCTACCTACCTACCTACCTATCTACATATATACTTTCAGGGGTTCTAATCTCTTCAGGAATATTGCATGACCTAATTATCCCCCAAAGACCTCATCTCCAAACAAAATTACACTGGGAGTTAGAGCTTCAACATATGAAGTTTAAGGGACACAATTCATTTCATATCAGAGAAAATGAAATAAAGACTTAGTGGAGATGCATTTTCTCTTAGGGGAGAACTTGCTTCAGAAAGTACTGAATTCAAGCACTAAAGGCTGAATGGAAAAACTCGCTCTCTTTCTCAACCTTCCTAAGCTCACTTCTTGGCTCTGCTTATCTTGCTTGTGGCCTCATTGCCCCCAACTACAACGAAGTTCTCACCATATTCTTAAGAAAATGTACTTCCTCCTTTCATCTTTGTAATCTAAAGGATAAGTACTTCCTACCTTCAAAGTGAAGAGCCTGAAGGAAGAGCTCTGTTGCCTGAGCTTGATTATAAGCCCTGGACTATGTGCTAAGACAGGAGGACTGGGTGACTGTGAGTCTGGGTTACACATCCAGGCTGGGGCCAGAGGATGGGGTCCTGTGATTGGTCATCACACAAAAAAAAAAACATTGTTGCATGGGAGATGAGCTGTTGCCTAAGAAAATAGAGTACTTGGCCAACAGAAATATTTAGTGTGCAGTGTAGAAATGCCCCAGTGTAGTGATTGGTGGGTGATGAGAAATGTAATAATATAGGGTATGAAAATGAGTAGGGTGGGAATCAGGTATTCTGGACTCTGTTCGATTACT
The DNA here is from genome assembly GCF_053574225.1 of Canis aureus. Lineage (NCBI taxonomy): Eukaryota > Metazoa > Chordata > Mammalia > Carnivora > Canidae > Canis > Canis aureus. The sequence continues at coordinate 35,143,520 of NC_135624.1, read as the reverse complement.
CTCTGCACATGAACAATGAACTTCACTTCTCTGGGCTTCAACTCAACTATCAGTGATATGAGGAATTCCCAAATTGTTCTGTGTATACGAATCATTTTAGAGATTTTTTAAAAATATATGTTGCTAGAATGTCCTAACATGAGAAAGCTGTATGTAATGATAAAAGTTTGAAAAATAATTATCTCTTGGCCAGTACTCAGGGACCACTGTAGTGGGTGACCTCTCTGGACTTTTGCTGTTCTAATATTTGATGATTATAATTGAGAGAGAGATAGAGACAGAGGTAGGGAGGCAGAGAGAGAAAGACAGAGAGAAAATATCTTTGGATGAGGAATAAGAGCATGTAGACTTTCATGGCTGACCCAAGATAGCTGTGCCGTGTGCCACTCAATACTCCCATTACGGTCTCCACTTGCTGATAAACAGTGAAACCCTGCCACATGCTTTCAAGCAAAGAAGATTCTCAAGACTTTCCAAATAAAGATCAATGGGCTCATTCTGCATGCAGACAATTTCATCAACGGAAACACACACCGTAGAAATAGACTACTCCCCATGGTTTCCTGCCCTCCAGCTTTCGTGAAGTCATAACAGATGCTCGACAGCCTTACAGAGCCCCAGACTGCTAGCAGCTGTGCATTGACTCCTGCTAATTAAGCCACCTATCACCTGACCAACACTGCGTTCCACGTCGGGATTGCTCTAGGAGAGGCAACAGTCACACTAATCATTCACCTTGAGTGGAAAAGATTTCAGACACAAAACGAGCTTCTTCCAGCACTGCCTGCTCCTACAGGGAAGACAATAAGCTCCACACTGAAAGGGAGAACACAATTTACTGGGGATTAGTGTCACAGCTCGTTTTGAGTGTGAAAACAAATCGCTTAGAGATCCTTTAGTCATGGAGTTCTTAACCAAGTTATAAATCTGGATCACTTCTGGGTCTTTTGGATTACAGATCCCTGGACCCCAATCTGGCCCATGTGTATCAGAATCTCAGAGGGGTGGACACATGTGTAGACTCACAAGTCTTGTTTATTCTGATGTGGTTAAAATTGATCCATCAAAATCCCCACCTCTGTAACAAATATGGATGCTGATGTCTATCTAGCCCACTAAGGGGTTAATTTGAGACTAAACCTTAATTTTTTTTTAATTACAAAAAGGAAAAAAGATAAATGCAGGATGAAGATTTAAGGGCTGAGGCTATCATCTTGCATTATTTTTGAAAAGTTAATTTAAAAATATATATGTTTATATATCATGTTAGGGTAGGGAAGCAGCAAAGGTAGTGAACATCAGTTTGGAGTCACATAAAAGATTTATATCTTGACCACATCTACTTATTTGGCACAATATTATAACACACACACACACACACACACACACACACCTGGTAGTTAATAGTATCTGTCTGAAAAAATAATCTTGCTTTCAGGATTCGAATTTCAACCCCATGACCTACTGTAAAACCTCATGCAAGTTAGTTAGAGAGTCCTCAAATATGAATTGGGATAATAGTAGTGCCTACTTCATAGAATTGTTGGAAGATTTAATTTTTTAAAGATCATAAATGTAAAGCACTTTGTTCCATTCTTGGTGTGTAAATTCTTAGGAAGTATGAGCTATGATTATCATTGAAAGAAACATGTTTCTACTTAGTGAAGACACTAAGTCTAAGTTAAATCTTAGAGTCTAAGGTTAAATCTTAAAGTCTAAGGTTAAATCTTGATCACACCATTTACCAACTTCCATGATCCGCTTGCCAAGTCTGGTCAAAGCGGGGAATGGACCAATGTGTGTCTAAAAGAGGCTAATAGAGTGGGAACAGGAAGCCAGGAGATAGCAGTTTTAATGTTTTCTACTCAGTGTGGACTGTGGAACCTCAGCAGCATCGACATCACCTGGGAGCTTGTTAAAAAACAAGAATCTTGAACCCTACCCCAGACCTATTGAATCTAAATATGCATTTTAACAAGATCCCTAGGTGATTCATATTACATTAAATTTTAAGAAATACTACTTTAGTGGGTCAGATCCAGGCAAGGCAGATGCTGGAACAGAAAGCATAACTCAGCACAAAACTACAAAACAAAAATAGAATGTCCCAATGGTGAGTAAAGACAGTTACAGAGTAAACCCATTGACAGGTAACTGACAGGTAATTTTACAGGGACAGAGCCAGTAAATGGAATTCTGGAATAGAAGGTTTTGCTATCTAGGACTGTTCTTTAGGGTCAGTTCACTTAAGAGGGTCTGTAATCCTGACAAGAGAGGTCAAAATATCGGGCAGATTTAGAAAACATAGCTGACTTCATACATCAGAGGCAAAATGAGAAGCTTGGACAAAATTTCAGAGCTGGAAGTGGGTCTGGGCAAGAGCAAAGCTGAGAGGCCAGAGGGGGAACAGTCAAGTGAGCTGGGGAAGGAGCAAGAATGAGGGGCTCCAGAGCAATGTGAGGCCCCAGCTCTTTTGCAGACAAAGTATGAAGCACCTATACTGTGAGAGCCAGAACTTTCAGATGGTAGCCACTCTGTGAGAAGCAGGAGCCATGAAGCTTCTCAGCCCCAGAAGCAGGTCACCATTGTCAGGGGACATTGACAGAGGAAAAGTGTCTGCTCCTGCACCCCAAAATTGTGCTTAATGATCAACTGGGAGTGAGACACTGGTATTTCTGCTTTCCTAAAGTTCTCCCCGGGGGTGCTGATGCCCATCCGGAGCGAGAAAGCCACCAGTGGGAGCAGGGCAGCAAATTCCACACAAGTCCTGTGCAGACGTGAGTCATCCACAGAGATGGGTCAGAGAAGCCCATTGGAGAGGTTAGAGATGTGAAGAGAAAACCCCCAGCTGAGGCCAGAGAGGGTGATACTCTCTTCTGAGGGATTTTTCTTTCCTAGACTGAAAAATATTAATGTGTGGAGGGGCAAGGGGTAAAATTAAAATTGCCTCGAATTGCACAAAATAAAAGTAAATACTCCATTCTTTCAGGCACCTGCTCAAAAATATTCACTACGTACAGTTTACCATAATGGCCTTCTAAAAATATTTCAGTACTTTACTCCATACATATATATGTAGTATATGTGTACTGTCACCGGCCTTGCTTTCTTCTTCCCATTTAATAACATATTGCAATTGTCTTTCCATATCAGCTCATTCTTATTTATTTCAATCCTTCTAAATGTCACACAGTATTTCATCATTTGGATATGCCACAATTTATATAGCCAGCCCCCTCTTGAAGGACATTTTTTGCCAGGTCTTCTCTTTCTCATATTACAAAGCTGAAACAAATATCCTTATGTATCTTGCTTAACTTTTGCCAAAATATCTATACAGGGTGTCCATGTACCTATACCAGGATATCTTAGTGACAGGTACACATATCTTGATTTTTATAGACATTTTCTGTACACCTTCCACAAAAGTTGACCATTGACGCTTTTAATGACAGTGCTTGTTTTCCTAGCACCCTCTCTGACAATGGATATGATATTCTCAAACTTTAACATTTTTTTAAAAGATTTTATTTATTCATTCATGAGAGACATACAGAGAGAGAGAGAGAGAGAGAGAGGCAGAGACACAGGCAGAGGGAGAAGCAGGCTCCACGCAGGGAGCCCGATGCGGGACTCGATCCCGGGACCCCAGGACTACACCCTGGGCTAAGGGCAGGTACTAAACCACTGAGCCACCCAGGAATCCCCAAACTTTAACATTTTTGTCAATCTGCATGGTAAACCGTGCCATCTCTTTCTAGTTTGGATTTGCATTATTTAAAGATGAGTTGCTTTGGACTTTAAATATATCAGGAGACAGTTCTGGTCCTTGTATCTATAACTGATTCCCCAACTCTGTCATAAATCATACCTCATTTACCTTCTCCATCCTCACCCAGTATGCTCTGGCACAGAGAGGCTATACGTAGCTGCTGACCTGACCGACTGAAATGAATTACCAACTGTCCAGAAGTGGTTTCACTGCCATTGCTTTGTGTGTGTGGCTATATGTTGGGGGTGGATACTCAAACCTAAGCCAATAATAGCTAACATTTATTGAGCATTTATAATGTATGCTGTTCTACGTATCTATCATATATTATCTCAACTAATCTTTATAACCACCTATAAGGTGAAGATTATGATTGTTTCCATTTTATTCATAAGAATTTAGGCCAGAAAGGTTAAATATATTTTCTGGGTCCATGAGCCTGCAAAATTAAGATGCACCAAGCTAGGGTTCAGCTTTCTTATGCTCTTCATGTCTATGCTACACACCAACTCTTAGTTAGTTAGATACCCTTTTTCTTGTTCTCCAGGCAGGTAATACCAGAACCTTCTCCTGGTGCAGAGTTCTAGGCAACACCCCTCAGAATATCATGGCAAGCTTGGTGTTGCATTACTGATGGGTGCACAGGAGTGAAGCCACCATATCTTGAAGCTCCACAGACGCACTCTCTGATCCCTACTGTGGATCTGTTCGCTCTTCTGACTCCTACATTGGATCTCTTCACAGCAGGATATTAAATGTGACCCTTCCTGTAGTCAGAGATTCTGCAAAAGTCACAAATGCTGAGATCAGAATAGTTGATTTGAAATACACTCCTGTATTGCAGGTCTTGCAAATGAATGGCCCATAGGTGGTGGTTGTATCAGGATCAGCCTATCATGTAGGCAGAGGAGGTCAGAGGTTGTATGCTGGAAGACCTACTTTGGGGAAGGATGAAGATAGGCAATAAATTCTTGCTCACTGGGATGAGGAAGTCTTTCTGACTTTTCCTCTTAAAGCCAGCGAGGGGCTTCAAGGGAAATAATCAGAGATATATATTCCTTGGAAGTCAGGGAACTTAAGGACTCATACCTGAGAAGCCTAAAGGCTAAAGGTAGCTGCTGGGGTAGCAACACAAAGAACTGATGGGACTAGATGGAGCAACCAGCAGAGCACTGCCTATGGCAAAGGGAGGAACCAGAACTTCTTACCTCGGCACATTCCCAATTGAAGAGGTTTCCACCTTTGGAGCTCCAAGGAGCCCTCAAAGGCACTCCAAGAAGTAATAACTCAGCTCATGAACATTGGCAGAGCATAACCCTACTGGCCATAAAACAGAATTTCTGTATCTCTGTCTGTTACCTCTCCTCTGTCCTTGGAGGCTCAGGGATAGCATGGAGGAGAAGGATAATAAGGATATGAAGAAAAATGTAATGAACACACAGGGAAGCCCTTCCAGGCCTCTGTCTGAATTCAGGTGTTCTAGTCTGAGGCAGAACAAGTTGGTGATAGAGAGAAGCTTTAAATTGGATGACAGATTACACTAATGGCACTGCACATTTTCATACAGCAAGGTGACAAGAAATGCTATGGGACTTAGCCCAGAATCCACCTACAAACTAAAGGAACTTCAGCAGGATTTTACAGATGCGACATGATAGAGTTGGTTTGCTTGCATCCCTTTAAGTCTAGCTCACCTTGAGAAATTTGAGAATTTGGTTGGGACTCAGCTCAATTCCTGGCTCTGGGTTTTGTGAAGCTTCTATGAATCCCCAGCTCACTGCCAGTACCACCATGTGCTTGCTCAATCCTTTCAGATGGCAGACCATGGCCACATGCCTCTATTCTGTCTTTCTCTTATTTTTCAGGTCATTACAGAAAGGGATGAAAAAAAAAGAATAGAAATAAGACAGCAATGTCCTGTTATTATATCCAAAGCTCCATTTGAAGACATGTAAACATGCACTAGTGTTCTGTATAATCACAGATTTGTATGTATTATCATTTGCTATTAGTTTTATTTCTCCTATTTTAAACGTTATTATCCAAACAGGCTGGGCACAAGCTTTCTGTACTTGTTCCACCATAAATAAACAAAAACGCCTAAACACAATTTGTAAAATGTCATCTCCAAACCACAGCTAGGATGCTGCATAAGTAGGAAACCAAAATTAAATCAAACTGGGCACAATGCCCAGACCACAGGCTTTGGGCAAACAGACATGGAGGGAGAACATAAGAAAAGACACTAAATTGCAAAAAACTGATAGAATAACAGGGAAACCACAGTAATTAACCCTAGGACCATTTCGTCTGTTCTGGGTTCCACCTTCTAGATCCCTTCGGAAAATGAATGTTGAAAATTAACCATCTTTATTTGAAGTGAACCTCCATTTTTTTGGCACTAACTTTCTTATAAGCCAAGCTAGGGGAAAAGATAATAGTCTGTTATTCTGCAGGCATGGGTCATTTCCTTTATTCACCTAATACTTACTTATGAAATAAAATAGTGATGGAGCACTTGGGTAGCTCAGTCAGTTAAGCACCAACTCTTGATTTTGGCTCAGGTCATGATCTTAGGGTCATGATCTCAGGATCATGAGATTGAGCCCTGTGTTGGGCTCCACACTGGGTATGGAGCCTGCTTAAGATTCTCCCTCTCCCTCTCCCTCTGTCCCTCCTCAATCTCTGCTCCCATGCTCTCTCTCTTAAAAAAAGTAAAATAGTGGCAAAAGTAGTGCTAATAATAGTAAAAATCATGACAAAAACAGTTGCAGCAGTAACTACAGTAACAAGCGCTGTTCTCCTTTCTTGGCCAATGTGACAGATGTTCCTCATCCATGCCCCTCAGCACATCTGCATCTACCTAGAGCTCTGGTCCCTGACAGACTGGATCCTCCCAGCCTCAAGCATCTGGATCTTTCATCTCTCTTCTCCTCTGCCCGAGGTCTTTCTTCAAGCCCCATAACAATTGGCAGATGCTCCACCACCACAAGTCACAAACCATGAGAGGGGTGGAGTTGACATCCCAGGGGGCAGCTTTTAAATTTTGTGGGATGGGAGTCCATGGATAAAAGCTTCAGTCTCCCTGGTTTTTGGGTGGACAGTCTGAAGTTTCTTAGCAGGTCCCGGTAGGCTTGAACCCCAATGGTCCAGAATGGAATCCCACTTACTGGTGTGACTTGACTTTTCTCCCTTCTCTATTTACCCTACTTCTAAGTTATCTCCCCAAACTTTACTTGCATCAAAGTCCTAATTTCAGAGTGTCTTTGGATGATCCAAAATAACAGAGTCATCTGCTATGAGGCAGTTACTTTAATCTGTATCTGTAATGCTCAGAATAAGCTTCAGTATTTTATTTATAATATCTCTAATCCTCAGGATAAATGCACATTAAATATTATAATCTATATTGAAGAAATGAGAAAACTAAGAGCCAGGCTAAATAACTTTTGCCTGAAATTTTGTAACCTGAAAATGGCAGATATAACATTAGACTTGAGCTTCAAAGCCAGTACCATAATTTTTAGAGGATCTTGTCATCCCTTCTTACTTGCCAACACCATAAGCTCCATTATGATAAAAGTCATACTTAGCTTATCATTGCAATATTTGCCACATCTAGTACTCTAGATAAATATTTTCTTCAATAGATTGGGGAATAAATCAATGAATTTAATGTACTCAACAATCATGCATTGAGCAGCATCTAAACCAAACATTGTTGTTGGCTGGAAGGTACAAAGGTGACTATAATAAAAATTTCCCCTTCAAAGATATCATGGCCTACCAGGAAAAACAAGATAGGTCAACAGATGAAGCAGAGTGAGCATGGATGACACAAGAAGGAACAGAATACATTATGGCAGACATAAAGATATAGAGATGTGCCATTCAAACCCTCTTCAAGAAATGACTTGTTGCCCAGTAATGAAGAGTGGGGACAGCAGAGAGCCAGCTATCACCTACTTGGGCTGTGCCTCAGTTACAGAGGGATGACTTGTTCTTACCCCTCCAAGGACAACCCATGCCCACCGACTACATGAAGCAGGCAGTAAAGCCCAGTCCATCCTCACTTGTGGGATAACTCAGATGGAAAACATTTTCTCCAGAGTTCTGCACCAAAGCTGGACTTTATCCTCTGATTAATCTTGTTTCCTTTCTCCCTTTGCACAGGTTCTGATCTCTAATAAACATTTTATACTCCAAACACCATCTAAGGATTTGCTTCCAGTGAACTCAACTAGTGATTAGGGGTATCAGCAGTGATCTAAGCAGTGGTGAGGTAGTATTTTGAAGCAGAGTCATTCACCATCTGAGGAACAAAGAGGTCCAGCACTAGTAGAAGGTGAAGTAAAGACAGACCCTGCCATAAGGTTGTTATCCAGTTGTAAACAATTTTACTGGTGAATCAAGTTGTATAAGAGAAAGGATTCAACTAGGGTGTAAAATGTATTAGGCATTTGTGAAAGCCATATGGAGGAAATAATACCTATCTCCTTATTTAAAAATCAACCAACTGCAGATGTATCTACAAGATATTTTCACAGCACTACATAGATTAGCATCTGATTAAATAACTGGGTCCTACTTCCTAGTCAAATTGACATATAAAACTATCACAATGGTTTCTCTGTTAGAGTATGGTCATACAGGGGGCAGGTGATATCCTAAAGTAATATTCAACACCTAGCTAACAGTTATCCATGGTATCCAGTAGGCCTTCCAAGTGGTTATATCTCTGGTCCCAGAAATTACAGTGGACATATTTGGCAGTTGAGACAATCTGCATACTGAGACCTTAGTTTCTAAGGTAAAAACTATCATTGTAGGAAAGGTCAAGTGGAAACCTCTGAACCTACCAATGTCTTCTTTCTCTCATGCAGGATGGTTAATTAAAAACTGCATCACATCCTCGGAGGAAGGCAATATTAGTGCCACTCTTGAGAATTGAGAAAATGTTGGGGTGCCTGGGTGACTCAGTTGGTTAAGTGCCTGCCTTCAAGTCAAGTCATGATCCTAAGGTCCTGGGATAGAGTCCCACATAGGGCTCCCCCCTGCTCAGTTGGGGAGTCTTTTTCTCCCTCTGACCTTCCCTCTGCTCATGCTCTCTCTTTCTCTCTCTCTCTCTCTTTCTCTCTCTCTCTCAAATAAATAAAATATTTTTAAAAAAAGAATTGAAAAAGTTGGATCAAGATAATTGCTATGATCTCTTCATTTAATTAACTATACTGGACAATATAGAAACCAGAGAATCCTGGAGGATTACCACATAAAACTATAGCTCAACCAAGTGGTAGCCCCAACTAGCACCACTATGAGAGAAGTGGTATCTTTAATATGGCAGATTAAAATCTCCTCAAATACCTACCATGCAGATTTTGATGTTGTGTTCTTTTCTATCCTTATTAGAAAAGATATCAAAACAGCTTGAATTTGCATAAAACAATAACAACAACACACACACAACACAATTTTTTTTAAAAGGTTTTATGTATTTATTCATGAGAGAGAGAGAGAGGCAAAGGGAGAAGCAGGCTCCATGCAGGGAGGCCAACGCGGGACTCGATCCCAGATCTCCAGGATCAGGGCCTAGACTGAAGGTGGTGCTAAACCGCTGAGCCACCGGGCTGCCCCAACACAGGGTTTTGCCTGGGATTATGTTACCTCTTCTACTTGCTATCATTCTAATAAAGTTCAAAGTGACTTGGACTCTCTGGATATTCTGACAAATATCACATTGATTGATTACATTGATGATGTCAGGTTGATTGAGCTGAGTGAACAAACAGTGGCTAATAAGTTAGAAGCCTGGATAAGACATGTATGCTTCAAAGGGCGGGAACTAAACCCTGCAGAGATTTGGAGGCTAGACATATCTGTGAAATTTTAGGAGTCAAATCATCACTATGAAGAACAAATCTCCAAACCTACTGGGGCCTCTTAAGGTTCTGGAAATGACATGGTCCGTAGGTAGGGATATTGCTTTGGTCCATCTTCTGGGTGACTTAGAAGACCCAACTTTAAGATGGAACTTAGCAGCCCTATTGCTTGAACCATATGATCTGGAATGCCCCATGGCAGTGGTGGGGAAAAATGCCATGGAGTGTTTTGGGGAAAAGTCCAATAAAAAATACAACACAGCTATTGAATTTCAGGAACAAATCCAAGCCACCTGCAGCAAATAATTATAAGCTTTTGGAAAACAACCCCACGTAGAGACAAAACATCTGACCATAGCACATTAAAAGGCAATGTGACCCAAACTGCCCATTATGAACTGGATTATGTCAGATACACCAGGAAATAAAGTCAGGTAATGCCAACAACCATTCACCATAAGATGCAAATATCATATTTAGGACTCAGCCTGAGTGAGACAGAGAGCACAAGCAAACTACACAAAAAACTAGTCCAGATACCATGATATCCATCTCTCTTGAAAAGAGTGTCACTCCATAAGCTCAGACTGTCACTGTATAGTGGAATCCTGTTCAACCTCATTAAGGAAGAGTTAATATCCAAAGCATGGTTTAGGAATTTGTTGGTGCAGAATGGAAACGTAAGCTAAAATGAATGGAAATTTCACTGTGGTCTCATGGAAGGGTTTCACTGAAAATCAAGAGGGAGAAGTAACTCTCCCAATGAGCAAAGTTTTGGTAATGGACCTGATCATTCACTGTAAGTAGAAAGACACATGTTTTGAAATGAGAATATGTATAGTACATCATGGACAGTGGTAAACTGATCAGAAAAATATTAAAAGGATGAGCACTGGGTGTTATACTACATGTTGGCAAATTGAATTTAAATAAAAATGTTAAAGAAATAAAAATATTAAAAGATCAGGGACAAGGAGGGCTACAGAAATAAACACAAAGTATGAAGACTTTTTATCACTTGTTGACACCTATCAGAGAGCATCAACCACTGACAAAATACTAAATAGGCAAGGGCACAATAACTCCATTGCTGATATAGTTTAGTCTCTGGGATCAGCCACTACATTGTTGTCACATTGGGTACATGAATGACATGACCATAGTTAAAGAGGTGAAGGCTCTCCATGGGTTCGTCACTAAGGACTCCCATACACCAAGGCTGATTAGCTGCTATCACCATGGGTTATCCAACATGCCAGCAAGAGAAGCAAAATTTCAGCCATGATACAGTGCAATTCTTTTAGGAGACCCCACAACTTGATAAAAAATAATTGACCATTGGAACCTTTCTATCCTGGAAGGGTCAATAGTTTGTCCATGTTAGGATATATACCTAATTTAGGTACTTCCAGGACTTTTCCTTTGCTTCCTGCAGGACCTCAATGAGCACCCACTATCTGAGGACTTATGGTCCGTCGTCATAAAATCCCATGTAACATTGCTAGGGAATTCAACTTTAAAGAAAAGAGGGGGCAGCTCCAGTGACGCAGTGGTTTGGCACCGCCTGCAGCCTGGGGTGTGATCCTAGGGACCTGGGATCGAGTCCCACATCGGGCTCCTTACATGGAACCTGCTTCTCCCTCTGCCTGTGTCTCTGCCTCTCTCTCTGTATTTATGAATAAATAAATAAAAATCTTTTAAAAAATAAAGAAAAGGAGGTAGGAAGTGAGAACATAACAGTGGAATCCACTGGTCATATCACATATTGTTCTACCCAGAAGATGTCAGCCTGGAAGGGGATTGAAATGTCCTGCTCAAGGTTAAGCTGAAGTGGCAGCTTGAGGGCAGTACACTGCGGTGACTAGCATCCATCTTCTAGGATTCATTGCATCCATCAAATCAAACTTTTTATATGGTAGCGCTCTAAAGGAACAATGCACCAAAGAGTAGAAACAGGAATGACTCCAGTTGCTATCATGCGAAATTATTCACTTGAGGATTTTTATTTATCATTTCCACAAAGCAGGGGTATGCAAAATTAGAAGTCTTGATCTCTAGAAGGGGTACACTTTTGTCAGGAGACGTCAGAAAAATTCTGTTTAATCATGAGCTAAGCTGCTACCTGAGCAGTTTCAGTGGTTCTTTGTGTCCAGAGACCAACAGACAAGAGGTAATTGATCCTGATAAGCAGGTGGATACTGAACTCATGTTACAGAATATGGACAAAAGAATATTTGTGGAATCCATGTGACCTACTTGGATGCTTCTTGGCATTCCATTGATTATAAATTGACATATTGACATAGATAGCAACTCTGGCCTAAGTAGGGCATTGTGACAGGAGCTCTGACCTTGGTGGTGAGATCTAGATCATCCCACCAGGTGGCCTTGATAATAACAGAGGTGGAAAAGAATCTATAGTAGATCAAGGGCAAAGAAAGATACTATTATCTATTATGAAATGGAAACTTTTTGCAGTGTCAGGGGCTTTATTTCATCCTACACCATTTTTCACAGAACTAGAACAAAAAAAAAAAAATCCCTAAATTCATATGGAACCACAAAAGACCCCAAATAGTCAAAGCAATTTCGAAAAAGAAAAGCAGAGCTAGAGATATTGCAATTCTATACTTTGAATTATGTTACAAAGCTGTAGTAATCGAAGCAGTATGATATTGGCACAAAGATAGGCACATACATAATGGAATAGAATAGAAAATCCAGAAATAAACCCACAATTATATGGCCAATTAACTTTAAACAAAGCAGAAAACAATATCTAAAGGGAAAAAGACAATCTCTTCAAAAAATGGTGGTGGGAAAACAGGTTAGCCACATGTAAAAAATGAAACTGGACTACTTTTTTACACCATACACAAAAATAAATTCGAACTGGATTAAAGACCTCAATGTGACTTATGAAAATTCTAGAAAATTCTAGAAAAGAGCACAGGCAGTAATTTCTCTGACATTGTCAGTAGCAATATTTATTTATGTTTCCTGAGGCAAGGGACACAAAAGCAAACATAAGCTGTTGGGATTACAACCACATCAAAACAAAAAGTGTCCACACAGTGAAGGATACAATCAACAAACTAAAAGTCAACCTACTGAATGGGAGAAGATATTTGCAAAGGATATCTGATAAGGGATTAGTATCCAAAATATATAAAGAACTTATACAGCACAGTCAATGGCCTTTTACATTTTCTGTTAAGAAGATTAATCCTGGAATTCTGAAGAAGTAATATCCTGAATATATTTGGACAAGTGAATTTGAACATCCCAATGGGTAGACTATGGTAGACCCAAAGATGTTCTATCATATCTCCCTTCAAGAAAGGGCTTCCTGCCCAGCTTCCAGGAGCATGGGCAGTAGTCTCCAGCTGCACGCACTTTCAGACCTGCCTTGCCTGAGATCATATCCTATGCGCAGCCCACTTCAGGAACTGAGTGAGGGAAGCATTTAATAATCTGGCTATTTTGGCCCAACTCGGGATGATTCTGGCTAGGATTTTGTCATTTAGGCACTTTTGACTGTCTGCATCATGGTTCAACTTCTTGCTCTGTACAGTCCTGCTTTCTTTCCCTTCCCTTTCAGGAAATTGACCCCTAATTAACATTAACCTCACCAAAATCCTGTTTTAGCAACTGCTTCCAGAGAGTCTGATCTGGGACATACTCCTAGAACTCAAATGTGTGAGTGACTAATTTCACTCACAGGAATTGGAAGAAAGCTTGGCAGAGTGCCTGCCATGCAGGGGTTATTCTATAAATACTAACTGGCTTGAACTGGACTGACATTGAAGTTGGGGGTTTTATATAAGTGGGCATTTTCCAAGGCTGAGGGTTCAGATCTATAAGGGAAGCTGGCACATGTTGGGAGAGCTGGCACATGTTGTAGAATGATGAATAGTGTGGGTTTGTCAGAGAAAACTCCAACTGGATATTTTGACCTAAACAATAAAACAAAGAGCTGAGTGTGCATGCAAGGTGACATGGGTGTGCTGTCAGAGAAATTCAATGTAAACAGAGTAAGAATGTAAGTGATGATAAAAGTCCGTAAATGGTGCAGCCCTTGAAGGAAAGTCCAGTACAAAACACTTGTCGTGCATTATCTTTTTATTTCTAATAACAGGGCAATAAAAGAAATACCATTATTTTTAATATTTTACACATGACACTCTAACACTTGAAAAGAGTTAGCAACTTGCTCTTTGTGAAACTACTTTAGAGATTGGATCTATCAATCTAGAAAGTAGAGGAATGGACAGAAATAAAAATGTGAAAGTTCCGTGAACCACTGTTAAATCACTGCTGACAACTGACTATCCTCAGATTTCTGTTCATATGGCTGTTATATCCTCTGATTTGTTTAAGGAATTTTAGTGAGGGTTTTGGTTACTTGCAATCGAAATCATTCCTCACTGCTAAATTGGGGGGTAATTGCATATTTAATAAAAATTGAAATCTAAGATGCTGTTAAAACTTCCTCTTTGAGCATAAAACTTTTTCAAACAAGATCATAAATAATTCCTAGATTTATCCTATGATTTATATGCCTCTAATGGAAAATAATAAAGTACAATTAGCAAATCTGCCTACTTTCTTGTCCCATAAAACAACATTTTACTACAAAATTTAGTCATAGCGTCCAGAAGTGAGAAATTACGATGGAGGCTGGCTTAGTACAACCACGTGCAGGATACAGGCATGTTCAGGATGTACATTTACCCCTTCCTTGAATGTCTCACCAATCATTAACCCACCACTGTGTGGGATGGCCTGTTTGCTGGATGCAGGGATGCAGTGCTTTGTAAAGCCCTTTCTTTGGGAAGGATTAAATTCTATTATCTCTCTAAAACCTCATTCACCAAACCTGTTTCTGACCCCAGAGGCTAAGTATAAGTTTATTAATTCTCCTTTATTTCACAAAGACAACTACTTGCCTTTTCCCCCAGTAGCCAACATATTTTTTTCATTCACACGGTAAATATTTGTTATCTATTATGCACTGGGTATTGTGCAGATACTGAGGATATGATAGTGTATAAAACGGGCAATGTGCCTGCTCTCCTGCAATGAGATTCTAGCAAGGAAAGGATGATTGCAAATGAATAAACAGGATAAAAATGTGTGTTCTGAAGACCAAAATCAAAAAGAGAGTATTACACTATGCACTGGTTTCCAGTGGGAGGGTCTTTAGATGAGGTGCGCAAGCCGGTCTAGTCCAAGGAGGTAATGTGCAGCTGAGCTCTGAGGATGGTAAGAAATAGTCAAACACATGGGGATTTTTAGGAAGAAATTTTCAGGGACACAGAACATGAGAGACTCCTAACTCTGGGAAACGAACTAGGGGTGGTAGAAAGGGAGGTGGGCGGGGGGTGGGGGTGATTGGGTGACGGGCACTGAGGGGGGCACTTGATGGGATGAGCCCTGCGTGTTATGCAATATGTTGGCAAATTGAACACCAGTAATAAATAAATTATATATATATATATATATATATAAAAGAAATTTTCAGGGAAAAGAAAAATAAAGTGTTAATTCCTTGAGGCACAAATAACTTTGGTCTCTCTAGAAACCGCAAGAAAACTGATGTGTCCAGGGAGTAGGGAATGAGAAAGAAGTGAAAAGAGATGCTATCGAAAGGAACAGAAGAGCTGATCAGCAAGTAGTTATGGGTCAAGGTGAGTTGTGATTTGATTAGTATGGGCAATAGTCTGATCTAACGCTAACACTAGATTATCAAATACCTATGTCAGGACAGTGGTTTTCCTAATTTCGTGGGAGCCTCACCGTACAGATGTCACCAAGCTCAAGTTTCAGTTTTCTCATTTGTAAAAATAGAAGACTTGATTAAGCTACAAATTTTGTAGGTTAAATGAGGAGAGGGAGATGTGTGATTTGTGAATTTTCTCAGAGTGTTATTTACATGGGTACTATTTCCAGAATTACATTTTCCTTTTCTTAACTAAATGTTCTCAATTCCTCACCCCTCTCCTTATTACATACATGGTTTCCTGTTTCCTCTTGATCCCGGTGCCCTACATTAAAACTTGAATTTTTTTAACGTAACCACCTAATAATGTAATTCCAAGTATCTCTTTGTGTTGTTTCAAATTTCCCTCAGATGTCTACAAAGACCATGGCAGGACAGCCTATGGTGTCTGAGAGTAAGAACAGAGACAAAAGCTAAAGTCGCCTGGATCTCATACTGGGTAGCAACATCACCTGTTAGTGGGATCTGACACAGTCTCCTGATCTTACAGGCCAGTTTGTCCATTTGTGTAATGGAGAAAATAGCTATCTAGATTAATTGGATGAAATGCATGTGAGGAGAACTCCTGAGCTCCAGGTACTCGAGGTAATGCCAAAGTTATCCTTGACCCATTCTCCTGCAGAGTTCCTAAATTGTCTCTTAATGGATTTGAAGCTACTATGATGCCATTCAGTGTACCCTCGGCAGTAATTTATTAAATGGAAGCTGGCACAGTGACCATGACATTTGAATAAGGCACCTGACGCACGGCAAAGCATGCTCTCCTCTCTCACCAGTTAATCTCCGGAACATGGTATGAGAAAAATGAAATGGAAAACAAACTCCAAATGCACATATGCCTTATAAAAAAGAACTTACCTTCTAATAAGGTAGGGTTCTTTTTTTCAGGGGCATAGTTATGAGAGGCTTTAAGGCTACTCAGACCTTCAGAGGGCTTTTCTTAGCTTTCTCTTTTCTTTCTTTGTCTTCAACCGGATCAATGATTTTCTTTGTTGCTATGAGATTTTATAGCAGCAGGCTTGCTCCCAATTGCTTATCACCAAGATCTCCATTGCTTTTGGCAATGCCCTTAGGTGTGATCCTCTCTACACTATTTCAAATAAAGTCCATATTACTCGTCAGAAGTGTCTGTCTTAGTTTCTGTTGCCACTACAGCAAGTTATCACAAACTTAGTAGTGAAAAGCAACACAAATTTATTCTATTAATAAATTCTATTGTAGTCCGGAGATAAGTTTAAAACCAAGGTGTTGGTAGAGCTGCATTCCTCTGTAGGCTTCATATGATAAACTGCTTGTTTTTCAGTTTCTAGAGTCGGCTTGCATTCCTTGGCTTGGATATCCAATCCTCTAATCACTGATATCTTCTTATCACTCCAACCTCTTGTTCCCCTCATTACATCTACTTCTTTCTCTCCCTCTGATCATCATGCCTCTATCTTACAAAGACTCACCCAGATAACCCAGGATAATAGTCCCATCTAAAATCCTTCATCACATCTACAAAACTCCCTTTTCCATGTAAAATAACATATTCACAGGTTCTAAGGATTAGTATATGGGCATTTTTAGAGAGCCATTATTGTCTCCCACAGTGGTGGAGCTCTTCATTCTTTTTTTTTATTATTTATTTATTTATTTATTTATTTATTTATTTATTTATTTAGAGCTCTTCATTCTTAAGGCATGCTTCTCCTCATGGGAAGAAACTCCATACTATTCTATCAGATATCAGCTCACTTCTCCCGGAGTGGCAACCCTGCACTGAGTAGGGATGACAGACCCTGATCGTCTGTACTTGCTCCTGCTGGTATGGAACCTCAGCCCTATGGGATGGTGGAGGCAGGTGCACTCAGAGCCTAATATATTAGTTTTCACCTCTAGCAGAGTCTTCATCCTACACGTAGATGCTATATCAGGGAAGGGCTGAGTAGTTTCTGCAATGTGGAGCTGAGGGGATGAGATATGCTAGAAGCCACCCTCCCTGGTGAAGCCACAGTCCCAGATGGGGTTAGATGGAGAGGGAAGCCCATCTCCTTGCTATATATACCTGGAGTAGAACTTCCATCATATTAAACTGGGGCAAAGGGGTAGGGGTATGAGAGGGTCATGGCCCAGTGCCACAAATTGCCACAGTTCTCACTGAGATACAGCAGGTTTTCTTCAATAGAAGTCCCTCCATTTGCTATTTGTTCTTAGGACAATTTCTAGATTCTGAATGCTATGTGTGTGCGCACATGTGTGTGCATGTGATTCTTCATAATTTTCGGCAGGTAAATGGTGGTGTCAGTAGAAAGAGGGCCCACTGTCCTCCACATACAACCAGTCCAGACATTGATCCACCCTCTTTTACTGTGATAAACTGATATTCCTCTGACTTAAGTCCCATTCACTCCAGTATAATGGAACTACCCCAAAGCATCAGAGGATCTCAAATGTATTATAATCAATTGATTTTTTTGTTTGATTAGGACCTCCTTCCATTAGTTCATGTCCAAGATATTTAAGTCAAATCTCCTATAGAGAAACCTGCTGATCCATCCCACATGCTGCCTACCTCAAATCACTGTTCCTGATGTCTACCCTAGATGATCTCATTGTCCTATGCACATTTTTTCTCTGGAAATCCAGGCACGTACTTTCTTTGCTTCTTTTATTTTTCACCTTAAGCATGTCTTGGATTGTCTCTGTTGTGTTTACTTCTTCCTTTACACTGTCTTTCTCTACTGCCTTCTGTAAGATGAAACTCTGGTTCTCATTAATCCACCCCTTGTCTATTTCTTCTGTCCAAGGAATTCCACATTTTTATGTAGCTATTATCCTCAGGTAATCAGGAATTTAGAAGTTTTGATGGTTGTATAATACCAAGAGCTTCTGAGGTCTCCCGAGGGGCCAGAGCCTCTGAGACTCTCCTCAGTTATATCTATATCTGTTGTTGTGCCCTGGTAGACCCATGATTGTAATTTTGTGCGTCACTTATCATTTTATGCACTGATCCTTTCATGCCAACATTTAAGAGGAGTTTTAAAAAGCTGCACCCTTCAGGGGTGGATTCTGACTTGAACAAGAACTAAAGAGGAAGTAGAGTGAGTGTATGAGCTTAAGCAACAACAACTTTTCTAAGGGAGGTTAAATTGATAATCAAAATAAGAGAAGACTAGTGGAAAGACCGTGCTGAATTTAGGAACTGTAAATGGTTGCACCAAATGTAGATGAAATAGAAGATAATTCAGGGAAGGTTAGAGCCTAGCTTATTAAGTGATGGGATTCCAAATTTACCCTGTCAGTGATGACTTTTTATCCCATTCCTCTCTTTTTCTTCTCTCCCAAAAATTATGGAAAAGTAACAAAAATGGGTAAAAATTAAATTTTAAACCCACTATCAACACTTCTCTTTTGGAGAAGACTATTTTTCATTTAGCAAGATAGCTGCAGTTGTCTCTCCAAGCCTTATCTGGCTGACACTGCAGACCTGGGCCCAGTGGCAAGCTTTACAGAGGAGAGTAAGGGAATGGCAAAGAACACATACTGATGAGTAAATCAAAGTTGGTTGAGCAGCCCCAAGTATCTTTGTCTCTCATGTGTGTGTAAAAGCAATATGGAATAGGGAGAGAGAAAGAGAAATAGTCATACCTAGTCTAGACTACAACAACGTGCACTATTCTTTCAACATCCCTAACACCTCTCCTTCTGAAAGACAGGGTTCAGTCACTGTTCCAGATTCTGTCCATCTTGGTTTGTGACTCATTTCCCCTAGACATGGGAAGAAGAAGCATGGGAAGACAACTTGATCTCTCCATGGTGGCCATAGGAATACACACACAGAACATTGGGCAGGAAGAATGAGAGAGGCCTATGTACCCTTACCATAGCAGAGGGGAAAGTCACAAAGGGACAGAAGAAATGTTGAGGCCTCCAGAATGAGTAGAGGCTCCCTAGAAAGAGTCCCTTTCATAGTTGTCTTCTTGGGGTCCTAAAGTTTATAATAAATACCTCAAGCTGCTTAAGTCAGAAGAAGGCAGTTTCTATTAATTATAGCCCCAAGTTGTAAACTAACGTAAATACTTACCTTGTATAATCCAGTGCTAATAGGTAGGGTGATAAAAATGAATTAGCACATCACTGCCTGTAGTGATAAATGAATAGGGGAAATGGACAGACAATGTAATAATCATCATATCAATCCACTGAGGGGCTATCTTTCAGATGAGAGAATTTAGAGGCAGATTAGTACTTTGTCCTACCCTTGCATAAGAGACTCACAGCATTGAGCTTCACACCCAGGACTTGCTAATCCTAAAGTGCAAGCTGAACTCAGAAGAACCAGAGGCAATTCCAAAGGGAGCTGACCCCTTACCACAACTGGGGAGCTTCTCTAGTCTTTGGACCATGGATTCCAACAACTTTCCTGGACTCAAATCACTTTATCTTGATGATGCATTTGATACTGAAGGACTAAAAATAAGTTTCTCAGAGACATGGTTAATGAATAAATTGGGTGGTCTACTATCTTTTGGGGTGAAATAAGCACTACAGATACAATGAAAAAGACTTCATGTGTGTCTAATGAAATTGTTCTGAAAGCATTGCTATCAGAGAGGTTCAATGTGTATAAATCTGTTAATGTCTTTGGAATAATCTAGGAAAATTAGGCATGACCTAGGTGTAGGTGAAAAGCCCTATATATATGGAAACACGGAGACCTCACTATTGCACCACACTAAGCTTATGGGATGATGATGGCTAAGTTATTTACTCTTCCTAGGACTCAGTTTCTCATGTGAAAGTGGAAAGATCAGGCTGGATAAATAGTGGCTCCGTGTGGATAAGCTAATTTGTAAGGCTTTAGGTTTATAACCTGCTAAAAAGTTGGGATGAATTAAATGTTGGTATCACACATTTTTTCCCCCTCTCTCTTCTTTCTAGAAAAGAACAACACTCAAAACAATCATAGGGATTGAAGAGGGAGTCAGAAATTAAGAAAGGGGTGCAAAGTGGCTTCCCTCGTGATGACCAAGAGGAGATAACGCTTCTTCCTGTTTGTGATTGGTTTTCTTCCCCCCTCCCCACATAGCTGCAGGGGAAAATGAAGCCCATTAGGTCCTTCTATTGATTCAATATCCTTGCTCTTGGAAGGTCATTTGAGACCAAAATAAGTTTGTGGAACGAGAAAACAGAGTGAGTGACTCAGGCTGGCTCTATACTACTAGAGAATTTGGGGACCATTCTTTGTGCCATCTGATGTTTCAAGTGACAAAGTGACACGGGAAGACAGGACTTACTGGAAATGATGGCAAAGAAACAAAGCGTCTGTGGTTCATATGCCTGTCCCCTGCCTTATGCCAATAGCACCCAGCATGAGAAGCCTAAATGAACATGGAATTATTTACCAGGTCCTGGAAATGTAACTTATCTGGAGGCTTGGGTTTAACTGGAATTGTCTGCATTAAGCCTGCTGAGAATGTACATTCTTGGTTTCAAAATGGGCCCAAGAATAACCACATTCAAGCATTACAATTCTTTCCATTAAAATACAACACCCCAGAGTGGATTTCTAAGGACCCTGACAAGTTGAATTACTGTCTTTTCCTACTCAGCTGCTTGCGACTGAGCTTACAATGAAATGGTTTTAAACAATGTCATGCCTCTTTACCCACAGACGCAGCTTACAGGACCTCGTTCACACCCCAGTGACAACATAAGGAAGGGAGTGTTGGATCCAGAGGCAGAGGGCTCAGGGTTCTTGCCTTAGTTCTGTGGCTGATGAGCCATGTGACCTTGAAAAAGTCACTTCCCAGTTCCTATACTTGCTTCCCTATCAGAGCAAAATGAGGCTGTGGACTAAATCAGAGTTTTTACAAATCTTTCCAATTTTAACTCAATTCAACAAACATTTACAGACTTTATACTATGTTGCCACCACTGTGCTAGACATCTCCCAGCTGTATAATTTATTTTTTATTCCATTGAAAACTAGAGTCAGGTAATTTCTATGCAGTTTTTAGCACAAAATCACTGGACTGGGAGCCACAAGCCTCAGGTTCTGCTTACAGCTTTGTCATTAAATATTTGTATGATCTTTACAAAGTTGCATCAGCCATCTGGGTTTTAGTTTCTTCATCTGTAAAAGGAGAAGGAAGAATGAGGGTGAGCTTATGGTCAGCCTGAAAGTAATTTGTCCCCACAAATCTTATAATAACCATGTGCTGAGCTGAATGCATATTCTGTGCCAGACAGTCACTTAAGACTGTAGGATGAGAAGTTGAATTATTCCCTTTTGACATTGTCTTGTTCAGGAACTCTCCCCTGACACATAGAACTTTTGCTCCTCTCTCTGTTCCCTGGAATCCTGAGCATTTTCTTAGAAGAAAGTCATTACACAGCATAGAAATGGTTGACTGTGTGTCCAACTTCCTCCCAGGCTGGAGTCATGAAGATGGAGCTCCTCTATTTGCAGTTCCTATGCATGTTCTGCAATCTAGCAGGAGCCCAATAAAAGTGTATCACAGGTACCCTCCCCTGCCTATTCTTCTACTCTGGGTAAGTTTGTCCCCGGCACATCAGACAAAGAACAATCCTCAACAGAGACTTTCTCAATGTGTTTTATTCTAGACACTACAGCTCATAAATGCTAAATCAATGCATTTCTATTTTTAGTTGGTTACTTTGGGACATTATAAAATAAATATTTACTCCCCTCTTCCTTCCATTGTTGGTAGGCACAATGTACAGTCCAGCTCTCATTGGTGTTCAGTTTAGCCACATAACTTGCTTTTGCCAGTGGGATGTTACCAAATACAATGTGATCAAAGACTTGAAATAGGATTTCTCTCTCGAACTTCTGCAGTTATTGGGAAACAGTGCCTGGCATGTTCCCAAAAGAATAAGAGACACATGGAACAGGCTTGGAGTTATCTTGCAGTTTGGGGTCAAGCCTAGTCTAGATCAATCAAGACCTAGCCAATCTCAGATTCATGAACAAGAACAAATATTTGCTATTACAAACCATTGTTTTCTGAGATAGTAAGTTTGTAGCACTGGGGTAGCAGAAGATGACATAGACACTTTGAGAGCCACAGATGAATCATTCTTCACACACCTGTGGTTCCTACCTCTTTTATGTCTTCAATTTCTAGAAACTGTATTTGTGCAAGAAAAGTGAAGGGAGAAAGCACAGAAAGTTTAGAGCTTTTGTTACAGAGATTAAATACAATCACCGCTTTGAAGGAACTCACAGTTGAATAGGGGAGGCAGATGAGTAAAGGGATAAATACAGCAAAATGTGGTATGTGCTTTGACAGACTGAGGCTACGCACAGAGGAGCATCAAAATAGACCTAGGCTTTAAGTGGACTTCAGGAAACGCTGTCAGGAGGCAGTGATATCTAAGCCGAGATATAGTAGATCCATGAGAAATAGAAATACATAAAGAGATAAAAAGTGATTAGAAGGAACCACATCTGCAGAGTCCTTGTATATAAAAAATGGCATGATGGTATGCAGAAAAAAATCTCAAGTTTTGAGACCATAAGGGTAGTGAGTTTATATCCTGATTCTACTGCTTACTAAGTACCATTAATTTGCATGGTACTTAGCTTCTCTAAGACTCAGTTTAACTGTAAAATGGGGAATACTATGCATTTCTTCCAAGATTAGATACAAAACAAGAAAAATAAACAGTGCAGAGGTTGCTAGTGATAAAGAGAAGAAAAAGAGAAAGAAAAGGAAAATAATAGAGCGAGTTTCCCCAGTGTTTTTCAAAGAAAAGAGAGGAATCTACTACAGATTTTGCCACAAACTTAACAGATTTTCCTAGTAGGATGAACAACCACCAAGCTCCCTTTCTGGCAGTTTGACTTTCCTGGCCATAAACAGTCTTGCCTCCCACAGAACTTGGAGTTGCCCCATGCCCACTCAGTCAGCAATTTAACCACCATCTTCCATGCTTCTTTGTGAGGGTTGCCCCAAGTCCCTTTTGATTGGGACCTCCAAACTTTTGGAACAGTGTCACATGAGAGGGAAATTCTATTTGGTCTAATTCAGAAGATCAGAATGGCTGTACCTGTTTGTATTCCCAACAACAATGGAAGAGGGTTCCCATTTCTCTGCATTCTCACCATCTATCGTTTCCTGAGTTGTCAATTTTAGCCATTCTGATTGTTGGGAGGTGATGTATCCTTGTAGTTTTGATTTGTATTTTCCTGATGATAAGTGATATTGAGTATCATTTCATTTGTCTGTTAGCCATCTGCATGTCTTTGGAAAAAATATTCACGTTTTCTGCCCATTTTTAAATTTTATTTTTAATTTTAGTTTTTTGCTCATTTAAAAAAAATATTTTATTTATTTATTCATGAGAGACACAGGGAGAGAGGCAGAGACACAGGCAGAGAGAGAAGCAGGCTCCATGCAGAGAGCCCAATGTGGGACTCAATCTCAATACTCTGGGATCATGCCCTGAGCCGAAGGCAGACGCTCAACCACTGAGCCACCCAGGCATCCCTTCTGCCCATTTTTAAATTGGATTATATATTTTTTGAGGTGTTCAGTTTTATAAGGAAAACAGTATGGACCCTCCTTAAAAAGTAAAAACTAGAACTAACCTGCAATTCAGCAATTGCACTACTAGGTATTCACCAAAAGGATGCAAAAGTACTGATTTGAAGTGATATATGCACCCTAATGTTTATAGCAGCATTGTCAACAATAGCCAAATTATGGAAAGAACCCAAATATCCATTGACTAATGAATGGATAAAGAAGATGTGGTCTATATATACAATGGAATATTACTTAGCCATAAAAAAGAATGAAATCTTCCATTTTCAGTGACATGGATGTAGCTAGAGAGTATTATGCTAAGTAAAATAAGTCAGAGAAAGATAAATGCCATATGATTTCACTCATGTGGAATTTAAGAAATAAAACAAGTAAACATATGGGGGATAATGGCAAACGAGGAAACAGATTCTTAACTATCAAGAACAAAGAGAGTTACTAAAGGGGAAGGGGGTGAGGGATGGGGTAAATGAGTGATGGGTATTAGGGAGGACACTGGTAATGATGAGCACTCAGTGTTGTAAGTGATGAGTCACTAAATTCTACTCCTTAAACTAATATTATGCTGTATATTAACTAACTGGAATTTAAATGAAAACTTGAAAAATAAAACATAATTCAGGAGATAAGAAGTCAAATCCCATTGCTCACCTTGGTGGTAATGCCCCTGGCCTCCCTCTCTGAATGGCCTCTTACTGCTCATCTTCCTTCACTCCCTTCAGGCATGGGGACCTTCTTTGGGGTTTCTCAGACACCATGCTTTATTCTGATTTGGAGTCATCACGTCTGTGGTTCTCTCTACTTAGAATTCTTTCTCCAAAGTTCGTTCTTTCTTTCTTTCTTTCTTTCTTTCTTTCTTTCTTTCTTTCTTTCTTTCCTTCCTTCCTTCATGACTCACCCTTAGTCAAAACTCAGGTTCTAATTCCCATTTTCTTTTCAGAGTAATATTTTCCTGATGACTCATGTGTAATGATATTATTTTGAAGATAATTATATAAAATTATGCATTTCAAATGTGCACGTTGATTTTCTTTCCTCATTCATATTTAACCTAATTGTAAGCTCCATGACATTTTGTAAACCTAAAGCCTAGATCCATGGCTGGAAAATAAGTGTCCAATAATGATTTCTTACACACAAACACACAGAGAACTAATAAAGTCTAAGGACAGAGTCAGTGCAATAAAAGTCAAATTTATCTAAACCAAATTTTCCTCAAAATGGAATGGGGATATTCATGAAACTCTGAGTCAGAATATGAAATGGAAGGTCAGGGGATGGGCAGAGGTGAAAGATGAGGCAAGAGATTTCCCAGGGGCTAAATCATGCAGACGCTCGGCTGTCCCGTTAATATATCACATTTTATTGTGTAGATAATATAGAGCCTTTGAAGGGTATATTAATCAGGGTCCTTGTTTAAAAAAA
The DNA here is from genome assembly GCF_053574225.1 of Canis aureus. Classification (NCBI taxonomy): domain Eukaryota; kingdom Metazoa; phylum Chordata; class Mammalia; order Carnivora; family Canidae; genus Canis; species Canis aureus. The sequence continues at coordinate 35,118,107 of NC_135624.1, read as the reverse complement.
TAAAATCAATCTAGCTATCTTAAGCAGGAAAAGAAATATTTATTATATTACAGCCCTCAACATCTCTGAGGGGATCAGATTTCCCAGGAACGATGCTACACAGCCATAAATACAGCAGCTATGCACATCACAAGACTTGTCTAGCAGAAGCACTACTGTCATCACTGCCCATGCTGGGCAGCTATGACTCCATAACTGGATGCTAGAAACATCACCACAGTTGTTTCAGCGTGGGTGATATGTGATTCACTTCAGACTCCAGGTCTCAGAAAAGTACATGTGTTTTATAAGGCCCTGAACCTATCTGAACTCTACCTGAAGAGTATCTCAGAAATGTAGCTCATACTGCTTTAACCACTCCAGTGCAGAAAGATGGGTCAAGACCTCTGGTGGCTGCTAAGTGACCAGCTCCCTGTACCCACCACCCAGAGTTATACTTCAAGAACATGAGTCTGTCTAGGAGAGAATGCCAGACAACCTGGAGAGGATTCCGAAGAAAGGATATCTTCCCTGGTTGGGATTAGCTACTTTCCAGAGGAGCTTCTAGCACTAATCTTTGACTCTTTTGGGGACAGCTTCTTTAAGAGAATATGAGTTCAGAGAATAGAATTATTTTTTATTAAATAGCCACCATGTTCCCAACACTGTGCTGAGTGTCTTGCCTGTGTTGACCTAAAATCTTCTCCCATGACAGTCCATGAGGCAAGCAAGGCATGAAGAGAACTCTCTTCTTCTTTCTCCCTCTGCTCTTCTCTCCACACATCTTTCCTGGATGGGACTCTGTCCCAAAAGAGATGTTGATTTTGAGAGCTTGGGATAATTTTTAGGCCATAGAATTTTTTCAAGGGAGCAGAGTCATTGGCCTTTAACTGTCAGCATATGTTCCTCTCTTGCATTTCTTACTCTGCTAAATCAATGCTTACCTACAGGATGCTTCGGTATGTGTGCTCTGGACATTTAAGTGGTCAGCCATTTGAGACAATGCATGCTTCCTGAAGGTAGATCCATGCACGTGTCTAATACTTCTGTGTGCTGTGCCTCTCTGGAAGTGAAACTGCATGAGTATCAGTGAGAAGGAAGGCAAATGGAGTTTCACTTAGAATTTGAGCCTCAACAATGTCTTAATATTCAGTTTTTACCCAAGATCCCATCATTTGTCCAGATGCTAATAGACAGATCCTGTGTCTCTGAGTATGATTTCCTCTGATGGGAATTCTACAGTAAGGAAAAGTAAGTGATAGAATATGGGCATTCAGGTGTCACTCAAAATTCCTAATAGTTGATATTTTTTATTATTGCACCAATGTCATTTTCATGGTTGTGATGTCGTCATGCATATACAAAATGGCATCATTTACAGAAATGGAATGACAGAAAAGTAGATCCTCTCTGTAATATTTTTGGGGAGTAATTTCTGAGTCTACAATTAGTTCAAAAAATTCAGGATGGTATCAAAATTATCAGCAATAATGCCTTCAGGGCAGGCAGAGTTCAGAGCTAAAAAAAATGCAATAGCCTGTTTTCCACTTCTTTTAAGATTTTATTGATATAGGAGAGAGAGAGAGAGAGAGAGAGAAGCAGACTCTGTGCTGAATGCCAAGCCGGATGTGGGACCCAATCCCAGGACCCTGAGATCAGGACTTGAGCTGGAACCAAAAGTTGGAAACTTAACTGACTGAGCAACCCAGGTGCCCCTGTTTCCCACTTCTTGAGGGAGGAGAAGATGTTTCCATCACTTCTTGAGCACATGCACCAAAGACAAAAGAGTTGTCTTCAAATTAAAACAGATTGAACTTTGAAAAAAAAAGAAAAAGAAAAAAAAAAGGCATTTTATGTCACATTTGTAGAAACGGAAGCTCAGAGAATTAAATGATTTGTCCAAAGTCATTGTTTGGAAGTAACTGTGTTTGGATTCAAACAGGTATTTCTGTCTCTTGCACACTCTGACTTGGGAGGGTACTGAATGCAAAGAGAGTTCTCCTCTATCCATCTAGAAGGATACTCTGTTAATATTGTCCCTGGCATTCAGGAAAGCATGAAGTCCATCAAAGCCAACTGCACAGCTTCCTAGGGATCTGCTCATAGCCAGGGAGTCTTTGATCCCTAAGAGCATCTGGACCAAGGCATAATGAGCATTTTTCTCTGTCAGAGCTATTTCCTAAGTGTATTTATGAGCCACATCTTGCCAAGAATAAACCAGTGTGAACACCCGTAGATTGTAAATGTGAGCCCAACAACCACCTCCATGATTTGTGATGATGCCATCAACTTGCAGACCCTTCTGTTCCACAGAGGGCTTTGACACAATGTAGAAGAAGGTGGCCAAAAGTAGGACATTTTAGGGGAACTTGAAAGAAATCTTTGATCCATTAAAAACTAAAACACCCTATAATCCAGACACTTTTTAATAAAATTTGCCCTGAAGGAGTCTGCTCAAAAGGAAAGACGTGGCTGGAAGAGAGGGCTTACAACCTAATGAGATCCAAGTTAACATCTAGTTTATAGGTACATTGTGTTTTTTAGTTGCAGGATTTAAACACAGGAGAGAAGACCTTGAATAGGATTTAAACACACAAAAAGACCTTGAATAGGAGATTTTGATAGAAAAATGTGAACAGAAGGCCAAGGGGGGAGTTTAGTTTTACATCAAGAATGAGCACCATTTTTTATATTCCCCTTACGAGTGGAAAACCATATAATGATTGTCCTTCTCCCATTGACTTACTTCACTCAGCATAACTCTGGAAAGAAAGGGGTTCATGGGCAGGGGAATGGGGTGGCTGGGTGATGGGCACTGAGCGGGGCACTTGTTGGGATGAGCACTGGGTGTTATACTGTATGTTGGCAAATTGAACTCCAATAAAAAAAATTACAAAAAATAAAATAAAATAAAATCCGAACCCCCCCCCAAAAAAAAAACAGAATGAGCAGGTGACTTAGGAAATGTAGGCTCACCTCCCTCTCCATCATCTAGCAACTGTGTGACCTGAAACAAACATTTTTTTCAGTCTCTTACACAATAGCATCTTGGAACTAGTGTGAAGATCAATTAAAAAAAGGTTATTTATGAGAGGTAAACATTTTCCAAATTTAAGCAATCTGAATTTCGAGCACTATTGAGTACTTCCTATATGTCAGTTTGCTATCACTTACATGTCCCTTGAGCTCACCAGCTAGTCTTCTTCGGCTCATTGTCTCCTCGCTACTCTTCCCTCTGTCTGAAATGCTCTTTCCCCTTTTAATTTTTTTTTCTTGCTCTCTCCTTTTATTCATTATTTATTCAAAAGTCATCTCCTCAGTATTTTCTGACCATCATTTAGAAAATTAGGGGCACCTGGGTGACTCAATGGTTGAGCATCTGCCTTTGGCTCAGGGCATGGTCCCAGGTCCTGGTATCGAGTCCCACATCGGGCTCCCTGCATGGAGCCTGCTTCTCCCTCTGCTTGTGTTTCTGCCTCTCTCTCTGTGTGTCTTTCATGAATCAATAAATAAAATCTTAAAAATAAGAGAAAATTAGAGCTTTATTTTGTTTCATATTTATAATTTATAATTACATTTTACCAATTTAACTTCACTGAGAAGGAAGCTGAGGCCTGGAAGCATTTCCCCTATACAATAACATAGCGAACATTTACCGAGCCCTGAAGGTGTGCCAGGCTCTGATACAGGTGTTTTGAATATCTTAACTCACTAACCTATGTCTGGTTAACTTGGGAGTATATTGTCTTAATTTTTAAGGGTTGATACTAATAAAGTAAGAAGTGAATCAAAGACAAATCGCTTGTTTTATAAATGTGGCTGAGGAAAATTGCAGTGATGAGATAAGGCTGTTTACTTGTCTGACTTGCCCACCTGACTATGCCTTGTTCACTGTTGTACTCATGAACTAGCACATTGCTTGACACATCATAACAGATTATCACATGGCAATGGAGTGAAAAAAATTCATTGAATGTAAATAATTCTGTGCCATGCCTAGAAGTAGTAGCTAAAATATCACCATGTGCATTTTTATTGCACACTTCTCTGAACCTGGCACTGCATTCTCCACTTGCAGATGTATGATTTCATTCCATCAGCAGGAATGGTAATCCACATTTTATTTCAAGAATTCTGATACTCCTAAGGGTTAAGTCACAAGCTGGTTGGGCATCAGAGTATTTTAAACCAGGGCCATGTTCATGTTTAACTTTCTCCAATCTATATACATTTCTCTTCTAAGAAGACTCAGATTCAGTAAGACTCTGAAAGTGTCTTTCATTGTGTCTTTCATGGATCTAAATGCCCTTTTTTTTTTTTTTTTTTTTTTTTTTTAGGAGAGGGGCAGAGGAAGAGAGAAAATCTAAAGTAGACTGCCTGCCCAGTGCTGAGCCTCAAGGCTCCATCTCACAACCCTGATACCGCTATCTAAGGGGAAATCAAGAGTGGACACTTAACCAACTGAGCCGCCCCGGTGCCCCGAGGGCTCTAAATGTCTCTGAGTTGGATGCAGTCTATCAAAGAAAATTCATCTTACATTTTCATTCTTGGCAATCACTCCAACATTCACTCAGCAGAAAACACAGAGTGTGTCCTCTGTGCCAGGCAATGTGCTAGATCCTGAGGAAGTTCAGATGACTTGAGGTCACCTTCAAGGGGGCTTCAACCTAATGAGGAGTCATTACATGAAAAGAAATTTTGATGCATTGTGGTCAGTAGGTTTAGTAAGGATGTCCCAGGCAGGAGCGTAGCGTTGAAGAGGAGATGAGGCGGCTCCTTAAGCTCCTTCGGATCCAATATTCTGTGACTTCACTTCCAGTCACCTAGCTCCCTCCCTCTACCTACTTTAGAAAAATTCATGACTTAATAGTGCATGAGGGAACATTACTTTAAGATATAATTATGCTTTTCCACAAATGACCTATGCAATTACACCAGAGTGGTGGACAGCAATTGCAGAGGGGAGTTGGAAC